>NC_081202.1:23120081-23434603 GCF_902713425.1 Acipenser ruthenus | reverse complement strand
GTCAAAGCCGGTGTCTTCGTCGGACCACAGATAAAAAAGATCCTGGAGTGCAATGAATTCCCCAAGAAGCTCACTAGTAAGGAGAAAGCGGCTTGGAACAGCTTTGTCGCAGTGGTTCGGGGCTTCCTGGGCAATCACAAGGCCGAAAACTATGTGGAGCTGGTTGAGACTCTGGTGAAGAACTACGGCACAATGGGCTGTAGGATGTCCCTCAAAGTCCATATCCTTGATGCTCATCTTGATAAATTCAAGGAGAACATGGGAGCGTACTCGGAGGAGCAAGGCGAGCGCTTCCACCAGGATATACTGGACTTTGAACGCCGCTACCAAGGACAGTATAACGAGAACATGATGGGAGACTACATTTGGGGGCTGATTCGTGAAAGTGATTTACAGTATAATCGTAAATCTCGAAAAACTACTCGCTTCTAAATCTTTTGTAGTCATTTTTGTATTACTTTAGTATAAATACATGTTAATTTGGATTCATATGTTGTTTTTTTCTGACTTTATGTGAACGAAAAGACACAAATTCGCCCGTTTTCTCATTGGAAATAGGTAAATTTCAAAATATCACTGTCCTGGTCACAAAAGCAAAGTTTGTGGGGAATAATAGCCATTTTCTATACTTTTGAGGCATAAGCAATTAGGAAATAACACTTACTACCCAGGAACAAAAATTGTGTTACATAGTGTAATAATAACAACAACAGGCTACACTTACAGCACAATATTAGTAATAATAATAATAATACAAACTTCTAAAATGTTTTTAAAAATGAACAATAAAAGCAATAAACATCATTATCAACAATAATGTATTGTTTAATCTCAAACTTGTACATTGTTAATACAACAAAACACATAAAAATAAAGAGCTTTGCATCTGGCCTACTTTCAGCACGCTTAAAATTATCAAAACTTTTAATAACATAATAACTGCATTAAACAAATATACATTACATTTAGGCCTACCTTAAATTACATTTTCCATGATTATTATTTATTAATCCTGAGAGTCACTTTCATCGCTGTCACTTATTAGCAGTTCATTCCGCTCAAGCTCCTCCTCATCTTCCTCAGCTTCAATGGCAATCACAGAGATCTGGCGTTTATTTACAATATTTGCCAGCAGACCCGGCGCGTATTAGAGACAGGCGATTCTTTGAGACCCGGCAATTATTTGAAGTTTTATTGTATATATATATACATATATATATATATATATATATCATTTTTAAATATTGCATTTTTAGGGTTGGTTTTGAAGAAAAGGCATGCAGTGAAAAATTAAATAGCCAAAGTTCAGTCCATTTAAATGAATGGAAACCGAGCAGTGGCGGCAGCCCCACTTGTGCTCTGATGTATTCCGTTAAAGGGAAGTTGAAATGATTGAGGCTATTTGAAGACAAGAGAGTTGCCTTGCTGTGCGAGCGGGGGTATAATTTAGCAAGCTGACAGTAGGAGTGAAATATCTCCTCAATATCTGTGTTTGGCAGACGAGATGAATGTATACATCAGGAAGCAATGTTTAAGTGTTTTATTTCCTTATTCCCGCCTGGCAAGCTGTCAGAGTAGCTAATGGGCATGAAGAGAATGAGAGAGACAGTAGGCCAAAGAGGACAGTGGTTGTAAAAAAAAAACCCAAAAAACAATTTTTCTTCTTTCTTTTTCCCCGCTGAATTTTCCTTCCCTTTTTATCAGTTCTTTAGCCTCTTGACAGGCCTAGTACTGGAAGACATGTTATACAGTGACTTGGTCAGGTGTACTGTATTACAGGTGTAGCATAGCCATTTTATACATGGATTTAGTTATTTATATATTTGTGTCCCAGGGGTTTTAATTCCTCCACTATTGGCGTAGCAATTGGAAGCAGAAGACCACCCCTACACTGGCCCACACAAACACTATTTGAATCTGTGAAAGTACTTCATTGGACAAAGTGGAGTTAGGATTTTATGTAGAGGCAGAGTTTCCGTTTCAAAAAAGGTCCTTCACGTTGCGTAAGGCTTTGGATCCAACGTAGGTGATATAATTGACAAACTTCTGTAGCAGTATGTTTTCAGACCCTTTTATTCGGCAAAAGGGCATCATTAATGCAACGCAGATAAAGATTTCTTACTGGAAGTCATGACCATTGTGGAGTACACTTGCAGACTGTTGCTGCAAGATACAAACCTGTGTATCAAAGGGGAAGGCCACATTTTACTTGACAGAAATGACACTCCCGTAATTCTTCAGTTCCAAAGAATTGAAATGACACTCCCGTAATTCTTCAGTTCCAAAGAATTGAAATGACACTCCCCTAATTCTTCAGTTCCAAAGAATTGAAATGACACTCCCGTAAATTGAAACACAAGGCATTCCAGTTGAGTCCACCCTAAGCTGGTTCAGCTGTCTTTAAAAACGGAAAAAGCTAGACAGAGGAGGTCTGTAACATGTATAAAATGGAGGTCAGACAAGGCTACTGTGCAAATAAAGCCATTAAAAATAGAATCAAAGCAAACAAAACAACGACTGTGATTTTTTTTTCAGCATGACTGGGACTTGCATGCAATGTAAAGGACCTCAGCACTCCTATCAATAGGCCATTATGATAGTTGCGCTGCATACCAGCTATAAAACAAAAGCAAGCTTCTGAAACAAATATAGTTTAATAAAAAATAAAAAAAAACAGTGGTTTGTTCCTGCTTTTACTTAGTTTAACTAATTATTCATTTGTATAATGCCACACCCATCAAATAATTGTTAGACTCCAGAAAAAAAAATAATATCCTCTTTCCCTCTTCCAGAATACAGTTTTAGAACCACATTGTAGAGCCCCTTATTAAATTGAACTGTCAAATAGTGAGTGCTAAGATCGTTGTAGCACAGCTGCTTGCAGGCTTGCGTATCTGGCTATCCTCTTGCATAAACATTTGTTAATAGTTATTAAACTGTTCCGATTTGTTCTTTTTTTGAGTTCCGTAAAGTACAGTAGGGAGGTAGTGTTTCTGTGTCTCTGCTCGTTATGGTCCCTTGCTAACTTACCCTGTTGCTGTCAGGGCTCACCAGGTTACCATTGAATGTGATAGACTTTGAAACACTACACTTTGCTGAATTAATTATGCTGTGGTGTGGAGTGGACTGGAAAAGGGCCATTAACAATAAGAGGTCATAAAGAAGCAACAGCACACATTAGTCCATCAATTGACTGCCATGGTGGAGGAAAGAACAGTGTGGGCAAAATACAGATCTAATTAATAAGGTTTATTCTTGTATCTGCTCAGGTAGCAAACAAAATGACAAGAATCTGACAGACCACCCAATGTACCTGCAATTAGGACATCTGGTGGCAGTTATGTGACTGCAAGTAGTCATTACTGGGTGGAGTTTTGTTTTTCTTCTTAAATTTATTTCTAAAATGGAAATTGTTTAATCTGAAAAAGGGGGAAACAACTGTGTCTTGTACGTGTTGTTTTAAAGTATACTGTTCTGCATTTCTCAGCTGTTAATGTGCAATCATAAAACAAGCTGTTATTCACATTAAATATAACACCACTAACAATAGCTGTGTGTTTCTGCGGTCCTCCTCAATGCTCCAGTGACAACTTTCAGAGTTAATTTTAGTCCCTTGTGAAACCGTTTTGCATCAGTCCAACCAGATCAAAACAGCCCTTATGTTCAGTGTATAAAGTATAACATGTATGCCTGCTGTATGAACATAGACAACATTAGTAAGAAAAGTACTTTTACTTAATTTATGTTTTGTATTAATAGATTAATGGATGCAAATTGAGTGTTATTAAAATGAAAAATAAAAAAACTTAAAGCATAAACCAGATAACTCATTAAACAGTTTCAGTGTCTTTCACTAAAAAAACAATGAATAATGAATAAAATAATGAAAAAGGACCTAGATAAGAGGAGTTGGAGTTATCACTATGTCTTGAGTGGAGTATTCTTTATACAATATTGAAAGAGTTAATAGTTTTCTTTCCATTTTTCTTTTCTTACAATGGTCAGACTGACAACATGTTTTTGATAAAAAAAAAAAAAAAAAGTGCAGAGCACTTTTCCATTAGCTGTTACAAGCACAAAATTAGTCAAGCCATGTGAAACGTTATAGTTAGTGCTAACATGTAAGGCAGAGCACAAGGTAGTGAATTTTATCCCAGGACAGATAAATATGTGTCACTCCCCCTCCCCCTCCGCACCCCTTCCCTTTCTCCCCCTGGGAACCCGGTGACAAGCGCTGTTACACACCATATATCCATCACCATATATCCATCACCATGCTTTTAAACTGTGTGCAAAATGCCCATTACATTGACTTTTGTACCATCCTGCTCCCAGTTTAATGAATGTCTTATCAATATCAGTCACCTGTGCTGTTACCTAATGGCACTATTCACAGGTGGAAGCTGAAGAAGAGCATATTCAGAACCGAGGGGAGAAGAAGCTTTATTCTCGGAAAGGGTGGTGAACCATTGGAACAGGCTTCTGGACAGGGTTGTTGAAGCACAGACTATCGGATCCTTCAAGAATAGACTGGATGCTGTCATGAACAATACTGTATAACCCTATCTGTGAACATAATAAGACCTTTAGCTAGCTGCCTGGAGGAAGGGTGGTCTGCTTAGACACAGATTCACAGAGGTTTCATTTCCCCTAATAGCTAAATGTTTTGTTTTTTTTTGGTTTTTCTAACGGACCCCGCTTGCATTAAGCGAGTGAGCATAGGGTGGGCAGAATGGCCTTTTCTTGTTCTAGAATTTCTTAACCAGACCCTCTGTATTTAGATTTTTTTCCATTTGGTGCTCCTTTTTTCTCTAAATGCCTATTACTGACATCTTCTGGGAGAGGTGAGAGTTAATCAGCTCAGAGTCCATAGCTGGTTGCAAAGGCTGAGTGAATACTGGCTTAAAGGGATGCTTTGTCTCATCTACATTTTCATAAGATTTCATTTCTACATGTTTAATAATCTGTTATGTTTTTTTTTTTTTTTATATATAATTATCTGTCATCTATAAGCTTTGTTATTTAAATTGGTGGTTTGAAAAATGATCACTATGCAGGTGAAATTGCTACCCACTCTAGAAACTGTGATTTTGTATAGAGATTTTCCATTTACTAATTCACAGAGGGGGCAGGTAGAACAGTTGCCTTTATCACCCTTGGTGGTAATTTCTACAACCACCTTACTTCAGAATTAAGATTTTAGGATTGTTTTCCTGTGGTTAAAAAAGGGAATTAGTTAGCAAGCCTGATAAATATTCTAACATGAATCAAGAGTTACAATACACACATAATAGGATATTAAGCCTTTATACACACCAATAAGTTTCAGGGAATGAGAGCAGTAATGGAAAGCCGAGAGGTAAGGTTGAGGTCTCGCTGGGAGGAGATGCCTCAGCCAAAAGTCTTACCAAGACTAAACCTAATTGTTACACATGTTGCTAAATTACACAGGGCTGCGTATACATCCTACAGATAAATATTTATTATTGTGCGTAGGTGATTGGAAGTTATAGTGACCTCCTACTCAGACCACCATGAACAATCTACCTATCGTTAAAATGCACTTTGAGTTTATAAAAATGCTTATTAAAGACAGGATGCTGTGGTTAAAATGTTTGGGGTGTTGCAGGTAAGAGGGAGATGGGAATGGGGGTGTACTTGAAATTTGAGGGTTTCAGCTATGTAGCAGATGCAGCGCTACTGTCTATGTCAAATTGCATTTGAAAGTGATTAGCAAATGTGGCAATTATGATTATTATATTAGGGAAATGAATAGGCTGATTGCTTTAAAAAGAAAATTAAAAATTAAAAAAATAAATAAATAAATAAGTGTCCCAAATATGAGTAGAAAATCACCCAGCTAATCCCAGGCATTTCTCTAAATGCAAATCCGTACACCATTTGTACATTTCTGGGAAAGAGTTACACAATATGCTTTTTCTTTG
Organism: Acipenser ruthenus; assembly: GCF_902713425.1. Classification (NCBI taxonomy): domain Eukaryota; kingdom Metazoa; phylum Chordata; class Actinopteri; order Acipenseriformes; family Acipenseridae; genus Acipenser; species Acipenser ruthenus. Next base: position 23,428,658 of record NC_081202.1, on the reverse strand, counting down.
CTTTATGGATTTAAAAATGACCACAGGGGTACTTACCACCACAGTGCTGTTTATCTCCTCATTCTATTAAAGCTATTTTGACAATGGCTTTAGAGGATCACATCCTGTCTACTTCCACCTACAGTTCACGGATTTGCTTAAGGGTGTGAGTTAATGTCTCAGCAGGAAGTCTCAAAGTAGTGATGGGAGTCAGCAAGTTTCCGGACCTTGATTACGCTGGCTGTGGGGTCTTCTTCCTTGGTGAGGGGGGCTGTGGGGTCTTCTTCCTTGGTGATGGGGGTTGTGGGAACTTCTTCCTTGGTGAGAGGGGCTGTGGGAACTTCTTCCTTGGTGATGGGGCTGTGGTTTCCCCTGGAGGAAGGCTGGCTGTTTGTGTATTGAATGTAACTTGAGATATTCAACCATAACAGATAATCGGTCATGCAGCTGACCTAGGCAGGGGTGCAGAGGAGGCGTGTTTAGGTGACAGTGGCTGTGAAGCTATCATGTTTTGGACTGTTCCAGGAGATGTCACTCTTAGGCAGCGGTGCAACTGGAAAGCAAAATTGAGCTTACGCGCCTTACATACATAGTAGCACGTGTGTTTTCTAAGGGAAGAAAATATTAAATTACTATACAGCAACTGTTGGAGGTGGATTCTACATATATCAGTTAGAGGTATACAGAAAAAAAAATCCCTATGGAGATCTTTGCAAAAACAATAATAATTGTTTAGTTACAATATATTTCACCAACAGGTGGTTCTTGGCTAAAGGTAAATACCTGAATAGGTAGCCTGTAAAACTTCATACTTTATAAATACAGTTTGTAGTCTACTTAACCCCTTCATATGTAAGCAGAGAAACTACACATAGCACAGTGGAAGCATCAGTTGTGCATCATTTACTCTTGGTATTCAGACCCATTCTCTCCAAAGGAAATTTGCTTTTGACATTTTTAATTGACTGAAGAATCAGTCAGTGAAAGAGGCTGGGACCCTGGCACTGAATTCTATTCTATTATCTCAGAAACCCTGGGCCGGTTTTCACATTATTATAATTTCATTTTGGTTGTTCTAAAATGTTCTTTTTATTAATTCATTGTTTACTCAACCTGTGTGCGTGTCTACCCTGTCAGGCTCTCAATATTTAGCACCAGCCCCAGCTGTTAGCACGCCAAGAGTACTTCAATTGTCAGATAATTAGAAAAAAAGAAATAAATAATCATAATGGTAAGGCTTTCCTCAGTTATCCCCCTCCACTGTACCATCCTTGAGCAGGTTTCTTGCCATTTACCTTGCATTTGTATCACCTATTGACAGCAGACCAAACTGTTTATTGTGCTCCTTTTGTCGAGCCGCTCGAGAGGAATAGCAACACAAAAGCCACCAGCCCCAGCAAGTGGGGGGATTTGCATTCGGCTGGCACTGCCTGAGAGAAAAAAAAAATTATTGCTAATACATATTTATGTAGCGCAAATTTGCCATTTGTTTATGCATAAAATTATCATAGCATGGGGTGCTTAGCCAAAGAAAATGGTGACCTTTTTAAAGTGTAATAAATAGAAATAGGCTGTATTTGCTGAGAGCTGTGTGGATTTTCACTGCACCGGGGCTCTTGCCAGCAAATCCAGATTTTGCAGGTGATATCATTGAAATGGCAGGTGCTTGACCTAGTGGGCAAGCTCTATGACACTTCACTGAGTTAGAGATAAATTACCTGTTTTTCAAGTGACTGTCCCCCTTTTGCAATCACATTTAGTTTCTATTAAACCATATATTTTTCAAGCAGAAGTGGGTTGATTTTCTACCTGCTTTCAGAACCAAGAAAGCTACTTTTCTTTATAACTGGTTGCATGGCTGAAGTTGCACCATTTACAGTCTAAATACCTGTATTGCCTATTGTAGTGTAACCCCCCCCCCACCACAACCAAATTGTTCAACTGCCTCATTCAATCAATTCACTCTGAGATTTGTCAGTGTTTTAAAGTAAGTTATAAAGTCATATGCCCACATTGTGTTGCTTCTGTGAAAGTGAGCAATGAAATTTAGCAGGAGGAGGCATAAAATATATACAACATGAGTCTGGGACTACCACAAATATTTATCCTTGAATTTCCTTTGGATCCTTGGGTTGTCCACCCTGCATGTATTGATTACATGGGTTATTCCAACAAAATATAAACGAGTAACACAAGTAACATACAATTTGTATTATCTTTGTCTTAGGATTCAAGTTTCACTCAGATGGGTTTCCAGTCCCAATTCAAGATTTAGCAGTCTGTCTATTTGTAGGTAAGTACAGATTACTTTCTACAATCATGGATTCGAGTTTTTACTCACCCCCTTACATGAGAAGTGTATCCATCTGTGGAAGGCCTTGAAATAACATACGGAGAATGCAATTTCAGGTGAAGCGGTAACCAAAATTGATTTACATATAAACAAAGCAAAAACTGGTTCATGAAATGAATATGGATACTGCCCCTTTAAATACAGACAACTATTTACTAAATATATTTACAGGTTCCAGGGAGAAGCGCTCGTATCTACAACAATATTTAAATAGTCAAGTCAGTGAATGAGTGCAGGATCCGTGCTGCCCACAGGTACTTGGTCTGCGATCTTCTGAAGCAATGTATGTATACCTGCTCAGGCTGCAGGAGATAAAGAAACAAAAGTTTATTTTGTTAGTTAGGACATACATGGCTGTACTTTCCCAGTCCTAGTAACACTGCCACCACTGGTGGAGAGGCTGCCCCTTTTGTACACTTTACAAAATATCACATTACAGATAAGAGCAGTTAAAAAAAGACAATTAAATCAGTAGTAAGTAACAGCAAATTCAAATGAGAAAAAATACAAAATAGAGTAAATAATTACATTTGAGAGCGATGACGACTAAGAGCAGTTAAACTTAAATATTTGGTTATAACAGTAAATTCCATTAAGAGCAAGTAGTAAGTACGACAAATGGATCATTGATGAATGTATTCTTATGTCACTGACTGTTGACACCACTACTCATAATACAGATAAATAAAATACTGTAGCTTTCAGTCCATTCCAACCCAGGACCTTTTTCCAACGAGGTGACTATATTTTATTAAATAGCTATTCATAAGTTCAATTAAACAGTTCAATACATGTTTAGAACAAGGATCTGGACTGTTCTATTAAAAAGTGAAGGACCTGGTTCAAACAATATTCTGGACTACCATCCAGTGTAAGAGCGACGAGTTATCTCCACTGCATTTTAATTTCACACCTTTTGAATCAGGTTATGGTCTGTCCTATAACACTGGTAGTCATAACTATATCATCAGCATATAACAGCATGTCTGAGAAGGAACAAGCTTCTGGGAGAAAGACCCCTTCTGTTCTATATATTGAAAATAATTAAGATTAATTCCTGATGGATATTACTTAGAAATGTACCATGTTAGTGGCTTGTTTATTTCCTGAGGCTCTCCACAGCACGGGGCTAGAGTAGAACCTGCCTCTTGGCAGTATAACAAAACCCATTTCTCAGAACTGCCAGTGATACCTGTCTCCTCCATGGCAGGGGAACCATAGAGTGGGCAGGGCTAAATCTGGTTTCCATCACTACAGCTACTACTCAAATAGGATTTCTCCCACCTTTGGACGGAACGAAAGTACTGTTTTAGACTAACATCCACATTGCACCAGTTCCAGTCAGAGACTAAACCTATGGTGCTGTCTTTGTTGTTACTGGCAACAAATACAGGACAACTGAGAACTGTTCCGTTCAGGTATAAACGTTCAGGTTTACAGTGGGCAATATATACAGTATATATACAGGACTTTACTGCTGTACTACTATTATTTTCAAATTCCTACCCTACTGTGTTCCATCGTTTTTATGTTGTATTTATTGTTTTATTATATATTATGTATTGTTCATTGTTGGGTTGGCGTTGTAATGAGTGTATGTGTATGAATGTAATTACTCAATTGTTCTGGGTTTAAAACTGACCCTTGAGGTATTGTAACTCAATGACAATTCCATTAGTAGTCTGGTACAACAATAATATCATTTCAATTTAGAAGAACAGGACACGTGCCAACTGTGTGAAGATTTTAAAATTAAATTTATTTTAAAAATATGAATTATCAGTGCAATGGAGAGTATGAGATTCCATACTTTGCTTATTCAGCTTAACCTAAGAAATACTTGGATGTTCTAAATATTGGTGGGTAGATGGGAGTCTTAAAAATCTAGAAATCCCAGTGAAAGCTGGACAGCTGTAGCACTGAAGCAGCTTCTTTAAATAACTTGGGTGAATCCAGAAAAAAAAAAAAACATAAATATACTTTATATAAATGTCTCAATCATCTATATTGTTCCTTTACTATTTAACTTATTTTAGAAAGTTTAGTAATAATTTTAAGTGGCTGTATTTAAACAGATAAAACATTGATACACAGTGTATTTGTAGATGCTTTAAATAAAGCTACATTTCTATCTTCTTTTTTCCCCATTGAGTGTATACAAAAGTCCACTGTTTAACACATATTTCTAAATACTGCATTTACCTCTGTTGTAACAGTGTAAATGTATTGTAAATTAGGAATCATTACAATAAGCTGTAGTATACAAAAGCACCATGAATGCAAGCAATTGTTTATGCAAACAGTTTAGCCGCTCAGTGCCTTGTTAGGAAATGTCTTCTATGTGACTGTAACAGAGGGAAGTGTTACGTGCGTGCGTCGTCACTGAATAATAATAATTAAGACACAGAGCATTGAGTATTAACACGACACACAGGCATGCAGATTTATTTAACACATGTGCTTCCACTATGGTACCAGCAATGGTAGCCCTATTGTCAGATTTAATAAAAAATAAAAAACAAAGTTAAAAATAGAAGTTTGCCACACGCTAGTCTCACTAAAAGAAATGTCCCGCTCCAGGAACCTACTACACTACATTACCCTCTCTATACTGTTTGGGATCAACATCCCCTAAACTAACCTACTGCTGTTGCTCCAAGCGACAGTCTTCCAAGCGACAGTCCTGGCTGGGCAAAGCCTTCACAGGCACCGTCTTGAAGTCGAAGGGTTCCGTAGTAGTTATCCTGCGGAGTGGACCCTCTCCTCCTCAATGTAAACAAAGCGCCCCTCTGTGTAGCATGGCGGTGCAGTCACCTCGAGCTGTGGCGCAGTCCCCCTTTGAGCTGTGCACAGCCTCCCTGGGCACACCCCCCAGCTCAGCGTCGGGCGAGTCCATCTGCTCAATTGGTTGCCTAGCAGCACATCTCCTGTTACGCATCCCAGCTGCACACGTCCACGCAAGAACCAGCGACAGGGTCCACCCTGTCACAGCGACTCACAGTGTACTTTGAGCAATTTAATTTTACATTTCCTTTTCAAAGAGACACACATATATCATTGAATCATATGACACATACCGTCCCAGACAGGGAAAACTTATTTTTGTGAAACCTAATATGGAGTCACTGTAGTGATTCAGCAAAGTTCAAATAAACATTGCAGGAAATCTAGGGTAAAACTGTGTTGGAATTTCAATCGTATTATGTTTTTGTATATAGCCATCCATACCAATGAATGCTCATAGTGTCACCCCAATGCTGCCTGTCCATCGTCTGTTACCACCAACAATGTTATTGTATAGAACTATTTCTAAGTAGGCCAAACTGACTGTCAAAACAACACTTGGCATCACCATCTGCTAGCCAGCTCTAGTTAATGACAGATTAGGCAATCAGAAGGTGGTACAATCATGTTGTTCTTCTTCTTCTTCTTAAAGCAAAGTCAGTGATCAAATGTAAGTTGAAAGATAAAAAATCCATTGAAGGTAACTGACCAAACATTTTATTTTAACACAATATTTTAATGTACGTGTCTTTCTAGCTCTCAGTCTTCTTGCTTCTGGATATTGTTACTACAGTACGTCTCCAAAGAGGATTCACTGGCAGTAAGATAAATCCCTTCAGCTTAATCAAAGTATGGTGTAATCATGCTGGTTACAAGCTGAAGGCGATCTTTAATGTCATGATGGTGACAGGCAACCGTGCTGAAGAATTAATTGGCAATACTCTTTGGACATTGTTATCAAACCACGATATTCATTAGTATTGATTTGAATATAAACCGCAAATCCATCATGGATCTTTTGTTAATTCATTTATACATGCTTTTGTTATATCACTGTTGTGTTGTTCTGTTTTTAGTACAGGTAGGGACTTATGTTCAAATTATAACAGTATAATTTGCATATAATTTAATATTTGTTGAAAAACTACAATTTAAGAAAATCCCAAATAAGCATGAACTGCTTCACCAATGTATGCCTGTGTATGTATTATAGGTCAGTTTGAAAGAGTGGGGTTCAGCTTAGATTACTGTCACATCTTTCTGTCTATTTGTCTTTTTTATTAGGCATATGCCTATTTGTTTGCAGTTTTGTTGTCTATTCCTTGTATTGGTATAAATGGATACAGATTTTGCTTTTTGTTTTATATATATATATATATATATGGATGAAGGCTATATTTGCATCCTGAGCCATTCGAAAAAAATGGCATAATACCACAGTAGAGATTTCAAAAAGTGATAATTCCTCTAGAGGAAAATATACTTGAACGTTGACCGATCTGACTCCTCAAGACCATCACTTTCAATACAAAATGTCTAATTTTCAATCACTCGACAACACCCACAGTACAGAAATGTTCGTTAATGATCAACAAAATGAGAATACGTTTAAAAAAAAAAATTATGTAAAGCTGGTGCATTCGTATCTCAGAGAAGCTGGAGAGGAAGGGGAAATTAAAACAAGGTAAAGGCAATCATCCAAATAAAGCTGAAGCACTGTAACATATAACGACGTAGAACGTCTGTACAGCACGGAAACACTGCATTAAAAAAAACAACTGTACTGCTGAACCTCGTCTTCTTTAATATTAGCATCACAAGGGTATCCATGTATTATACAAAATAATAGATGGGCCTCTTCAGTGAGTTACAGGAAAACAATTCCCTCTCGGGTTTCTGTGACAGTTTATAAATGACTTGCCCATATATATATCTATATATATATATATATATATATATATATATATATATATATATATATATATATATATATAGTCTATTAAAAGGCAAAAAGGCAAACCCCTTTGCTTAACTGGATTGAACTGGATTGTGTTAATTCAAATTCTGCACAAAAACCCATCAGGCTATTTTAGTGGCTCTTGAAACAATGAGAGCAGCAGGGCCATTCTGTCTAATTACTCCAAGACAGGGATGCTAAAGAGGAATTAATGATAGTTGACAAGTGCAATTAATAATTAAAGCAAAGCCGGGAGTCATGCAATAAGCAGATGACAATAGCAGGGTAACTGTACATGACAGCTCTCATTCGGTTTGATCTGAGGGAGGCCTTGTGCGCAATGAGGGCAAGAAGAAAGGGAACGGCTGTAATCCGGTCATTTATGTGCGGTGGCCAATCCCCATTCCTCAGATTTCCTCCTGTCATGGACCCGTCTGCCCCCCTCCCCCAATCCCTATCCCCCGGTCACATTACCCTGCTAGCTTTCACTATCAGGTGTTGACAACACTATTTAAAATTCATGTTGCGAGATTGGAAGACAAGGGAAGAGTGAAAGGAGACTGGGGACTGGAACTGAAGTGGGATTTCCATATCAAAGGCAGAGGCTTTGGGTCCAAATGGTAATTAAACTGCCCATATTTGGTCTCACTGGTTGGATCATAAAAAATAAAAAATAAATGGACAGGGCTTTCAGGTTATGTTAATACAGTTCATCTGTTTAATTAAGGCTTTGGTGTGCCTTTGTGACGTCTTTTCAAGTAAAAAAAAAACATTTAAAAAGAATCCACAAATAAAATGAAATGAAATTTGGATGGTTTCGGTAATAATGAGGTCCGTTGTGGGTGGACCTTTGAAGGTAAACCAACCCCCCACCCCCCTCCCACCCCCCTGAAAGGCTGGGATGAATAAGAAATGAGCGTCCTGAGTTTGAGGAAAACCTACTGACACTTAAAAAAATAATAATTATGGAGAGCGGGACTGGATTGCAAGACTAAAACATCAAAAGAATGTCTAACAGAAAACAAATGATAAGGCCATGAGCGAGTAGAGGAACCGCAATGCGGAATTAACACAGATTTTACATCTATACCGATATTGCAGTCAGTCACAGTAATATCACAATGCAGTATTTATTAACAGGACAGATAACAACTATTAAACTGCCTATTGTTTATGGATTTAAATATTCTCTATTGTTCCCTAATTTAAATATTCTCTATTGTTCCCTAATTTAAATATTCTCAAACTATTTATACACTTTGGCTGATGTCAATGCGTTATATTCCAACAATAATAAAAAAAAAAAAACTGTACATCAGAAATACATTAATTGGTTTCTAGCAAATAAAAAACAGTATACCCTAATAGTTTGCTTCTGTGCTTCTATAGTATCCTCCTGACACAGTACTTAGGTTAGACCTAATTTAGAGGTCATCATAGGATGGAACCCCTAGGCTAAAACATTTGGCTAGACAGGCTGTTTATCAAGAAGTTAGGTAGATCTGGTTAGAACCCTCTCTTATGGGGACTGGAGTATGCATATTGGCCCGCCGGATCTTGCTGGAGAGGAGACAATGGCTGGCAGTACTATAGGTTCATTACTTTGAGTCCCAGTGGCACGTGAATAGACATGCTGTGTGGCAGCCTGTATGTGGAAAAACATGTTTTCTATATATATATGTTCTGACAGTGAAGTGAATATTTCTAGTTTAGACATACTTTTGTACATTCTTAATCACCCTAGTTTTAAGATGATCAAACCTCACAACAAGTGCTAGATGGCTTTGAGGAGGGAATGGTATAGCTGTCGGGTAGAGTGCTTTTGAATGCAAAACTGGGGAGCTATTCATCTCCTGTCCTTTTTCTTTTCAAAAATCAAGCATATCATTTTGTGTTTAATAAAAAGGCTGTTGCAGGGTCTCTAAAATTAATATAAAAATGTAATTCTTGAGCTGCCCATTGTGCAGTGTCATTTGTTTCCCCTGGATTCATTATCAGCAGAAGAAAGTAGAGAGAAGATGCCAGGCAGAATGACATTTATTTTGTGCTACAAGGAAGCACTCCAGCGGGGTCCTGTGTAGTGCTGCTGCCCACGCTGTAAAAGGTCTTGTTATAGGTTGAGTGCTGTGATTAGATTGCGTTGAGCACCTTGCTGTATCACTGATGGGAGCAGCTGGAGGTTAGGGTGTTTGCTTTTACTTTAGAGAAATCAGCCAGTCACTATAAACAGCTAAGAATTTCTGTTTGTCTGATAATATGATCGAGCAAATACATTCTGGCTGATAGTCTGATAACACCGTGTAACAAATTTTATTTTATTTTGTTCCTGGGTAGTAAGTTTTATTTCCTAGTTGCTTATGCCTCAAAAGTATAGAAAATCGCTATTATTCTCCACAAACTTTGCTTTTGTGACCAGGACAGTGATATTTTGAAATTTACCTATTTCCAATGAGAAAACGGGCGAATGTGTGTCTTTTCGTTCACATAAAGTCAGAAAAAAACATATGAATCCAAATTAACATGTATTTATACTAAAGTAATACAAAAATGACTACAAAAGATTTAGAAGTGAGTAGTTTTTCGAGATTTACGATTATACTGTAAATCACTTTCACGAATCAGCCCACAAATGTAGTCTCCCATCATGTTCTCGTTATACTGTCCTTCATTGACAGCTCATCCAGGAGTTTCAAAGCCGTGCTGCTCCATAATGGTAACAAGTACCTGTCTCTTCCCCTGGCTCACTCGGTGCACCTCAATGAGGATTACAACAGCATCAGGACCTTGCTGGATGCCTTGAAGTATGATGAGTACGGCTGGGACCCCCAGAAGGTGCTGATGCCACCACTGCACATCAAATTGGGCCTTATGAAACAATTTGTCAGAGCTCTAGATAAGGAGTCGGCAGCCTTCAAGTACCTTCAAGACTTCTTCCCTAAGCTGTCTGAGGCAAAGGTCAAAGCCGGTGTCTTCGTCGGACCACAGATAAAGAAGATCCTGGAGTGCAATGAATTCTCCAAGAAGCTCACTAGTAAGGAGAAAGCGGCTTGGAACAGCTTTGTCGCAGTGGTTCGGGGCTTCCTGGGCAATCACAAGGCCGAAAACTATGTGGAGCTGGTTGAGACTCTGGTGAAGAACTACGGCACAATGGGCTGTAGGATGTCCCTCAAAGTCCATATCCTTGATGCTCATCTTGATAAATTCAAGGAGAACATGGGAGCGTACTCGGAGGAGCAAGGCGAGCGCTTCCACCAGGATATACTGGACTTTGAACGCCGCTACCAAGGACAGTATATTATTATTATTATTATTATTTATTTCTTAGCAGACGCCCTTATCCAGGGCGACTTACAATCGTAGGCAAAAACATTTCAAGCGTTACAATACAAGTATAACGAGAACATGATGGGAGACTACATTTGGGGGCTGATTCGTGAAAGTGATTTACAGTATAATCGTAAATCTCGAAAAACTACTCACTTCTAAATCTTTTGTACTCATTTTTGTATTACTTTAGTATAAATACATGTTAATTTGGATTCATATGTTGTTTTTTTCTGACTTTATGTGAAATTCGCCCGTTTTCTCATTGGAAATAGGTAAATTTCAAAATATCACTGTCCTGGTCACAAAAGCAAAGTTTGTGGGGAATAATAGCCATTTTCTATACTTTTGAGGCATAAGCAATTAGGAAATAACACTTACTACCCAGGAACAAAAATTGTGTTACATAGTGTAATGTAAATGAATTTAGGAAGCTAAACTAAATGTGAGGACTTTTGTAGTATTGCATGTTCAGATATTTCAGAAAAAACAAAACGTTGGCCTTATTGTAGGGCTGCTAGCCATGGCATTAAGCTCCAAATAAATAACAAAAAATAATTACCAGGAGAAAAAAAATTCTAATGAGTGTATTAAAGTATGAACTTTGTATATATTACAATTTCAAACATATAATAAAACTATTCTTAATTGTTATTGTTAAGGAAGAGCTAAAATATACTTTTAATGTCTGACTTTTGTTTATACTGTATGTGTAATTTGGACTGGGAGTTGAAAATGGGTTGTAATTTATATTTTGTCATTGTTTGTGTCTGCTTTTCCTATGCAATAATGAAATGGTCTGCCAGTTTTGTGAAGTTAATTTCAAATGCATGGGGAAGAATTAAGAAAATAATACTTTCATAACTGAGCTGCAAATTGAAAATGTAATATTAATATAATGATAAGAAAGTCTCATTGAGTAGTGTACTCTACAGTCAAATGAATGCACAAACCATTGCATGCACATACAGAGACTCCTCATAATCGTGTAACAATTGAACAGTACCTGAAAGGTAAAAAAAAAAAAATAATAAAAAGATTGTAGCCAAATGCAATCGAAAACATCTATAGGAAACTATAGAGTGTGTGATAAAAAGTAGTAGTGATAAATTGTAGTAAGTAATTACCCTTCATATAAAGGTGTGACAATTAGATTTCAGGGCAGATTGGTTAAAAAATGCAGTGGTCAACCCTACTTCTGGTTACTGCACCTTACTATAAAAAATACTTAAGTTCCTATCTAGACTGCCTGTAATGAATTGCCTACTGTACTTTTACATTGCTTCTGTCGATTCCCAATTAGTTTGCCTGTTGACATGCCTTACAACTATTCGTTTTCCTTACCCACTTACCTTGGGTACCTTGTGGTCTTACTTACTAATGAGTGCATCACAAACCAAAATGTCTACATATCCGAAGAGTCTGTGAGGTAATACACTTTGTCATGACTCAGAGGATGTTTTATTTCATTCACAAAAGCGACTGTGGTGGCTACCCTGAGCACATCTTTGTGAAAAGTGTGATGCATCTTTCTGATCGAAACATAAAGTGGATTTGAATAGCTTGGCACATTTAAATAAAATAAATTAAAATAGGTAAGTAAATGCTGTTGTTTATTATGTTTATTTGTCTTTATATTTCTAAATTCTAGAATCTGCACTACATCTAGCCTGTTGTGTTTTTTTTTTTCACGGAGGAACTGACTACTATAAGGACCAGAAAAAAAAAAAATTAATATATTTTTCTCAGTAGGAAAGCGCTCTCAATCTTGGTTCTTCTGAACTGCAATTAGCTGCTCTTATGGGTATTCAAGGGTGAAGATTACAAACACTGTTGAAGCAGAGACAGCAATGTTTTCAGTATGTATATCAATGTTTTATTTTTTTATAGACTTACAGACTTCCATCTTGACATCTTGCTGTCATGTTGAAAGCAAATGTTAAATTAGTTCCCAGAAAATAACAAACTCATTAGGGAGAAGTAAACAATTAGATTCTCTTTCAGAATCATCTCTCTTAGATTCCCGTCAGTCAGGTCAGCCGTGATGACGTGGCCGAAATGTTTGGATTATTAAACTTAAATAAAGCATTTAACAATACAATATACTGTACATGAAACAACTAATGCACTCCTGAAACTACATTGCATTGGTAAATTTTGTTTCTACAACAGGATAGATTGAGTATGAGTCCCTCAGACCAGAAATTCAGAACAAAATTATTTAGAAAAATACATGCAAGGACAGCTGCCTAATATACAGAGCACAAGTAGAAAAAGAGCCAGACGCAGAGAGCTGTCCATTGAAATGGTCTTTTACACATGCTACTATTGTTTTTACAGTACTACTCTTAAAAGTGATAAGAATTCTTATCTCACAATTCACAGGTTTTACTATTTGTAGAGAATTCACATTTCTTAGTAGTAAACTCACATTCTTGAAACTACTAAACATTCTTAGTAACACCACAGAACACCTGTGTATGTTATGATAAGAATTGTATTTCCTTTTGAGAACAGTACAAGCCAGTAAAATATAAAAACCTTGTCATGTATTTCATTATTTTATTATTGGAGCTACAGGCGACATTTCCCCACCACTTCCTAGCAGGAGAAATAAAAGTGTGATACTATCACAGGAGACATACGACAGTATTTTATACCTTTTCCATAACAAAAACTCAATCATAGATTCAAAGATAAAACGTATAAAAATCAAATCCAGGTCATCAGTGTTATTTACCTTACATTTAATCCTTGCATGGCCTTAACTCAAATGCAAAATTATTTTATGTTCGAAATATCTATTCAAGTATAATTATTAGTAATTCTTTTTTTATTATTATTATTTACGGATCCTGTATCTTTATAATGCCTTTTTAATTTTGTATACATTTTAAAGTAGCATAATCATCTTCAAATGGACATTTTCCAGTTTTCCTAAATCTTCTAAAATATAATAACTTAATGTATTTTCTACATTCATTAATGTTTTAGTGTTTGTTTATTTTTATTTTTTTTAAATAAAGGATACCCTGTGACAGTTCGGTTTGCTTATATTTCTCAAAGGTATTATATTTTTTTGCTTTTAATGTTACGAAAAACTGCTTTCTGTTGCTTTTCATTGAGTAAAATACCTGTTCTCTTAAAACTTGACTCATAAGCAATATTATAAGAAGGAGGCTGTGTGGTCCAGTGGTTAAAGAAAAGGGCTTATAACCAGGAGGTCCCCGGTTCAAATCCCAGCTCAGCCACTGACTCATTGTGTGACCCTGAGCAAGTCAATTAACCTCCTTGTGCGCCGTCTTTCGGGTGAGACGTAATTGTAAGTGACTCTGCAGTTGATGCATAGTTCGCACACCCTAGTCTCTGTAAGTTGCCTTGGATAAAGGTGTCTGTTAAATAAACAAATAATAATAAGTTAGCAATCAAAACAAACTTTAAACAAGTTGTTGCTTTGTTCCCCTCAGATGATGTTTTAATTTTACGGACAGCACTTTAAAGGAAACAACTACAGAATGGGTAGCCAAAACGTGGTCTGCTGGGCTTCTTAAAAGGTTTACCTTATATTTTTGATTAAGCGTTTAAAAGTTCTGGATGGATGTTTAATAGAGCAACACCTTTCTAAAATAAGTAAAAACTATTTTTAAAACAGTACATAAAACTGCAAACAATGTTTCAATAGAAAGGGAGCAACATGTTTTCTAGGTGCTATGTGAATAAAGGACAGTGACTTTTCTTGCTTTTCCAGAGGCTGACGTGTGTTGACATTGTCTAAATTACAAGTCAATTATAGGTGCAATTTTGGCTCCTCAAGAGACAGTAGAGTCCTTGTATTAAAAAGTATGAGTGCCCCTTTTCAGTGCAAATGTTTGCACAACGCAGCACTGGAAAATTACCACAAGCCCATCGTTGTGAATGTTAAAGCCAGAGGCGTTGCCCATTTTAAGAAAAAGCTGCTGTAGCTGAAGTGTGCATTTATTTGAAATATACTGTAGGAGTCAATGGGCTAAATAAGTAAAGTTATTTATGATTTCTATACAATGTTTCTATTTAGGTTCCTACATACGGTATTGCAAGAAAAATCATTTCATGACCCCCATAAAATGTAAAAAAAAAATATATATAGAAATCTGTCCATGAATGTGGCCCAGAAATGTATGACTGTCTCAATATTTACTAAATACCTCTTTATCTATCTTTAACAATATCCCTGGGAAACACCCACAAATAAACACGCTGCTTTTCTGGTCCTTTATTATTTTGTCATGAAGATAATAGGTTACATTATATTAATGTATTTATAGCCAAACATAACAAAAATCATTGATTTTCCTAAAGAAAAGGCAGCATTTAGAGAGCTGCAGTGCTCAACAGCTTGCGTTGGTACCCTTCTCACTACCTAAAGAGACCTCCCCTTTCCTGTGGTAGAGTAATTTAGCCCAACAATTGACAATTGGGTAGCATTGTCTGCAGCAGACTCCTGTCCAGTCTGCGCAGAGCTGAGACCACCCAGCTTTGATTTGAACACAGGAAGCCAGGGGTGAAAGACCAAGACAGAAGTTCACTTCACCACCTATTAACTATTGAGAAACATTTAAAAATTATCGTTGTCTTCTGCTACAAGAATAAGCTGCACGCTGTTCCTCATTTTTATATTTAAACATAAGATATACCTTGACCTCTAGACATAAGCATTAGTTTCCCCACACACAACTTACAGTAGCACTGTTAAATCTGACATCACATATCTGGTATTAATTATACTATTCAGTTAATACACTACAATTGGAGGCTAAAATAGTTAACATATAAAGTGTGTGTTTAAGTAAAGTCATGCAAATGCTTTGGAAGACATTATAAAACTGCTTGTGTACGATCATGGTTGGAGAGAGCATTGTTGAATACTTTGTAAAATGACTGTGGCTCTTGATTCTTTGCTTCAGAGAACATCCTGTTCTGTTTTAGAAACTGCCTATGCACTTTCTAGGTTTCTGAAACACTGCACCGTAAACAAACAAAACTAAACAATCTTTGCTATTTGTCTCCTTTCTCTTTGTCTCCTTTCTGTCACAGGCTTACAGCCTGTTTTGGGTAGATGGTTGACCATACGGCTCATATCCTATCAGATGTACAGTATCTCCAGTGGAAAATAAAGAACTTGGCATTTAGACTGTTGAATCAGTCAAATAATTACTGATTGGAGCTCAATGTTTATATCTTTATAAGCTGTGCACTTTACATTCCTTATCATCATTAGTAGTGAATATTGGTGAATATTGCATATTGGTGCAAATAATGTGGGTACATTGTGAACAGCTTTCACAGGCATTGAAACTTCTATCTACCTCGATGCCAGGATTGAGCTGGATTCTGTTCAATTTATTTGCACAAAATATACATCAGTGGGGTACATCAAGTCAGTTAATGTCCTGTATTAAAGGAGTGCACTCCCATTATTTTAAAAATCAGTTTTCTTACCTTTTACTATAAACTGTATCTCTAGACCCCTTTTCTTGTTTTGACTTTAATCTGAAATTCCACTCTAAAATATTATAATACCAATGACATTTAAAGTTGCAGCTGCTTCCAGGAACCCAATCACTTAGTGTGCGGATCGCGTGACCTACTACTCTGTAAGTGATTAGGTAAAAAAAAAAAAAAAAAAAAAAAAGTTGCAATTGTCATCATTTAATGTTGTTCTTTAAAAAATCTACGTATCATGAAAAAAAAGCAAAAAATAACAAAAAAATCGTCAGCACAACAGAAGACAGTAATAATGTTGCTGTCGCTACTAAGAGGTAAGAAAATAGAATTATATTATTTGGTATCACCTTTAAACTAATACTTTTTTTTACATGTGTTTGATAAGACTTGATTTTTGGCTGTTTTTGTAGACATGGAATGTTTACACTCACCTGCCCAAACAGCATAATACTTAAAAACCCTGCCGTTGTAAATGCAACCTTCCCATAGGGCAGTGGGTTATGAGAGGATTCATTTATACAGCGCACCTGATGTTATGTTCTTTTCATTTTATTATTTCTATTTTAAATACACCAGACCTCTCAAACCCTAGTTACGGGGCAGAATGCACAGTAGCTTATATAATACATACCAGTTCACTGTCATTTTTGCCTGTGTCTTCTGTGCTAGTGTAACCTCTGGATAACATTAAAAACACTTCTCACTAAAGTCTTTTTAGGATTAAGAAGATACAGTAATATGAGTTTCGGAATTAATTTGTTTGTCGGTAAATCCCCAGCTCTAGTTGAATAATGTTTTAGGATTCTGGATCTCACTGATGTGATTTAATCTTAAAAACTTATAATCACTATGCATGCCTAATTGGTCAAATTATGATGTTTGAAAATGTTTGTTTCCTTAGAAATGCATAAAAAAGACAACACAATACAGTATATGCCAAAAAGAGATACAGTGACTGCTTCTGTTAATAAACTTTTCCTGGCTATGCATTGGGAACTTGCAAACTCATGCAGTGATCATCTGTATCTCAGCTGTTAATTTTGATTCAATGGTTTAATTATTTCTGTTTTGATCTAACAGATACAAGGTACTCATTTCTCTCACTGTGTTGTTATCAAGCAGTGATGGGTGTGCATAGGGTCAGGGACTGATGTTCTGAGCGATGTTCAACTAGACCAATCTTTTACATCTTTTCCAAAGAAAAGAAAACACAACCTTTGTTTTTGTCATGCCTGTGCACTGTGTCTCTTAAACCAAACCAAAACGGATGTTTGCCTAAGATGGGTGTAAGCATTAAAGGCTGCTCCTGGTTTTAGCCATTGGCCTACAGTTCAAATTAAAACAAAGATTCACTTTTTTGTGCACCCACCCATGTGATGTCATACACACATGGAACACAGAAGTTAGACAGAAGGGAAGATTTGTGGAAAACATAGCTGGGGGCCTTTCCCGTGGGGGACAAAAGGAAAACATAGTGGGACAGGATGAAATGTATAGGTGATTGTGCCCAAAACCCTGTGTGGTATATTGTGCTATTGCTGTCAGACACAAAGCTACAAACCCTGCTCGAGGAGTCAATCCATACAAAACCCCTGCGGGATAATAATAATTATATTTTCAACTAAGGATTCTTTAGGCCTACTTAAATGTTAGTTCATGGGCCACTAGATTGTAGATTCTCTCATGTCACTTCTTTTGTTTTGGAAACGGGAGTCGACTGCTTGGGACCTGGAGGAAGGGTTCCCATCAGCCACTGATTCCCTGAGGTTTCCCTCTAAAAAATTAAAAAATATGTGAGTAGGGGGTTTTTCCTTACCTGAGTGCTGAGCGGTTCGTATTTTGTTCTGCGGGGTGCGTGGTCTGGTTGGAGAGCCTGGGCTCTTTCTCCGGGCACAGTGATGCTCCCGGGGACGGGCCATGTCTCAGCTTTCATTTGCATTAATTGTTCAATATTTGGAAGGTAGGTGGCATGTGCCACTGTGGGGTGCGTTAATCATCATTTTTTTCATTCATGATTTGGCGGCCTCGTCTTTTGGGGGTGGGTGTGTCATTCTCTCATGTCACTTCTCTTGTTTCGGCCTCCTCCACCCCAGACACCACTTCGCAGTGTGCCTCGACCCAGAACACTGCAGTCACATATAACAAAAGTGTTAAACAAATGTACATTTTTCTAAATACATTAACAAATAGTGCTATGGCATTAGAAAACTGACTTTTGTTCATCAAAATTACAGCGAGGGCAAACGTTTTCTTAAAGGCAATGCAAGTTGCTCCTAATATGCTAGCAGTTTCTGACTCCCACTTTTTCTTCATTGGTCTACACTAACTGAATTCCACCAGCGCACAACTCAAGCTCCCTTCAAAATTTCAACATGAAGGGGATGCCGCAATCCAACACAAATGTACAGTAAAGAACAGTGCCCTTACGTTTGCGGTTTACCACGTTTCCTCAAAATCAGGCCCAATGTGTTGATTTACTTTGAAAAACTCAAGATCCTGTGATATACCCCCAACTATAAATGTCAAACAGCCCCTTGATCATTGCTATAATGCAAACCAACAGTAATCCAGTCAAATGCTGCGCCTGGTATAGCACACTTGTGTATGCTGTATCCATATGTCTGTCATAAATTAATTAAAAGTTGAAGTGAGCCGCGGTAAAAGCAGATCTCTCCCTCCTTTCTTTGTGCTGGTAAATAGCTCATTCTTTTGTTCCTTCCAGCGCTATTTCGTTTCTGCTGTCATTGTCCTCATTGTTTTCAGTAACAGAGGGGGTCTGGGCCAGGAGCAGCCAAGGTCTCAGCTAATGACAGGAAGTCTTTAAAGTTTGCACCGTATTTCGTCTTCTCTGCAGGAGCCGGTGGCCATAGCCAGCTTTTGATCCCCACCGTGCGAGGATTGCTTCTAGTTAATTAACAGCTCCCTTATTATGCACACTCATCTCCATGCACAGAGGAGGCCTGTTTGAACAGAATAATTCAAGGCCAGACCAATTGGTAGCCAGGACTGGAAGAATAGATTTTCTTTTGTTTTCTTCTTTTTGAATAGCTAATGTATAGGTAGTCACACTGTTACTTGGACAAACAGAGTCTACAGGAATATATTTGTCATCATGCTTTTTCCCTTTCCCTTTTTCCCTTCCAAAATGTGGTCATACAGGTTTTTTGTATATATTTTAATGTCCAGTTCCCTTGCAGCATCAACAGTAGTTAAGTAGTTGAATAGTGTCTTTTATGATCTCTTTGAGGCTTATTTTGGTTTTTTTTTTTGGTTTTTTTTAAAGGTATTCTGAAGATAACATCTAGGACTCATCATGAAACACACTCTGGTTTCAATAAAAAGAAGCATATACATCCATGTCATGTACAATACAATTACATTTAAAGGCATGTTTATGTAGCTGAAGGACCATGTAAGATGTTTAGTTAGGTAATATGTCATCATGTTCAACCAATCTGCTGGGTGGCTATGGATATTTCAGGGAGTGAATTGCATCTGAAGGATGAAAATAAAGATTGAGAAGAATTAGAATTAATTTAATGAAGGGGTACTGGCAGATACCCCTGACCCCGGAATCCAGAGAGAGGACGGTGTTTTCGACTCCCTTCGGGTTATACCAATTTAGGACCATGCCCTTTGGGTTGCACGGAGCACCAGCCACTTTCCAGCGGATGATGGATCGCATTTTGCGACCCCATCAGCAGTACGCCGCTGCTTACATAGATGACGTGGTTATCCACAGTGAGGATTGGCCGAGTCATCTGTGTAAGGTAGCGGCGGTATTGCAATCCTTGCGGGAGGCTGGGCTCACTGCTAACCCAAAGAAATGTGCCATTGAGAAGAGTTAGTCGGAGTATCGAGTAGGGGGTGGCCAGATCAGACCGCTGATTGCTAAGGTGAAAGCCTTGGCTGACTGGCCGGTCCCTACAACCAAAACCCAGGTACGCTCTTTCTTGGGACTAGCGGGCTATTACAGGAAGTTCATTCCGAACTTCGCCACGCTTGCTACTCCCTTGACAGACCTCACCAGGAAGGCTGCCCCAAATACGGTTCAGTGGACGGAGCCGTGCCAGAGGGCCTTTCTCGCTTTGAAGCGGAGATTGTGTAGTAAGCCAGTGCTATGCAGTCCGGATTTCGGCAAGAGGTTCACCCTGCAGACGGATGCGTCAGAGACAGGTCTCGGGGCAGTGTTGTCTCAGGAGGTGTGGGGAAGCGAGCACCCGGTCCTGTATATCAGCAGGAAGCTCCTTCCCCGCGAGAAAAACTATAGTACCATCGAGAAGGAGTGTCTCGCAGTAAAATGGGCAGTCGAGTCACTCCGGTACTACCTCCTGGGGCGACACTTCACCCTGGTTACAGATCATGCCCCCTTGGCATGGCTTCACCGGATGAAGGATAACAATGCCAGAATCACGCGGTGGTACTTGGCCCTGCAGCCCTATGTAGGATTTTCGAATGGACCGGTGGTGCCATTCTAAGGGGGAGGATATGTAACAGGGGGAGACCTGTGCTGACTCTTCTGACGTGTTCATAGTGCTGCAGGGAGAGGGCAGTGGCTCGTCAATATCCGCCTGTCAGTCATGGCAGTGACACGGTGAGGTGGGAGAGTGGGTGTGCGGACTTTCCTTCTCTCTGAGAGGCTGAGAGGCGGGTCTTGGGGGAATTGCTGGCCCTATAAATAACATTCTGCTGTTCCCTCAGGTCGGCCCTCCGAGACGGAAGCGCTGGAAGAAAATCAGCCGGGACGAAAATCCCAAAAAGAAAAATAAATAAAAAAATAAGTAAAAGAATTAGCGGTAGCGGGGAAAACTCTTGGGCAGCCCCGGTAGAGTGTATAGCAGGCTGAGGGAGCCGCTAGTGTAGGACGGAGACCCGGGCCGTGCGGGTAGCGACGGTTGGGGTGAAGCTGCCGAGCACAGCACTTTTTATTTGTAGTTTTGTTTACTGTGTTTTGTTTTCCCTGTTCCTTTCGCCTTTTGATTAGTGTTTTGTTTAAAACTCTGTACCCTGTACCCCCCCCCCCGGTATAGCTGTGGCTCTGTCGCTACCATAGCTGGTACGGCAGACCACAGACAACAGCGTCCTCTGCGGGCTAAAAAGAAAGTAAGCTCTCATAATAAAACTGGGCACCTGTGCGGTGTTTTCGGAATTATTTCTCTGTGTCCTGTGTGTCAGTGAATTACCCACCACCCTTCCACACTTTCATATAATAAATATTTCTTTAAGCTCATTTACAGCCATTACTTTGAAAAAGTGTGAAATGGGAACCATCTAATCACACACTGTAACTCTTCTCCAGTGATCTGCTCACTGATACCTCCTCTATTTGTATGCTCTAGGCAAATGTTCTGGTTTTAAGCCTGTACAAGTGACATAAATAGGCACTGGCTGCAGCTTGCTACTGTTCATCTCGGTGCTAGTTTGCAGTGAAGCATGCCACTCTGGTTTTGTGTAATACTGGCAGAAGGGAACTTTTGCCAGAGTCTATAAGCCTTGACTTGCTTGGGCGCTTGCTTGATGTTTAGCCAACTGCTGTCTGCCCTAATAACGTGACTGTTGGATACTTACAGTTAAGTCTGCTGTTTCAGCCACATTTGAACCTGGGAATCTGGCATTCATGATCATACCCCTCAACATTACTCGCACGATCATTATTAGCAATCTTCCAGTTTGGCTGCGTATAATACAAGATCCAGATTTACTCCAAAAGTACCACTAAAGTTATATACCATTTTTAATACACAATATACCAGTGGTATCCCTGGCTCAGGGTTCCCAGTTCGCTCACCCCCGTCAATGTAGTTTTGTACATCCTTGCATTGATTTATAATAGGCTAAAAAATGTCTAAAACCTTTATTGTTTATTTTTATTTTATCTTTGGAAAAAGTGGTTTAAATTAGTTTAATGGTACTAGCTCATCCAAATAACCCTATTACCATTTTCATACACTGCACATCTTAAACACACAAAGCTACCAGTTTAAATCTTGAATTATCTCTAAATGGAGACTTGGCCTAAGTAAATTGCTTTAGTGAAGCAGAGAGGCATTAAAAGCCTTGTCCAGTAATTGAGTGGAGAGGCTTGAGTGAGGCTGCCTGCCCCCTCTCATTATGCCATATCTCAGTGCTGTTTGTCATTGCTTGCCACTGCTCTCAATCTTACTGTACCGCTGATGGAAATTAACAGTAATTTGTTTTGACACAACATGTCCTTTTTGGTAAAATAACAGTATCTAACCAGTGCCACTCCCCCCCCCCCCGGCCCTGTGTCTGTTTCATCCAAACTGATGTCAAGACCTATTGTGGCTTGACTGACAAATGAAGCACACTGGGCATCTACAGACAATTCTGGAATATTATTGTGGTAAGACTGTATGATTTCCTGTCGTTGATCTAGTGCGAGTGCTATTGATTTATAAATCTTATTCTCATCCATTTCCTAGATGCCCTATACAGGGCAGGGAATGGCTACAGCTGCTTTTTATAATGAGGGCCTTCACCTTATATAGTATTTTATGTCAATTTGAATTTTTTTTTCTTTTTTATTTCCTCTCCTTGTGAGGGAGAGGGAAACTTCTCGTTCTTTGTGATGAGGTCTTGGCAGGTTATTAGGGTTACAGAAAGTATTCTTCACCTCCACTCACTCAGTCAGACTTAAATTTATCTGATCCCGAAGCAAAGAACAAATTGACAGTGACTACATTAAGTGACAAAGTCTCTCAAACTTGTTGCACACGTTTTGTGAAGTTTCAAAGAAGAACTTGAGTCGTGTCAAAACAAATACGTTCCTTTTTATGACAGTAGCATGACTGTCTTTGACAGTATTTAGGGCAATGGTAAAAAAACAAACACAGACAAATTACAGCCCTAATAATAATCTGTTAAAAAGTATTTAAAATCCATTTAGGGTACTGGGTATCTTAAATGTGCTATTGCATCATCAGTGTGTGCATAACCACAAGTATGGTACATTTGCTATATAAAGTAAACTCCATTCTCCTGACTAGCTTCCAGAAGCTCATGAATCAGACCACTCAGTCCAGCCCATTCAAAACATCTCCCAGTATTGAGATCTGCTCATTCATTTTGTCTAATTGATATTTTTATTCCTAAAAGAAATACTTTATTAGACTTTGTCTAATTTTTATCCATGATGTCATTCTTGCTGAAAGAAGAATGAAAGAAGATATATTTGCTGTTTGTTGTACTGTTTATTTTTTTTCCATGAAATGTCATCATGTTTGTTTCTGGTGTGACTATTCATGTTGGGTGCTGAATTGGAATAAATATATACATTGCCACAAGCACCAACTTGTCACCTCTACTAAGTAGATTTCAAACAAGACCTGATCAAATGAAGCCTAAAGAAAACCTACTGTTTCTGACTGCAGCAGGAATGAGTAATCACAGTGAGTTCTTGTTGAAATGAGTACAAGATGTCTAAGGTAACAATAGCTTTTTTAGAACTGATTAAACTGTATTATCTATTCTCTATCCTTGTAAAATGAAACAAGCTTATATTAATGGTGATTTATTGAATACCAATGTATTCAATGCTGCACAGTAGGAGCATCTTTTGTCATATCAGTAGTATAATAATAAAAACCAGTTTTCTTTGTCAAGTGTACCCATTTAACAAATCTGTACATTTTTCATTCCATTGGTTTATTTTGTAACAATGCTTTTTTATAAAAATGGCGTATAAACTTTTGAGAAAACATCTGTGACTTCAGCCAACATTTTTACGAAGATGCACTTGTATGTACTGTAATGTAGTTATTTTATTTGTGGCTATCTAATAGTACATGACACTAAATCAATGTTTTCAATTTCAGCTTTCTTTTCTTCTGGTTCTTTCTAGTCAAAACTGAGTCCTAACAGTCAACTTTAAAGGTTGAAATGGACAGTAAGGGGGATTTTGAAAAGGTCGTAAATGATAACTGCAGACTTAATCAACAAGTCAGTATGTAGCATTGATTCTGACATTTTCAAGCGGTCGTTTCGTTATTAAATAATTGTGCTAATGGTGATTTCCA
Organism: Acipenser ruthenus; assembly: GCF_902713425.1. Classification (NCBI taxonomy): domain Eukaryota; kingdom Metazoa; phylum Chordata; class Actinopteri; order Acipenseriformes; family Acipenseridae; genus Acipenser; species Acipenser ruthenus. The sequence continues at coordinate 23,404,741 of NC_081202.1, read as the reverse complement.
AAATTATGTTGATTTATGAAATAATGTCAATATCTTAACGAGCAGTGGTTCTTGCGACTATTTTTTTTGTTTGTGTGGAAATTTAAAATGAAATCTGTGTTAATTGTCAGAGTTAATTTGCATTTGGAAAAAGGAGGGTTTTAATTAACGAAAGAGTATATAACTCACCTTGAAACAGAAATGTAACAGACTGCGACTGTGACGCTGACGATACAGAGAGTGTACAGGACCAGGGTTAATTTCTTACAGACTACCTAAATAATTCAATATTTGTAGTTATGAAAATATGTAAGCCTTTTCTATACAATTTAATCATTTATAACCTTATGGGATGTTTGTTGTAATCCTAAAATGAGATACTGTTATTTGCACCTATTGTTACAGAAATGATCAATGCAACTGAACTCTGGATACGTACATTAATGACAGCTGACCTCTACTGTAGATTTTATTTGAATTACACAAATAAAAACCTAAGAGTAAATAATTAAATCTTGGTACAGAAAACAGCATACTAGATATTACAATAAAGGCAACAGATCATTTACATAGATTTTGCTTAAATGTATTTGTAATGTTGTCAGATATTATTATTATTATTTATTTCTTAGCAGACGTCCTTATCCAGGGTGACTTACAAGTGTTACAAGATATCACATTATTTTTACATACAATTACCCATTTATACACTTGGGGTTTTTACTGGAGCAATCTAGGTAAAGTACCTTGCTCAAGGGTACAGCAGCAGTGTCCCCCACCTGGGATTGAACCCACAACCTTCCGGTCAAGAGTCCAGAGCCCTAACCACTACTCCACACTGCTGCCCCACATACTTTATATACAATATACACTTTCACCTTCACACGTCTATATAATGAAGTATAATAACTAACAACTACAAACACAAATGGCACTTCAAAACATATTTATTTATAGCCTACAATCCTACATATTAAAATACAGACCAAAAGTAGATGTCAACATAAGAAAATAAATTCCAACCAAGTCTACATAGATGGCTTACCCCCGCCCTATCAAATAAAAAATGTTATTTCTTTTCTTTTTAACCAAAAAAAGATTGCAAAATGCACATTAAAAGAGTTGTATATAGTAAGCTGTGGCAAAATACCCCCTGAATGGAGGTAAATGACTAGTGGGGTTTAAGTATTTTTATTTTAATCTGTGCTGTCTGATTTTTACCGACACGCCAGATAATCATTGTAAATCAGCATTTTATATGTGAAGTGTTCTAAATAAATGTACATTCCGCACGACACAATGCACAATTTGAAATGTTCACAAATTAGACACAAAATAGATATTCCCATTATTTTTTATTTCCATTTGGTTGCTGCTCGCTGATGGGAGAGCCGTCTCCCTGTACACTAGTAGTTTCTATAACAGTGAATTATGCTTCCATTCATTTTTTTTTGATCTCGTTAACATGCATTTTGATTAACGAGTTCCCCTTATCTGGTCATTGGGACAAGAAGTGATGTACGTGACCTGCGACAGTTAAGCTTTTTAACGAGAAATATGTTCATTTAATGACCTCATTGACTCAATTTCAAAGCATTAACGGTTTGATTTTATTAACACATTTTGTTTGAAATTCACTTGATACTAAAGCTGTGATTACTATACCCCGAGTTCGATACAGTAACACTGTTTTTTGAAAATGAGGGTTTCCTCTTTAAAAGTTAACAGGGTGGGAAATTGTCACTGTTGTACCTAATAACGGAAGATGACTTCATCTGTTGGCTTCAAATTCTACTCTGTTAAGAGTATGAATTGGATAAAAAGGCTCTTCTTTTCATCAGACCCTTTTAATGCAATTAGTGCTATATAGTAGTAGTCTGTTAATGCAGTCACGCTGGATAATACTGAATAACCTTTAGCCTGCAAATAGAAAAAAAAATCATTCAGTGGACTTTTTTTAAATTAAATTATGTTTATTGAGAAAAAGCCAAGTAATAGGTTTAGCATATAATGAGTGACTAAATTTCATTAATACTGTATTAAGAGAAAATACACATTCATTGTCTGTTTTGCCCTCTCTTTTAACAAAGAAAATCATGTCACATTTAACGTACTGGATGTAATTACAGTTTTGTGTATACATTTCTGAAGCCTCTACTATGCATTGTTATCAAAGAGGATATTGAGAGCAGTCTGAGTTTTTAATTTTTACTGTTAGTGGTAAATAACACAGAGGTCAGATTAAAATACATGGTTTGTGATTTAGAACAAGCATATTAGGTATAGCAGCGGAGCTCGTCAGTAGATGAGTACTGCCTCATTTGACTCAAAAAGGCCAGGAAAATTATATTTAATTTTGCTTTAAGCAGCCTATTGTGGCAAAGTGGTTTGCAGTGTGCAGGTGTAGAGGTGATGCAGTGCTCAGTAATAACAATCCAACAACAGTTCAATGGTGGAAAACAAGCTTTATTATTTGCTTAAATAATAATACTGGCTATACACAGCGCTGTGTAAAGCCAGTCAAAACCACAGGGTTCAGTCCTGAAATAATAATAACACTAATAAAGACACACACTTTATACACACACACGATCACAAGTCCAATAGTGAGTGATCACAAGTCCAAAAGTGGTGAATTATACAGCAGTTAGTGAAAGTGCAGTGGTGTAGTCCGGGGTTGGTGCTGGCTTTTAGCGACAGCTACAGGATAGCTTAGCCATCTAACAATGACAAATACAATTATTAATAGACAGACAAAAACAACACGAAAAACATGGTTAAATCGCTCTCGTACGTCCTTTACAGGTCTTTCCATAACCATAACAAAGGAACAGGTTGCTTGGCCACATCCCCTGATATACCTTCAGTCATGACCCCTTCGGTAGCGTGTGCAATCACGTATCCTCCAATCCATTAGTGACACATCGCCTACTGCATTAAGACGATGACTTCTGGTATTGTGACTCCGCCGTCTTTCTGGATGGCCGACTTCCAATTGACCCTGGAATGAACTGCCAAACCATCCAGTCCGGGACACACTGTTCCTGTATACTGCACCCTCACAGGTCGGGAGGGAGATTGTTGACTAGGATTCATTCGCTCTCTGTCACACCTATATATACAGTAGTGTTTAAAAGTTTGGAAACAACCAATGATTTACAGCAAGACTAGGGATGACGATTTTATTGCCCTTTTTAACTCACGCAAACCTGTTACTTACTAAATACCCTGGTATCTTTGAATAGATAATCATCTCCTCACTAAAAATATGCTAAATATTGTAATCAGCAAGACATCTCACAAGTAGAATGGTACCCATATATATTCTACTTCTTCTAGGAAAGCAGTACAACTGAGGATGGGGAGTTTGTTGTCGGATAACTTCACTCATGAATATCCCTGGTATCTCTGAATAGGAAATTGTCTCCTTTAAAAGATATGCAAGAGATTTGAATGAATAGTTTCTCCCACAAGTGCTGTGGTACTTAATTTGAATATTTCCAGATATTGATCAGTTATTAAAAATGCTTCCGGGGAAGTTGCCTTTTAACTGGATAGTAGAAGGTGTGACCTTTGGAAGTGGTGCTACTTGCTGGTAACCGGAGCTTTCTGACGCACCATTGCCTGTTCTGTACTCTTTCGTGCGCTGGAAAGGAAATGTGTGCTAACATAAGTGGATCCTTTTTCTCAACTAAAAGTAAAATATCATGTGATCCCTGAGTGGCTCACGTGGTAGAAGTGCAGCCATGTGGTGCACAGGGTGAGTTATACAGTGCAGGTTCGTGTCTGGGCTGTGCGAAGTAGGCCAGTCTAAGGCCACAGCGTCTTTGTGGTCTGACGAGAGTTTTGGAGGACTGGGAGGCCAGAAACAGAGAAAGAGTTGCTGGTGCCAGAGCCAGAGTTGCTGCCAGAGAAAGAGAAGCAGCAGCAGCCTGAAGCACCTCTCCACAGTGCACCCTGGTGTGAGTATTGTGGCAAACAGACCCACCACTGGAGTGACTACCCTGATGTCCCGCCATTCTGGTGTGGACTGTGAAGAGTTTGTACATGGATGGCAAGATTGCCCATACCCAAAGCAAGAGAGAGAAGCTGCCGCTGTATACAGAGCCAGTGAGAAAAGTGCCACTGTCTCCAGAACCAGTGTCAGAGGGGGAAGCCCTTTTTGAGTGCTGTTTAGCCAGCTGCTTGTTTCTCTCTCCCAGAGTAATCCTGCACCATTTTCAGCCGTAACCTCAAGTAACCTGGGTGTGTAGCACAGTGTCCTTTTGTTTGGTTGGACGCTCCTCAGGCCCCACCACTCAGCCAATCAGGGATTCACGGTCAGCAAACCCTGGCCGAGGCCCCTGTTCAAGCAAATGACTGAAGCGCAGTTACCCTGGAGCATCCGAGCAGCTCCTGTAGAGATTCGCATGTGCCGAGAAGCCAGTGACAAGCCTGCCCCTGTAACAATACCCTATTCGTTAGCATTCAAGTATATACAGTATTTCTTGAAAGTACTCATGACTTCAAAGTAATGTTGCATTTTACTCCACCAAAATACATTTTACTCACATAGAGGTCTATTCATAAAGGGTTAACGTCTGTTGAAATGAGAAAACAGGAGTACATGATCGGATTTCGCCCATAGCCGCCTATTTAACGGCAGTTGCTATTCATAAGAGATAATTCAGATGCGTCTTTAAGTCACAACAACTTTAGTCTATGAAGGCATGTTTTTAATGAATTGAGAGAAAGGTTAATGATTACCTCATTAGCATAAAGTTTTCATCGGTCCTGAGCATTAACCTGCTATTCATAACAGTGAACTACAGCAAAATGCTGTCAATAACTAGGAGTTATTGATGGCTTTCTACCGTCAAGTCTACACTGACGACAGCCTCGGCAGACTAGTTTTTTAAAGACAATTTTTTTTACTACACTTGCTCTGTTATACAGTTTGACATACCCGTGATTAACACTGCCTGTTTTGAAGCAGAGAGCAAGTGAGAGACTGAGAATAGACAGTTATTTTATTATTAATTCTTTGCCATGATCCACAGCTGACAGCGGTCCTTTTCTTTTTATTTTTTTTACCTGAATAGCAGTATGGACGACTTTTGTAAGTTTTATACGGAATTCGTTTTATTAAGGCAGTCGGTAAGTACTTTTATGAATAGGGCCCATAGTGTCTAAATTGGAAATGAATCCACCAAGCATAATTGTTTTTCAAAGGAAGGGTGTGCTATTCATTTTAAAGTGCAGTACTTTCACATTTTATATGTAATACAATGTGAAGCAACTCTTCTTTGACAATTTGTACTTATTCTTACTTCCCAGGAAATAGGCACGGTTCTTATTTAGCCAAAAGCAAGGGATTTGCCGATACGTTGAAATTGTAATGCCATGAGTAAACTGCACATTCTAGAGGTATCAGAAATCTCCCATTTGTTGATTATGTTAAACTCTGCATCATTCTGAAACTTATCATATATAATCTACAGTACCAACAGTAACTGGAAAGAATGAAGCAAGTTCTAAAGAAAACAATGTTCTCTTAATTATGTACATTTCAAAGACTGAAAAAGTTGACAGATAAGAAAAGTAGGTTTTTGAATATTTTTATTTCTGGTACTTTCTAAGTAAAGTATGCTAAACCCACCACAATAAATAGGGGAAGTGTCCTTTTCAACAAAACAAAGATAAGGTACATTTTTGTACTCTATTAACAAGTTTAAACCACAAGTATAAAGAAACCAATGTGTCTGATAAAAATAGACAGCCTACAGTTAAACCTAAGAAAGCGTGGCAATGAAGTGTTAGCCCAGTGGGCAGGGACTTTGTGAGGTGACAGTTGCACTTTAAAAGCCTTGAAGCTTTCTATGCACACTGTGCTTTCACATACATCAGTTCTGTTTATAATATATCCTTAATAGTACTCAATTCTGAAATGTTATATTGTGGTTTTATTTTAAACTTCAATAGAGTTGCAGTATTTTCATCAAACCCTTAAAGGGGAAGGAACATGAGCAGTCTGGCTTACCCGGCATTCTATCTGCAGTGGTAGCAAAAACTAAATACATCAGCAGCATCTTGTATTTTATTTAGATGTCACGTTTATTTTTTTGCCTGTCTGTATGCCCTCCATGTTTTCTTGTCCATGTCACGTCTTGGTGCAGACAGGAATGCAGAGGTAGATGTGTCCACATAACAACCCCAATGTATTTGCTGTGTGTAGTGAACATAGAACAACAGCTCTCACCAATAGTCAAATAACAAAAGATAGTAACACAAATTCAGCGTGAATCCAGTCTTACAGATCTAGAGGTACAGTGACACCAGGTTTCAATATCCATAGTTTTTAGATAATTATTACGTTTTACACAACCATTGAAATCTGTAACTATTGAAATTGTCAACTAAATCTAATTATAATGATCTGATCCTTTATTGTAAAATTTAGATGAATTCTCCTCTGCTCCCTAAATGCAATTTTATTCAAATGTGCTTTTAGTGAAGTTGTTTAGATAATGTATTATTACTTGAAATATAGAATGTGCATTTTTACATCAGGCAACATATAATTCTGAGATATTTTGGTATTCAAGTTAAACCCACAGCATTGAAGCACACAGTTAGAAAGCAGAAGTGTCAAACATTGTATGTTGCCAGACTCTGCAGGCAGAAGACTTTTCTAATTCATGTGCTCTATTATAGAGAAAAAAGAAGAAAAAAACACCTTTGTAGTGAATTCTGAATGTAATGAGCATTACAGTAAAATTACCATATTCTCGGTTTTAGTAGCAAAGCTACGCAATATTGAATCATCACCTTTTAATTTCAATATCTTTCGATAGCAGGGTATGCTAATTTTTTGTATTTAAAATATCTACTCGAATTGTGTCATAATGGGTATAAGCCTACTTGTTCCAGTAAAAAAAATAAAAAAAATAAAAGTGGCTTGTGTCTAAACAAAATACTGGTCTTGCTTGATTGATCTTTACCTTTCCTAAGGAAGAAGTGTGCTACCATAAGAAAATACATGCATAGTGCTTTATGGAAAATATTGATATAGAACACAGGCCAAAAATAAGTCAATTTCCTCGGTAGCAGTTTCAAGAAACCGTTATTGTTTTGTTGATGAAACCACATCAACAAACCTATAATAATAATAATAATGCTATACATTGACATTGAGGGGGTCATTAAACTGGCTTTTAAGAAGGGGGAACGTAATCAACTGGGAACCAAAAAAACATGAGTTCAAATCAATCAAACAATCCTTTATTTCATCAAGAAAGTCAATTGAGAACAAAACCACTTTCAGATCTGATTCCGTTTAACGTAAAATTGGTCGATTATTGTGATATCACTAATTCCTTTAGTCCTGATTATTTATTGTACTGAAAAAGGATTCACAATAATCATATCAGCAAAAATCATATATCTCATAGATGTTGCCTCATAGTTAGGGTCTTCTGGATAAAACGCTTTATACATTCACAATAAATCAGATTTTGCTTTACCGACCATCTCTATTTTAAAATACAGTAGTTTTCTGACAGTTAAGTATTTTATCTGTCATCTGTATTCAATGATGACTCATCTCTCAGACTTATTTTTGGTTATCTTTTGTTTTTGGCTCAGGCATTTCTAAAATCATGCATTTTATGCAGATCTAGTCTTCACTTTCCCGTTTACCAATAGTCATGCACTCAGCTCATGTGTATGACCTCAGTTAATGAGGACATGCCTCTGTACAGGACAGGCCAGTGGTGAATGTCTATTCACTCAAGATGAGCACAAATAATGTTGTCATATGCCATTTTATGATAACATCACTTCTTTATTGTTGTTTCATACTTTAAAAGCATGTACTTTAATATACTAAAAGGGTTATTTATGCATTCCACTTGCATGCAACATTTTTGGGCAGAAAAAAGTATTTTATTTTATTGAACTTTGTAACAGGGCGAGCAGCCCTGTACATTGTTTTGGTTATTTTTAGAACGGAGTCCCCTCCGCCCCTGTGCAGATTATTGTTTTTTGTTCATTATGATTTATTTGTCGGCGAGCGCCGTATGTTTTATTGTTTGTATTTTGACGGCGTAGCCAATTTGTTTTGTTTAGCGTGGATGGGTAGCCCCATCCACAAGATAATTAAAACTCGTGCAGAAGGTGGCCATCTCCCGAATTAATTAGGTGATTTAATTTATTGCTAATCGGGAGATGGTCACCTGTTATAAAAAGCCTGCAGCTCTCTAGCTCGGTGTGGGTGTTGTAGGAGCGAGAGCGAGAGCGAGAGCGTGAAAACGAAAACGAAACTAAAATTATAACATACAGGAACAGTGACAGCGACTGCCCAGCCTGACCTGTATGGTTTATTTATTATTTATTGTTGATTTTGTGTTTGTGATTTGTTTTTGTTTAAACCTTTTATTTTGCTCAGTGAGCATAGTGTTTATTTCTGTTTAAATATTTTATTTTAGGATTCTTTAAATAAAACGGCGCACGTGCCACTGCACCGTACCTTTTGTTTTTGTTGTCCCTTCTTCTGCCGTGACGTCACCACTCATCCATTCCTGTCACAAACTTCCATATATATATATATATATATATATATATATATATATATATATATATATATATATATAGCTTCACTGTATGTACTTACAGTCTAGGTGTTTATGCAATATATTTACACAGCTAGACTAAATGCAGAGCTTGACAACACAGTATTTTGGTAAATATCAATTTCAGATGTTTCTTAAAGATATGGTTAAAAATGTAAATTGCACATATGCAAGTAGTTAGTGTCATGCACTCAACATCTTATTTTCAGAAGTTGATAAAAAAAAACATGTTTACTAATAAGTAACGATAGTTTTGAGGACTTGCTCTCTTTTCTATATATCAATTTGAGCTGAGTGTACAGTTCACAGTATGTCCTTACTGCTGATTTAAACTTTGTTTAGGTACATAAAAACAAAATAAATTGAAGAAATATTCAAGTTACCAAGCTTTAACAAAATTAAACGGGTTTGCATTTATGTTTTCAGTTTGGACTGAATAGCATTGGCTGGCCTAGCCTAATATTACTATGGGAAGTTATATAGTAAGTGAATCATTATTAGCATCTATTTTAAACACCTTAATTTGAGCTGTAAATATATTAACAATACCTTCAGGGTTACATGAGAAATTCTGCTCCAAATAGAATTTTGAACATAAAGAAATTGCACAAAACATATAGCTAGTTGATATTTTTATATCACATAGAACCTAAATTGAGAGTTTTATGTTGCACCACAAGGGTGACATCTACAAACAGGAGAACATTGTGTGCTTGTTGATCTAATGACGTGCTCAATAGAGGGCCAGGAGAGCTGGAAACAAAATGACAAGCATAACAAAAAGGATATTATGTCACCAATCAAATGTTGTCATCATGCTGATCTTACACTAAGGGATAGGTGTACTGAGATGGGCTAGTCGCAGCGTAAACATACCGCAATTTGCATTTTCGTTGCATCCCTTAGCAAGGTATACATTTTGTTGTATGTACTAAGAGAAAATATGTTAATGTAAAGAGCCTTTAATAGAATAGGTGTGTTTCCTATTCCTATACAGATGTTCAGAATGAGCTGGAGGGCTTAGCGGCACATGTGTGCAGTCTACTGCTCCCAAATTAGAAAGGAAGGGGGAGAAATCAACAAAAAACAGATGGGAAACCACATCAAAACAAGGGCAATAACTTAGGTAAACTAGGCATTAAATGTATTTATCTAAATACTAGAAGTCTCAAAAACAAAATGTTAGAACTTGAAGCTACTGCACTAACAAGTAACTACGATGTGATAGGTGTTACAGAAACTTGGTTATCCGAGAGGGATGGAGACGAATATGATATTAGTGGGTATACACTTTATAGGAAAGACAGGCAGGACAGAGGAGGCAGAGGGGTAGCGCTATACATAAAAAATAGTCGTGAAGCCCAGGTGTTAAATCTGGAAGAAGAAAACAATGCAGAATCAATATGGGTCAGAATAATGGACAAAATTCGAAGGGCATAATAATAGGGGTATGCTGTAGACCGCCAAATTCAGACACCAAGCAAAATAATCTTTTATACAATATCATTAGAAATGTGTGTAGCAAAAGAGAAGCCATACTAATGGGGGATTTCAACTTCCCCCATATAAAATGGGAAAACCCAGTGGGGAGCACGACAGACAAAATCGAAATGGTGGAAATGACAAATGACTGCTTCCTAACGCAATTTGTCAAGGCACCAACTAGAGGGGAGGCACGCCTTGATTTAGTCTTATCAAATAACAAAGACAAAATAACTACAACAGAGGTCAGAGAACCATTGACAAACTCAAAATGGTTTAATAGATCAATTAAAAAGAAATCTGCGAAAAAAGGCACTTTACAAGGCGTTTAAAATGGATCAAAAACAAAGTACACAGAAAGAGTACTTGGAACTGCAAACAAAAATCAAAAAGGAAGTTAGAAAGGCAAAGAGAGAGATAGAAATGAGCATTGCTAAGTGGGCTAAAACCAATTCCAAAAAGTTTTTTCAATATTATAACAGCAAGAGAACATTCAAAGAGGAGGTTAAATGTCTAAGAGATACAAATGGCAAAATCATAAACAAAGAGAAAAAAATAGCAAACATATTAAATGATTACTTTTCACAAGTTTTTACAACGGAGGATACAGACAACATGCCCCACATGTTGACCTGTTCCTATCCAGTTTAAAATAACTTTAGCATAACAGAGACAGAAGTGTTAAAGGGACTAGGAGCTCTTAAACAAATCCCCTGGGCCGGATGAGAACCTCCCAATAGTACTCAAAGAAATGAAAGAAGTTATTTACAAACCGCTAACCAAGATCATGCAACAGTCTCTTGACACCGGGGTTGTACCGACAGACTGGAGAATTGCAAACGTAATGCCGATCCACAAAAAGGAAAACAAAACCGAACCAGGTAACTACAGACCAGTAAGTCTGACTTCTATTATATGTAAACTTATGGAACCTATAATAAGATCCAAAATGGAAAATTACCTATATGGTAACAGTACCCTGGGAGACAGTCAGCATGGTTTTAGGAAAGGGAGAGCGTGTCTAACTAACTTGCTTGATTTTTTTGAGGATGCAACATCAACAATGGATAATTGCAAAATATATGACATGGTTTATTTAGATTTCCATAAAGCTTTTGATAAAGTCCCGCATAAGAGATTAACCCTTTGCAGTCCTATGTCGGACCTGGTCCGACATCGCAATTTTCCCTTTCCGGTCCAATGTCGGACCCTGTCCGACATCATCAAAAAGACGCAAAAAACAGGTCTCTAGTCGTTTTTTCTTCGGAAAAAGCCGAGAAAACCATTCAATGGCCGAGTGAGACCGATAGGAACCGAGAGAAGCCGAAAAAAGGGTGTATCTCATGAATACTGATAGACCCGACACCACATAGATAACACGGACATAAACAAACAAGGTAGCTGCTTCTACATCCACCGCTCAAAGAACATCACAGACATTTGCAGAGGTTTTTTTAGATGTTATAGTAATAAGTAATAACGACTTGGATCGCATTATTGAGGAGTTTGGTGATAAAACGAGTGATCAAGAGATGATTTATCGGTATGTACTATTATTAAGAGGCATTTGAAAAATATAGCAAACAAGGGGTGGGGCGGGGCTGGAGATGCAGTACTGAATGTCCTGTTGATATTCAGTGCCTTTTAAACCTGTTTTACTGTGAAAAAAAAAATACTTTTAAACAGCGCGTCTAAAATAAACTGTGCGTGTGAAAATAAATTGGACCTGACGCACCTGACACGCACAGAATAAATGGACCGCTAAGGGTTAATTCTCAAACTGAACGCAGTAGGGGTTCAAGGAAATGCATGCACATGGATTAGGGAGTGGTTAACATGTAGAAAACAGAAAGTACTGATTAGAGAAGAAACCTCAAAATAGAGCAAGGTAACCAGTAGAGTACCACAGGGATCCGTATTAGGTCCTTTGCTCTTCCTAATCTACATTAATGACTTAGATTCTGGTACAGTAAGCAAATGTGTTAAATTTGCAGACGACACAAAAATAGGAGGAGTGGCAAACACTGATGCAGCAGCAAAGGTCATCCAAAATGATCTAGACAGCATTCAGAACAGAGCAGACACATGGCAAATTACATTTAATAGAGAAAAGTGTAAGGTACTGCACGCAGGCAATACAAATGTGCATTATAAATACCATATGGGAGATACTGAAATTGAAGAAGGAATCTATGAAAAAAACCTAGGAGTTTATGTTGATTCAGAAATGTCTTCATCTAGACAATGTGGGGAAGCTATAAAAAAAGGCCAACAAAATGCTCGGATATATAGTGAAAAGTGTTGAATTTAAATCAAGGGAGGTAATGTTAAAACTGTACAATGCATTAGTAAGATCCATCTAGAATATTGTGTTCAGTTCTGGTCACCTCGCTACAAAAAGGATATTGCTGCTCTAGAAAGAGTTCAAAGAAGAGCAAAAAGAATTATTCTGGGTTTAAAAATGCATGTCATTTGCATACAGGCTAAAAGAATTGAATCTATTCGGTCTTGAACAAGGAAGACTATGCAGCAATCTGATTCAAGCATTCAAAATTCTAAAAGAAATTGACAATGTCGACCCAAGGGACTTTTTCGACCTGAAAAAAGAAACAAGGACCAGGGGTCACAAGTGGAGATTAGATAAAGGGGCATTCAGAACAGAAAATAGGCACTTTTTTACATGGAGAATCGTAGGAATCTGGAATCGTAAGAATTTGGAACTTTAATTTAATTTCAGAGTACATTGAGACATTAAACTGCGTAAATTTCAATAAAAACTGTAAGAATGGAGATGTTCTAAAACTTTTGACCGGTAGTGTATGTTTAGCAGGAAACCTGGCCGCAGACACACACACACGCACACAAGCATGCACATGTAGTTAAAGCCCTGAAGGTTTACTGCTTTTCAGCCTGTGTCTAAGAACTTATCTGTCAGAAGCAACTGAAAGACTTGCTTAATACTGAGCTGAGGCCATATCTAAAATGGCTTGTCTTGTCATGTACTACATAGGTTTTCTTCAGAGTGAGGTGTCGTGTTCAATCTACCCTGCTAAGTGACTGAAAGCGAAGAGCTCGCTGTAAAAGAATCGGGCCCCCCAATTTGTTCAGGGTCATTTGTGGTGGATGAAACTGTCTTGTTTGTAGATACCTCTTCAAGTTATTAGGCTGTCAGTTTGGTAGCTTTGGAAGATTTATAGCTCTGGGTTTTGCGCGGTTCTCTGTGCTAGAGTGGGTGGGTAGTGGGAGTCTAAAGCATTGTCTACCTAGCTTATTGAGAGGGTCTTTGGACTCCTTGCTAAATTGCTGGAAAACATATTAAGATATGATCAGATAGGTTTTTATATTTATAAATACACAGAACATTTCTAATTTTTACTGCATTGTTTTGTTTGGCACTTTATTATACCGTTTTTTTTTTTTTGTGAGGCTGGATTTGATGTGGCATACATATCAAACCTGTTCTGATATTTAGTTTAAAGGTGACATCATCATAATTATTTAGGAAAGACATATGAAATACAGACCAAAAAATAAAATAGCCTAAGGTATTTCAAAACCAAAACTACCAATAAACAGACAAATAGAAGCCAAGGTCCTCAGAAGCCCGCTTTTTAAAAAGTGTATGTGGATGTTTATGTATTACATGTTAAAACAGTTTAAAATAAAGGAAAGTCTGAAAATAGTGTGGACAACAATGTTGAACTGTAGCTCTTGTTGTCATTCAAACACACACTCCAAATCAGTGACGTGCCGTGACAAAATGGACTGGGGTAGCAGAGTCGTCGCAACCCCCCCCCGCCGACCCCCCTCCTTTTTTTAAGTGGCAGCTACCTGTAAGCCACAGATACCTTTCATAATTTGATTTCTGAAAGTGCCAAGTATATATTTTCCCTTCCTGTGTCAGCTCGGGGATCTGTGGTGTATATCTCCCTTTTTTAACAATCTCCAATTTTTCAGAGAAAGTTCTCCTTGAAAAAGGATTTGTAACCAAATCGACTATGATGTCTCCGTTTTCTCACATTTTTTTTATTTTAGTGTAAAATAAAATTTGAAATAATTAGATGTTGTAAAGGTATTTGTATTTATCAATGTATATTTATAAGCAATATCTTGCGAAATCCAGCTATCCTCCAAACTGCAGCAGTGCTAACCAAGGAATATTCATGTTTTGGGGTTGCTCACTAATGATTGGTCAGCTGTCAGAGCTTTGACTTTCCCATTGGTTGCTAAAGCAGGGCCTTCAAGTGAGGCAGAGAATACCCTGGGAGATTTATGGCCCACCTCTGCTCACTCCTGATTGGTCGCCTGTCTAAAAAAAAGGACATTCTTCGACTCGCCTATTGGTTAAACTCACTGAAGACCTTCAGCTGAAACGGAGAATACCCTCAACTTTTTTTTTCTAGCGTCTGATCGTTGTTTTAGACTTATGCAGGGGAAATGCAGATCTCTTATTGGCTGATCACATCCCCTTCAGGAAACCCCTAGACTCTTAAAACCTCTAGTAAACCCTGTAAGTCATCTTGGATACGGGCATCAGACAAATGAACAAATAATAATTAGAGTAGTATGTTTCATAGTATAAGCAAGCACACTATACGCAAGTGAGTGAGGCAACGTAATGTCATTTGACTGACAGTTTACTTGGCACTGTCTGGTCAGCAGAGAATACCTTGAAGTTCCTGACGGCACACCACTGCTCCAAATTGGCATGCTGGTTTATTCCACTGCACTGCATTGCTGCATTGGCTTTACATATAATCTTGAGGCCTTCCTATTCTCACCTCCCAGTGGCACTCCTTTTAATGGCACCCTGCTGTTCCTGCTGATAAAGTAATAAGGCAAGTAGCACAAAATGCTGCATATACTGGAGTTTTTTCCCCCATAATTAATAATGATTTATCTTAAAGGTTTCTTTAAATATTCTCTTTTTTAGGTTGCTTTATCTAACCTTCACTCTAACGATAAGTGGTGCACTAAATAATGAATTTACACACAGATAAAACTCAAGTGTCATTCTTAACCAGACTGTGCCATATGAAAAAAGACAGTTTGTATGTGTTATGCAAACTGCTAAATAGAAATAACATGTTTGTTTCAATGAACACTAAAACACAGGAAATAAAATACTGATAGAAACTGACAGTATACCCTCTCTGGTAATGGCCAAAATAAATACATTTCACAGACAATGCTTGTAAACTGAACAACTGTACAACAAGCTGTGTTATTTGATCTGCCGGATATTTAATTTGATTAAAGTGGAGTGGTTTGGAGTCTTACTGTTTATTAAGTTAGGCATGCTGAGTCTTGCTTTATTAATCCAATACAATTACATCTATGACTCCATGTGTGTTTTTTATTTTCAAAGCATATACCATGAAAGACTGCACCATGCAGACTGTTCCAGGGACCACTTTTTCTTTAAACTAAAACACAGCACAGGAACTCAGAATCCCGTAGGTATCAACTTGTGTAAGAAATGCATAAAGGTTTGCAGTAGCTATAACAATACCTGAATGAAGTCCTTGAAAATGAATAAAGAGTAATGAGTAATATTAGCAGGTAAGATGTAGAGCACAAAAGAAATAGGGACATTTCATTAATGCTTATAAAAATATTACATTGTTTTCCAGAACAGAGTAAAATCTATTTAGAAAGCTTGCGCTCCTGTGTGCTGGTTTGAACAATTATGTGCTGGATTTCTAAGATAACGTTGTCTGTGCATTTTTGTGAGTGCAGTGAAGCTTCAAGAGCTATATGTATCACAGATGAAGTCTGCTTCCCTGGGGGGAGTACATCACCATTTGCTTTAATATTTCTTGATGTTTCACTCATGTTTCATCTGAGAAGTTAAGTCCAAAATTGACAGAAAAATTAAACAGTGTTTGTGGTGCAACCCCCCAGAGGAGTGGGAAGACCAGCTCTGAAAACAGTGCATGAGACACCTGCTTGACACAGCTTCTTGTTAGCCATACAGGCTGTGGTCAGAAGTATTAAAAAGGAAGTGCCTGCTTCAGACTTCAGTTTAATTATTATTTATTATTATTATTTATTTCTTAGCAGACGACCTTATCCAGGGCGACTTACAATTGTTACAAGATATCACATTATATCACATTATACAGATATCACATTATTTTACATACAATTACCCATTTATACAGTTGGGTTTTTACTGGTGCAATCTAGGTAAAGTACCTTGCTCAAGGGTACAACAGCAGTGTCCCCCACTGGGGATTAAACCCACAACCCTCCAGTCAAGAGTCCAGAGCCCTAACCACTACTCCACACTGTTGCAGACACACATCACTTACAATACAATGATTGACTCATCACTTGACTATGTCTAGAACACACCGACCAAAATGTTTAGTGGGTATAACCATGGCACATTTTGGTTACCAAGGTACAGAGTTTTATGCCTTCCAAGGTTTTTAATTATTGTATTACTGAATATTCCTCTAAGACAGTGACCCTCTGTAGGGTTTGTAAGTCTTGTTGTCCTTGACTAGAGGACCATCTTTAGCTATTCATCCCTGCACCTTCTGCTGTTTAGTACATGGCAGCTAATATCACTTTGGATAACATTTAAATGATATTTGATACCATCTTAATTGTCAGAATATTTAAATTCTTATCTGTTTAATATTGTATTATGGGAGGTCTCTCTCATTATCTCACCGCTAGTGTTGTGCAATTGCCCCTTCTTAAACTGTGTAACAGAAATGACAGTTGCACACCCCTATTGGTCATTTTTTTCAAATAATCTCTCTTAGAAGCAGACCCAGTAGTTGAAAAGTGACATTAGATAGATAACATAGAGAACATGATAATAAGCAGGAAAGAAATATTATGAAAATGTAGATTGTATGAGGTATCCGTGTAAAAACAAAAGAACGCACCAGGGGAATAAACATTACAAACATCAGCTGATTGGTCGAAAACTGACATGTTCTTCTAACCAGAAGACAATCATACAGTTTGTTAATCAGATAATCAGTTTTGAGGAAACTCTTGAACCACACTGTGGTGTATGCTAATTACAGCAAAAGGATTAGAGCGTAGCTCTTATATGCTGGAGTCTTTTTTTTTAAATCATAGGCTAAGATCCTGTTTAGAGAAACATATCTGAGAAATAAGTAATAATAATAAGTGCTGCATCAATAGAAAATACATTTTCCCAATAAAGCATTCTTAAAATTGTCATCAGAGTTTCACATGCCCCCACTGAATTGATTTTGACATGTTCCTGCTTTCCTCATTTGGTTAGTTATATTCATATTAGTCCACGGAGAAGCAAATAAATAAAGATTTCTTGAGCACAGATGGTTTCAAAACATGAATGTACTACACATTCCTCAATCTGCATTCATGTTTTCTTGGTTGAAATCAAAATTGCTGCATTTTACATTCAATAGCCAGACATCCTTAATAGTCAGCAAAAAAAAAAAATCATATAAGATGAAATTAGAAACTAAGTATTTGTGGAATTTGATCAAAATGGAATTAGATATACACCATTTTGTCTTAAAAATAATAAAATGTATTATATTAAGTATTATATTAAAGACCATGTTGCAGATATCTTAATAACATCTTGTCTTGTCCTAATCTAGACTGTGACCCGTGTTCAATAGAACAGCGGTACTGTAAATATCTGGTATTACGGTTTTATATTATATTATGCTCTTCATTCAAGTTAGCAGTGAGAATTTGAGGGTGATGCCTCTGAAAGTGCCAGTATAAAGGAATCAACAGGGACTGATGGTCTGTTACCTTTTGATGGGATTATTAACACTATTTGATCACTGATACATAACATAAAAGTCATATGATTCCATGTGTGATCAACATTTTCTCCTGATGAAAATAACCAGGAATTTAAGTATGTTCCATGCCCAGCATAATTCAAGACAGTGACAAACAATATGTGGTTTTGCATTAGCCCTGTATGGGCAGTTTCTTTTCTGCACTCTGTGAATAGAATTTAAGTGTTATAAATTTAACCATTTGTGAGCATTTTTTATTAGGAATAGTTAAGGCCTGATTATGATAATTCAGACTAGTCTACCATGACAGATGTGTGCCCTTTTTAAGTGCAATGTGGTGTAGCAGGAATTAAATCTATTGCCTTGTTCCATAATTATTAATGTAGTGTTTCTTGCAAACACACACACACACACACACACACACACACAAAACATGCATGTAATTTGCACAACAAAACAAAGGCATAAACATTTTATACAGTCCTGTAATTTGGTAGAGTCTTCAGATGAAGTTCTGAATGTGAAAGAAGCCAAATGCTTTTTAAATGGTGTTGTATTTAATTAAAAACACACAGTTGGTAATGTATGGATTGTCCTGCTGTAAAGAAATGAACTTGCTGTTGTTTGGTTTTGTCATTTGACCCAAGTCATAAAACCGTTACAATATGTGTATGTGTCTGTGGAAGAGTGTTAACAAATGTAACTAGTGGTTCCTTAACTCAATCCCAATGATTGTGTTTTACATGCAGCAGAATGATAAACGTGCCACATGTCAACAAGATCTTTTAACAGTATAAGAAATGACACGTTTTTATCTGCAGCTAGGTAGCGGTAAAGGCAATCTTCTGGTATGTGCAGTTTCAGCTGTAACTTTAGATCTTTTTTTATGAATACATAATTAAGTGGATATTCAATTAACAACTTCCTGAAAGTGCATTCTTCGCTTTTTTAAAGTGAATATTTATATTCTTGGTGTTTTGAAAGGAGGCTTGGCTATATTGAGAATGAAGATATGAAGAGAGCTGTCTGATTTGTTTTAAATACGTAAAACCATTCCTATGTAGTGTGTTTCAGTGTTTTTGTGATAAACGATTGCATTCCATACAGATAACGATTGTGTAAGGATGTTTATTTGGCTTTCTTTTATTTTAAGTCAGTCACTCTATATTGGCCTTGAAGCTGAAATAAAAAAATAAATACAAACACGGCAAGCTTTTCAGAGCTACATTCACCAACTATTTCGAGTGTTTTGAAAAACATATTGAAAAGCAGCCTTGGAAACTACAACCCAAATGATTCAGAAGGAATCACAAGTGGCTTTTAATGGAGAGATAATGGGTTCAATCTTCAGGCAAGGTTAACAGCTCAGACTAGACTGGGGCACAGTAGCTACCCATCTGGAATACAGGAATAAAACATACCGTTATATTTTCTGAAACAGTGATTTTACATGGTCCTCCAGCTGTCATGCACTGACGTACATACCAGTCAATATACCAGAATATAGTTCAGCACACAAATGGAGCACTTGCCACTGCAGCAGCATGTAAACACGTTACAAAACCATTCACAAAAAACATTATATAAGATAACTGATCTTGTAGGAGTTAGGGAGGTTGTGCTTCACAATTCTGATCCAAGGGCCTCAAGAATTAAAAAAGAAACAATTGTAGAAAAACTGCAAAGCGAAAGTGCTTTTCTCACCCCACAATGTTTGTCAGAACTCCTGTTTCCCAGAAGCAAGTAGATGTTGAAAGTTCAGCTCCAGTGGAGACAACTGTTGCATACTTCACAAATGAATAGACTCTGCAACTCTGCACCTTTCCCATTATATATTGCTCATTGTCTTACAAGGAAGGAATATGTGCGTATGAATATTTCATTTTCCTAGTAGGTTTCATTACATTGAAATTTGAAGAAATATATTGTACATTGTAGCTGGTAGGGTATGTACAGTACTTAGGTCAAACTTGTATTTTCTTTGCATTTTAGGAATTGTGATAGCAATTGGTATAGTTCTTGTTCAGTTCCTTAAGGTCTCACAATTGGAATAATGCATGAATTATTTCCCCTGGTTGGCTGGGCTTGAGAAAAATCATTTCAACATGTCCAACATAACCCATATGGAATTGCCCAAGTGAATGGTGTGGTGTACAATATGAATGTCCAGTACTCGCAATGAAAAACACCCATATTTATTAAAAGAATGCAAATAATAAATCACCCGCCCCTATACCAACAATGGTATAGGGGAATCCAACATGGCGGGTTGCAGTCCGAAACAATAAGACACTCCAAAAACACAATCCTCCATGCATGAAACCGAGCTCTGTAGGTCCTGGGGAAAGTGGTGCTCGTGTCCGTACTGTGCTTGTGTCTTGGATGGTGCTCAGGGTTTCTGTGCTGGCTCTGTGGTTGCAGCTCCTGGATCGCTCAATCCTCCTCTGTCACACAAAACAATAACAAACACAGCGTTCTGGCGCATTAGAATCGTCACAGTAAGGGGCCATACTCATGCAACTGCATCCCCTTTGTACCACCAAACTCCTCCCTTCAATCAGCCCGTTGCCATGGTTTGTCCAATCGTTGCCTGACCCGTATCTGATGCAATGGAGTTGTTTAGAGCAGGGTTTCCCAATCCTGGTCCTGATGACCCACTGTTTTCATTCCAACTGAGCTCTGAATTACTTATCTAGACCCTTAGTTGAACTTAATTAGACCTTTTTAATTGTTTTCAGATCTTAAACAGTTGTAGAGTTCAAGTTACTTATAAAATGTTATAGCTAACTTGAAATCTGCAACTATTTAAGAACTGAAAACAAAAAAAGGTCTAATTAAGCAAATGATCAGTTCAATTAAGGGTTTAAATAAGTAATTTTGAACTCGGGTGGAATGAAAACCAGCAGACACAGTGGGTCCCCAAGACCAGGATTGAGAAACCCTGGTTTAGAGTACTTGCAGCTACACTCTTTCCCCAAGATGTCTGACTTCCGATTTCCACCTACTGTCGAGTCCGCTAGTCGAGGGGAAAACATAAAACCAACCTTACACAGCGCCTTTTCTGATCGGGAGGGAGATTTACAGTTCAAATACTTTTACTCTCTGTCATATTGGGGCAATTCACAAATACATAAACAAATGTCCTGTTCTTTAATGGAGTTCTTTAATGAGCAGGCTTTTTGGTAGTACATTCCTAAATCTTTGGAATCAGAACCATTCCCCATTCAACCATACCTGTACATAGATTTTCAAAAAAAAAAATCATTTGCTTTTCAAATTGAAATCTCAAACTCATCTGCTACAAATCTTGTGCTTGGAAACCCTTTTGGATGAACAGGATCATAACGTGCTTGTCTCCTGTGTTAGGTTTGATTAAGATTTTCTGATCTACATCAACCACACCATCATGTGGGGTTAACAATCAAACCCTGTGTTCACTAAATATCCTGGTATCCTTAAATAGGTAATCATCCCCACTTCAAAAAAATGGAAAAAAAGATTTTTAATTAGAAAGACCTCTCACAAGGACAGTAGTACCATTATCCGTTTACTAACAATGCTAAACAACATGTTGTATACTTCTTTTCTGCAATGGTGACGGCAAATACTAGTATCACATTGAATTTAGTAATAAAATAAAATAAAAGGTATTTTCTGGTTTGATTCTGTGCTTGGGAATGTTGATGTCTTGGCAGCATAAGAGACTAAATCTCTCTCTCACACAGGTACAGTGCAGGTGGCTACAAGTCTGGGCTCCTGAATCCTGCTCTGCCAGTACTGAAACCTGTCCTACAAACCCACACAAACTACTAATCTGAGAAGGTAAAAAATAGTTTTATGTATTAAATAAGCTGTACAATATGTTTACTGGTATGTGTTATAATAATAGCAAAAACTATGAATGTATAGACTAGTGTGATAGTTTTAGTGACTGTTCACCCTTTTAGCATCAATGCCTGTTCAGGGGCAACTCCCCTACCTTTGGTTGGTGTAGTTGAGCAAGCTGTCTTCATTGAGATCAAGGCATCTGTTTTACATATTTTGTTTTAAAGTAATGGCTGATGAAAGAGCTCTGACTGAAACTTCAGACCAAAGCATTTTATTCATCACATATCAGGTCTGAAACTTCCCTACCAATGAGAATGATGGGGTGCAATAGTTTAGCTCCCATGCACATCAAATCCTTGGCTTTATACTGAGAGCAAAACTAGCAGACGTGTCTCCTTGTATAAGTAGTTTTTAGTTTGTGAAACATGCATTGCAATTGCTGCAGCATATTTCACAAGCCGTCACATTTCCAACTCATCGAATACAACAAACCCCACGAGACAGAGATAAAGAGAATTACATGCATTAACATTTTTTTTTATCTCATTATTTGTTTTGACCAATCGACCAGACTGTTTAAAATCCAATCACTGAGCAGCTGACAAGTGCAGCTCTTTAATTTTATACAAGAGCGCCCTGTTTTTCTGCCCCCTCTTCGATTAATGCTCCAGCTTGCGCTCAGACAGTAATAGGCTTCTTGCATGCCCACGACTGTTATGATCATGTAAATTTATTGGTGCTTAGAAGGAGTGAGCTATTAAAATATTACAACAGCCATTACAGCGGGCATGCGTTGGCTTTCTCTCCTAACGAACATATGCTTCCGAACGAATGCCTAAACTCTTATTTATGGATTTAATTTAATGTGCGGAAAGAATTCAAAATTAAATTTGGTGTCTGCCTCCGGAGAGTGTCAGTGTATAATAACATGGTAATTTTTACACATCTTTATGAGAAATGGGAAAATTAATTCTTTCTGACAAGTTGTAATTATTGGACTTGGAACCGTTGCAGCTGAGCAGTTAGTGTGCCTGTTGCCTGGCATTGAGCTGAGGATAGGGGGTGGGGGTGGGGGTGGGGGGGGGGTGTGTGTGTGGAATAGTAGGGATGTTAATGGCTTACTGAATTTCAAGTTTAGGCATTACTTGTTACACAGATGACCTGTCAGAAAAGCTGTAACGTTTCCAATGATCCTTGTAGACTTCTCATGGCAACCTTGATTTTCCTAATTTTCATCACATTTCATCAATACTCACCAAGACATTTAGAATACTGGGTTAATATCCTTGAAGTATAGTGATCTGTGAGGTCCACGTGTTTATACTGTAAATATTTTTGGGGTCTGACTATACCACTAGCTATCTAAAAAAATAAAATTAAAAACAGCAACCCAAGTTCATCATTTAACAAAACAAAAAAAATTAAGTTGCACCATCATTTTTAAATTTGTAATAGCATAGCTGAGCTGTCCAACTGTTTTGACTGAAAGAGCCATCATATAGGTGACCAGAGAGTTTTTAAAGAGCCATAAGAAACCAAAAAATGTAACAAAGGAAAAAATGTTTAACTGGACTTCACAATGCTTTATTATTATTGTGCTTATTAAACAGGGTACATATTTCAACTTTTGTTATTGCACTTTGACTTGCTTCTGCCAAAAACTACTGAATGTCCAGCCTTCACTTCTAAATCAAGGGAGCCATATGATGAGCTGTATATTGCAGAGCTATTTGTTGGACAGTTCTGGTATAAAGCATATTACTTGACAAATTGAAGGAGATTGCAGCCTACAAACAGCCTGCATGTTATCTATGAGGTTCTCAGTATACTCTGTAGTATAAAAGAGATGCACGCCATACAAGAGGTGTTGTACAAGGGATGTGACTAGAGGCAGCTCAGTCATGCACCTGATACACAAGCCATGTGTTATATTTAGAGAATTACTGGATTTTAACATGCTACAAGCACAGGTCCAGACAGACGGTTCACTTCTTATTATATAGAAATACAACAAAAATCAAACAATAATTAGATTATGTGTTAACAACTGCTACAATACAGATCTCTTTCCATGTTTCTTTTCTATGTGCTGTTTATCTGTGTTTTTCTGGGAAATCTGTCTGTTTTGCACTTTAAGCTGTTTGTGACGGGCAGAGTCCCTGCACAGGGGTTGTGTTGAGTTGGCAGGGAAGGAGTTAATGTCTCTCTGTGTGAGAATGTGGCTGGCAGTGAATAATGGAATAATTGATGATTAATTAGGCTCCAGCCACAGCTGTAAATAAGGAGCCAGAAATCCTTTGTTTGTGAGAGGGAGTTTGAGTGAGTAACCTGAGTGCTGTGCTGTGCTGTGCTGTGCTGTGCTGTATTGGGGCTAAAATGTGTATTGGTCAGTGAAGGCGAATGCCCAGCCTGAGAAGTGCTTTGTTTTGGCCCTTGTGCTTGTTTCTTTATTTTGTGTTAAAAGTTAAAAGTGTGCTTCAGCACCGTTAAATGGCTGTTTCTGTCTCTGGGTCTGCTTCCTGACATTTACCAGCCTTGGCTGTGACGCTATCCTTTTACACTGTTATACTTGTTTGAAATGTAATTCGCTTTTAAGAACCGGGTTCTTCATCTTTAAACAATTACATTCTGCCGAAACACCTTTAGAACACAATACATAGCAAGGCATTTATCACTGCTGTTGTTTTGAATTAAGTTGTGAAACAATCAATTAACACTGTGTAGTGTCAGATTCCTCTTTAGGGTCCCAGTTTGTTTGTTTCCACTAGGCACCAGGGACTATAGATTGCTGGTTCGAGGTCATATGTAAAGAGTTTTATTTTAATTTGTTTTTATTTTTCATTTTGCTGTCCCTTGTTTTCACAACCTGAATCATATTGTTCAGTGTTTTTCCTGTGCTTTGATGTGCCACACACCAGGTGTTCATGTTCTGGATTACACATTAAAGAGACCACTTTCCAAAACTAATTAACCAGAAAACTGACACCCGCAATTGTTTAGTGGAAAATAGCACCTTCTTGCTGATTCTGAGCAGCCAAATTAAATGTCGCCACTTTTACATAGCCTGTGGAATAGCTGTAATTGTGAAAAAAAGTGGGCACCCAGTTATTAAGAATGACAAAAAAAAATAAAAATACATTTCATACAATATTACAAGGCAAATTAGAAATGTCATCTTAAATCTCATATACTGTACATACATATAAACCCACTCATACATAAATTATACACACAAACCCACACATAAATAAAGTCATAGGCGGCGCGTGAGTCTTTCGTTTGGGGAGGCTATTCCATACATTTCCCCCTGCATTTATTGAACCCAACGATGTATAGTAAGATACACACACACAAAGGTATATAATGAAGACTTGCATTTTTTTTTTTATTACTCTGTTACTAGTGAGTCTGCATACTAAGTTTCTTTCATTGTGTTGAGTTTGAAAAGTAGTCAGACTGACGGAGACACCTGGGTAAGGGCGTCTGCTAAGAAATAAATAATAATAATACACAAATGAAAGCTGTAAACCTGATTAATTCTCCTGCATCTTTTTGAGAACTTGTATAATAATTTATAGCACAAAACAGACCTCGAAACCACTCAGGGATGCTACATATATATTTATATACTTTTTTTTTTTTTTTTTTTCCAGGCGGCCAGATAAATTCAGTTTAACATAGCTTGCACTTTAAAGCATGTTATGCCTATTTAAGCAAATTAGAAAAACAGTAAGGATAACAAGCTGCACTGTTTTTAAAAACCTTAAAATCCGTTAACCTGTTCTGCAGTCCTACAGTACCTACACCAATTTTGAACACCATTTCCATCACTTCACACCAATTTAAGTAAATTATTAATAGTGACTATTAAGCTTCTAGACCTACTATCGTACTTATAATCAAGGGTCATTCAGCGTATTTCATAAGGTATATTTGCAAAAAAAAAAAAGAACTGCACTCTTAGTGTAAACTTTAGAATATCCATATGGGGCTCAGATCAGCGGCAAGAATGGACGTTAAACCAGCCAAGCATTGTCTCCTCGAATGACATTGAAATGCAACTAAATCCTGTATTTTTGATCTTGGTGATACTGCAACAGGGTCGTCACCGCCTTGTTTACCTATGTATCCGAAAACTGCCTTTGGTAAGCAAAACCATTCATTTTCATCAGAATATTAAAATACATTTTCATATTTAGAGTACAGTAAGCAGGTAGATGCTGTTTTCTGCTTTCCTTGCAGACACTTTTTCAGAAGT
Source organism: Acipenser ruthenus (assembly GCF_902713425.1). NCBI lineage: Eukaryota > Metazoa > Chordata > Actinopteri > Acipenseriformes > Acipenseridae > Acipenser > Acipenser ruthenus. Next base: position 23,378,816 of record NC_081202.1, on the reverse strand, counting down.
TCAAAAGACCCCGCTTTCACTGAAAATGGAGTGAAGGACTGGAAAAATCTAAAGAAAAATCATCTAAAGAAAGAAAATCTAATGAAAAAACATCAGAAACATTAGTAATCTGGCACCACAAACAGTGTTCTGAAAGGTGGCATTTGTTCAAACAGTCGAAGGAGGTTCTGACTGTAGCGTCACAGATAGAAAATTCCCACAAAACCGTGGTGCGTGAAAACAGACAGTATGCTATGAAAATATTTTGCCAAGTTCTGTAAAATCAGATTCAGATTAAGCTGTTTGTATAGATAACAGCAATTCGAATAAATGTAGAAATTGTGAAGATGATGTTTCAGGCAAGGGAATGACCGAAAAGGATTCCGAGTTTTCGTTGGCTGCTTCAGATCGACGGGAAGAATGGAAGTTAAACCAGCCAAGTCTGGTGGTTGCGCAGTAGGAAAAGGAGTATGTTCGTACACCTGCTTTGCGCGCTTGCGTGAAAAAAAAAATCTTCTCTAACAAATATTTTTTGTGTTGGTCAGAACAATTTCTTGTGAGGGTTTGGGCAATTTATTTTGGGGAGGATTAGCCTCCCCAAGCCTCTTATACATGTCACCTATGAATAAAGTATACACACAAACCCACACATACGTCTACGAATGATTCGTAAAACCGAGGTCCTATTGTAAGTGACTCTGCAGCATCAGCAGTTGTGATGCATAGTTCAGCCCCAAGTCTCTGTAAGTCGAGTTGGATAAAAGAGTCTGCCAAATGATGATAATTATAATAATGCATACATACAATAATTTATTTACAATTATTTTCTTGGAACTTAATTGGTCTGGTATGATGTAATTTATCTGGCAGCCATGTTTCCAGGAACCTCTTGTGAACGACACGTCTAACTCAAGGCTTCACAGCCTGGTTTAATAAAGATTCATGTTGATGAATTGTAGCAAATCACTGAAACTTCACATTTTTATTGGCTATGTGTGTGTGGGAAGTGTTACGTGTGTGGGTCGTCACTGAATAATAAGTCAGACACAGAGCATTGGGTGTTGACATGCTGCACAGGCGTGCAGATTTAATTAACACACGTGCTGCCACTAGGGTACCATCAATGGTAGCCGCAGTGTCAGATTTACTAAACAAAACTAAACAAAATAAAACAAAGCTAAAAATAAAAGTTTGCCACACAAGGCAAGCGCCTGGGTGCAACTGGGTTCATGATAGCGGGTGCAGGAATAATGATTTAAAATCATGTGCCTTAGATTATTGATTTTATTCCTATTTTTTCTAATTTGAGGACATCTCCAGTAAATGTTCAGTGCATTTTATTATTCTACAAAGTATGTGTAGCTTTTCATCTCCATTTTCAAGCATTTATTTTGAAAGCAAAACAAAAGCATACCCGTGAAAGCATACCCATGAGTTGAGTTGAGAGCTCCTTTTTTATCAATGTAAATGCATTTCAATATACAGTAAATATACGTAGCAACATACAATGAGCACTGATGCACATAGTTTTTTTTGTGACATACATTAGTTCCTTTCTCTCATTTTTTGTGGCAAGAGATACATTAGTGCATTAGTTTTGTGGACACACAAAACAAAATATTATTTTCTCAAAACATGCATGTATTTGCTAATGGAAGAGGCTATGCGTTATTATTTCAATGTAAATTAGTAGGTAGGCCACTGTTGTTTCAAATTGCAATGTCTTTCTTTCTATTGATGTCACAGCACAAAGCCTGCTGCTTCTATTGAGTCTGATAGTGGAAAAGAAATTGAAGAAAACTCAGAAAAATGCCCATCATGATTTTTCCTTGGAACCACTAGGAGACCATGACCCACATGTTAAAAACTCGTAACACAGGACACAAGTAATTAAAGAACTCCTGTTCTTCTGTTTGCAAACAGTGGAGCACGACCTGGCCAGAGCTTTCCTTTCCCTTTATTCATGGCTTTAAGAAAACGGCATTGTATTTCATTTGAAGTTTATAATTAACTGAAGCCCCCAGTGATGTTCTAACACCAGCTGTTTGTTTGTTTGATACCAAAAAAACACATAATTTGTGTGCTAAACAATTCTATTTCTGTGTACACCAATACAAATCAGTTGTTTGCATTGGGTTTCCTTGAGGTGCATCTATTTACACTCGTAATCCACAATATTGATACTGTTCTCCTATAATGATGGAGCCCTAGTTAATTTGCTAAATGTATGTGTCTGTTATTGCACACCATATTGTCATACTTGTACTTGCTAGAACCAAAGTCATTGTATTTATCTTGCTCTTAATTGTATTACTACTTGTACTGTGATTCTAAGAAATAAATAATAATAATAATAATATTCCTAATGCCAATAGTCCTAAAATTGTGATGTTGCCCATTTTCTAGTTCCTCCACCTATCAGTTTAATACCACAAAAGTGGATTCATTAGTAGCAGCATGAAAAGTTTACTGAATAAGGAGAGAAGCAGGGACATACGATGGCTCGTTGAGGCCATCTGAAAAAAAAAAATGTTTTTTTTATATCGAGATCACAAGATCATTTATCTCAGGATCTCGATATTACCATTTCGTTATCTTATGATCACGAGATTTATCTCAGGATCTCGATTAAACGGAAGTCATTACTTCCTTTTTCCAGAGATAGATAAATTATGTCAGGAAATATCATGGGATAAATTATCTTGTGATCTCTACATAACGAATAATTATTTTCCCCCGATGGTCTCAATGAGGACATGGGACATGGGTTCAAGCAGCCAGTCAATTTGCAAAGCTACGATTTGGAACCAGAACCAGGACTAAGTCTAAAAATCAGTACAGTGCTTAAACATGGGATTTTTAATTTTATGTATGTGTGATAGAGCTCTGCATTGAGCATTCAAAGCCATACTAGAGGAATATTACATTTTAGTTTTTAATACAGCTTTTCCAACCCTATGACCCCAAGACCATATCCTGCTATAGGCAGAATAATAGGTTTGAACATACAGGGCACTATTCACAAAGCTTTTACGCATAAGAAAGTCTGTTTAAATTGATATAATAAGTTTGATTTCCATAGAACTCTTCCAGACTGTTGTTAAATAAGATAATGCATGTATTTATGGATAAGTTCTACAGTGTATGAATGAACAAGATTTATTTTTAAATTGCCTGTATTTTTTATTTCGGAATACCTTTTATTTTTTATATCTTATTTGTTTTCGCTAAAATTAATGCTATCTCTATAGAAGGCTAAGAAACAATGGTTTCATTTGAAAGGTTTCATATGAAAGGTAGCTTTTTTTTCAAGGTGTGAGATTCATACAATTCACATTGTATCACTTCATCCGAGAAGTACCAATGATGCTGTGAATAAACCCTGGTGATAGTTCAATGCAAAATGCAGTAGAAAAACAGCATGCAACATCCACTTGAAAATCTCAAGTGAAATGTTTTTGTGTACTTCACATTTTTCCTTCCATGGGTTATTTACATGTTTTACACATTTCTTCTACATTGAATACAGACGACTTTTTGTACCATATAAATAGTTATTGGTCCAAACTATTGAATAGAAAACTCACATATAGTGATTTGCAGTAGCTTCCTTACCAAGCTTTAGAATGCATTATTATGTTAAAATGTTATATAGTCTTGCATAACTGTAAATGTACCATTATTTCTTGTTCTGTTTGGCTGTGACAAAAATGTAGGTTTCATGGACAATCTACTGGACATGTGTTTTTATGTATATACTGAATAATGGTGGTTTATTCCTAGTCTGTAAAGACAGCAAAACCATGCCCTATTACAGTCTAAGCCAACAACAAACACAATCAGAACATAGGAGGGAACAATCTCAGTGGTAAATGTACATGATGGAATTCTGAATTATAGATGTAGGATATAAGAACATAGGTTTAAAAAATAATATTTATATACTGTATGCAGAGATGGGATAACCCTTTGACGATGCTGAAGAGTGGATTTAGAGTACTTGAGAGATTGTCCCTCAATGCTGGGGTTAGTACCCCTTGAATTTCATTGATAGGTGCCATGGGAGGAATATGTATTACACTGATAAACAATGAAGACAAAATACATTATATAAGCAGAAATATATATATATAAAAAAAGTTAAATATCTAGCAAGGTTTTGCTGTTGATGCGTATTGTTTCAAAACTGCTAATACAGTATATGACATATGTTTTTGCTGTCAAAGTGTTGCTTCCTGTAAATCACTAAAAATATAACTACTGTGCATAGTGTGAGAAGGACAATAAATAAAAGGATGTACTTAATTTAACTGGGAGGCATATAGTATATATATATGAATGCCCCTTTTCCTCTTTAGGATTTTGAAAACTGAAGTGAAAAATGAGTCAGCTCACTATATGGTGCTCGAAGATTGTGCCGAGAGCCTTGTTCATTGTTTGATAGCTTTACCACAAGAAGCGAGTGAAAAAGAAAGACACATTTGATAGAGTTGTGGAGACTGTGTGAATGGGCATTGAACAGCAGCCATTGTCTTGAAGCGACCTCAATTTGGTACTGTATAGTCTTTTTTACAACACTGTCTGGTGTCACAATACTTCTATTCTCCTCAACTTATTTAAAAAAAGGGGGATTAGTAAAACAGTTGAATTGCGTGCACAGATTTCCAATGATCTGGCAGAAAATAAACAAAGGACACTGAGATGTTTTGAAGTTATTTTAATTTAGTTGAGCAGATTTAATATAGGCAGTTTTTTAAAAGAATGTGATTTATTTTAGGGCTCCGATTGGAATGATGTCACAGCTGGGTTTTCTGTTTATAGTCCGTATGTTTGAGGACCTGAAGGGAACAGAGTTTCATTCAAATGAGTATAAAACAAGCAAAACAGACTGAGTGGTGTTTTGTTTGTTTGTTAGGTTGTTTTTGTGTTTAATTTAGATATAATTTTTGATATTTTTGTACCTTAACTGGATAGTAAAAATGGATAGTACAATGATATGAAAATGAAACCTAATACACATTTCTTTTTAAGATATGTCGGTTGCTAATAGCATCCAAACCATAAACAGTAATATTAGTGACAGTGAAAACAGCATTTGTGTAAGCGAACAGTAACTGTTCACATGAAAGGCTCTATTTTTATTCACTGCTCCTTATCAGGTCGCAGATACAATAATCCCACCAACCAGCCCCTATGTTTAGAAGGTATCCCTTTCCTAATAGGAAAACGTATTTGGAGTGGATTGGAAGGTTAAAAAGGGTAGCCACAGCAACTTGTAACTTGAACATGGTTGCCACGGTCTCAGTTGTTTAAAATGCTTTTATCCAAATAGTTCACATCTGCATATAAACTGCACTTTTATGTAACAATCATATGTATAATTGCAGTTTTCCTGTTCTGACTAAATAGAACCACATGTGAAATCACATGTAACATGCGTTGAAAGAAATCACCTCTTTTTAAATGAAACGCAAAACATGTGCATACAATAATAGAATGTAACAGCATTTCAGGGCACGTGAAAAAGGTGTTATTTGATAAAATGATGGTAATGTGTATCATCAGAATCAAACTGGTTTTCACAGAAAAAGTTCTGGGCGTAAAAAGCACGCTGGAATTGATGCCCCTCTACAGTACAGTAGAATGCAACATTTCCATACAGTATATACAAGTTACTTAAGTGTCCCTGTCTTCATTACAAAGTTTAGTCTTGATTTGAAAATTAAATGCCTTTTAAAATTTCTGATAGCTGTCTGTGTTTTATGTTGGGCAGCTACTATTTTTGGAAGTTTTTTAGACTCTCAAACACATTATCTATTGGTGTTAAAACCTTCTTGTACCTTAGCTGCATGGTTCCAGCCGAATACCTAGAGCAAGCCCCATCTCTCTCTCGATGTGCTTTTTTTGCGTGCATAGTTTTCTTATAAAATGATATCTTTACATGCATCTCATTTACAAAGCTGAAATATCAGACATGTCCCATTCGGCTTTATTTTGGGTGTCATAATACTGCAATCAATGCTCAATGCATAGAGGATAAAGATGGGCGAGTTGTTATGGTGTTACGCTTGAAAGGGGAAATATGGTAGTTTTTAGAGAGTACTGTATAGGGAATAACAAACCTGATGTTTTACTAAGAAGTCAATGTGGTAATAATACAGTTCTATATTAACTTAAAGGCAATACAAAATACATTATATAAGCAGAAATGATGAGGTCATATCCAGTTTCTGGTGAAAAACATTGACTAAGAAGACATATGCTAAATGGATAATTAAAGTTAGTGAATGGGAACAAGGCTAACAGTTTTTGAGGTATTAATGTATTTGTTAAGTCTAATTCCACATCCAGCTGTTGACAGTTTGTTCAAATCAATGTGTGCCCCTCCTAACTCCACAGTTTGCAAATACTAATCTCTTTGGTGTTAACTCATAATAATCGCATAAGCCCCTCTCTTCCCTTCTAAAGGGATAATATGGATATTGGTGAAAAACTGTGAATTGTTTAAAAATTGAAAATTGTTGCAGTTGTGACAGCCACATGTAGAAATTCAGCTTTTGATCCTTATTGAACTCAGACAAAACAATTTGACTAAAACAATGGCTTGATTCATTGTTGGAGTTTAAATATATTAATAGATTAGTTACAATAATTCTTCTTCTTCAAAGTTCAAAATTAAGGGTTCTCTCTTCGGCCTGTGCACTCTTTTGAAGTAGGATGTTTACTCTGTGAAGCACACTGTACACAAATGACTAATGATCAGATGTGTTCTTTTTAAAATGAAAACATTTCTGTGACGTTACCCATTGATCTTTTGATCGATTAATTTTTTTAATTTTCTAACTAAAAGTCGCTGTGTGGTTTTCAAGAGCGGGAGAGTGTGGGGCAGTGTGGCAGGGCAGAGCCCTGCGTGTAAATATGTGGCAGGGCAGGGTCCTGCATGTAAATGGTGTGGTTTGTGTATTGGTGGTGGTGGTTGGCAGGGACGGGGTTAATTCCTAACCCCAGGTGGTGCCAAGCCTGCAACGCCTGGGGATAGGAATTAAACCCATCCCTGCCAACCACCACTACCACACTATTTACAAGCAGAGCCCTGCCCTGCTACAGACAGATATATTGTTGATTAATGAATCCATAATTTGTGCTATGAATCCACAGAAAAGTTAAGATTATGTAGAAAAACATTTTCATAATTACAAATTGTTTCTTTATTTACAGTAAGCTTCTTTATTTACAGTATAACTTTGAACACTGTTCTGGGTTCCTAACACTGTCTTTCATGGATAAAGCACTCTTGACAACAAAGGATGGTTTTAAACAGGATGGTATCTGTATGTTTATTTGTTCTGCGGTGTCCCTTTTCCAGTGGGAACACGGCTTCTTTCAACAAACAATACAAAACAAAAATAAATCCTAGCTCCTGTTTTAGAGCACTAACTAAACTTAACAGGATTCCTAACTTTCAGTCAGACCGCTAATCCATCTTACTGACTTTCAATACATTATTCACAAATCACAGATGTATTATACTTTGTTTTAACATACACCATATTCAGGTCCAGGTCCTTACCTTTACACAGACTATTGTTTTTAAAAGCTGTCCTTTATACCTCTCTGGCTTGTTAAATTACGAACAGGTGTATCTTAACTGATTGCGTCAATCAGCGTTCTTGAACAGCTATGGCATTCTGTCTTTTTTCATTCCTCATTTAAACACCAAGAACTACATTTCTTTTTTTTCCACCCACTCGCCTGTCTTACATTCCAGGGTAAAGACTGCGTATTATTCAGGGTCCTGTGTATCTCCAATTTTACCTCATATTCTACGACAAAATTAATTTCCACATAAACACCCCTCTTCTAATTGTATCTTCTGGACAGGTTCAAGAACAACAGCAATTACACGGACGTTACATTTAAACTCAGCGTTTGCATTTCTTTTCTGGCTTTAACCACTGTTTCTGGCTTACAGCTCACTTACGTACTTCTCGAAAACCGATCACTGGCACTGATATTTAGGTCTTCAACTGTTTTAGGTTTGGCAAAACTATCAATAACTTTACTCTCTGTTTCCGGTTTACATTACTTTGTTTTTTGCATTTTTACTTTTCTAATGCCACTTTCATGTTGTACATCTAAAACATAGTCCTGTCCACGCTACTATCTTCACATACAACAGACACTTTTGTCTGTGTAAGTGGGATTTCAAACTCAACATTGCCGCAATGTGAGAGACAAATCCAATTACCAAATTAACAATCAACTAAATCTCTTTATCGAACAAGTATCAATTAGGAAGAAATGTTTTAAGTGGCATAAACAACTCAAAGTCTTGAATCGGTAAGAAAAATAATACACAATTTAACGGCAATCGAAACAGTGAATTATTTTTACAGATTCAACACTTATCATTGTTTGTCCCATACATTTGAGTGGAACTTACAATACATCAAGTTGCAGGGATATTTTATTTAGATCATTTATATCAGTTGCAGATAGCTGCACTTCATCTGAAAGGGGGAGTGGGCACCCATGTGGTCAATGTGCACAATACTGTGAAAACTGTTAAAAGCTGTATCTCAACCGAGATCTTCTTTGGCTTTAGAAAGTAGACAAAAAACATTATCGACAGAAACCACAGCTCACCACGATTAAACTGCTCTGACACTTTTTTGCCAAGTAATCTAGTTTTTCCAGACACTATTTTAACGAGGTGGTCACCCTTTGTGAATGGTGAAAACAATCAAATGCAATGAGTATTGAGAGCATGTCTTAAAGCACTCAGTGACTCTCCCCACACTCAAGTACTGTTTCACAAGGATAGTGTTCATTGTTGATATTGTATCATTTCTTCTTTTGTTATTCATCTGTGTCCCAGTGGCATAACTTTATTCAAGGTATTTTGAAATCCAGTTAATACATTTTTTACAATGATAGTTAAAGCATTTTAAAGGTTTATAAGAGAAAACATTACAGTGTTACATACAAAAAAACCTGCTAAACACAGAGAGAAGCTTAGACTCAAGAGACATTTTTACACAGTTTAACAAATTAGTTATTCTGTATTAATCTTCGATTTGTGCTGCGGTGAATACCTTTGGTTGCTGAATTAATCTTAAAATGGATCTTTGTTCTAATTCAGTATATTCATTGTTTAATTGAACCAATTAGGCACCCTTCCAGTGCTAGAGTAGTTATTTATATAATTATGTAATGCCATCTATATAAACCTGCAGTTAAATTGCCCTCCAGGACCTGAATTGGGCACCCCTGCTTACATGGTGCATACTTTGTGTTAGTAGTACTATGCCTTTCACACATACTGATTAACACCACTTCACAGGAAAAGCGTACTTTGAAGAAAGATCTCAGAGTTCACTAATACACACACACAAACACACGTGCACACACACACACACACACACACACAATGCGTATACAGTATATCAGTTTATAGCAGTGTCACAGTGGTTGATTTCACATGGTATCAGAAACTGTGGATTTAAACTGTAGAGATGAAATAAGAGGAAATACTGAATAAAGTTTAATATTAACGTCTTATGCAACACAGACACTACATTTTGTATCAATTACTGCCAATCAAACAAGTCTCATCTGTAGTTATGGTAACAAATGCAGAGATAATGGGCTCAATGTTTGCTATGATTGATGGACTAGATTCGTTATCAAGTGGGAAAAGATGGGGACTGCCTTACACTGTTAAATACACAGTGTGTTTAGGAATTCTGAGCACTAAGACTAAGATGGCTCTGTGTAAACAGTGGGGTACAAAGGGATACATTTGAAATGTATCTTGAGATAATACAGCATGCATCAATTTAACAGGGACTTGACCTCACTGTATAAATGAGGTTGTATTACTTCCTCATGAGTGACTCTGATAGGCAAATAACAAAGAGTAATACTGTATCTGAGGGTGTCTGAGTTAGCTGGTAGTATTTAATGGAGAACCATTAAATGTTGCCAGCTAACTCAGACACCCTGACCTGGTGTTAAGCACTAAATGGTTTAGTTCTGTTTCAACGGGGGGACCGTATGTCATTATTTGTTTGTTTTTTTTCATGACAGTTTATTGAAAGACGTTTCCATGCTCCTCTGTAAGATAGTTTCCCATGTTAGCATGAATTTAGAACTACAGATATGTCCAGTAGTTCCTTTAGTAGAAAATCTCCGTTTTAGGATTGGTTTGAAAATGCCAGAGTCTATGTGCAAATAACAGCAGCAACATTTGTTCCAGTATGAATGTTACATATGGGTGGGGTTGTGCTTTTCATTTGCTATGCACACAATCTTGAAAGACCCTCTATTAGTTCCAGTAATTTCTAAGAGGGGAATGGGATAAAACAGTGACTATTTAACTGTCTGGCATTTCCGGTTTTTTTTTAAATTTACTATTCAATATACTGTCAGTTTTCATAAAGTGTACTGATTCCTTTCAGATGTGCAGTTTCAATGCTACATTGTCTGCCTGAATCACCTGCTATCATTTAGCTGAAGAACAGATGGACATTGGGGTATTGCTCATGTTGATTATTAATTAACTTTACTAGTTTGTTTATGTACATGTTTTGCTACCTTTTGTTTATTCATTTAATCATCTCCTTTTTCAACAGTGTTCTAGTTCATTTTTAGTGAAGTTTTGCTTAACAAATGACAGTTGCCACATTTTAAAAATAAATAAAATCCTTTTTTTGGGGGGGGAGATTTTTTTTTTCTCCCATAAAGAAAATATGTAAGGGATTAACTTCTGAATTAACCTGTGTTTTTATTATTTAAACTTCAAACAATAACAAAATAAGACCTACAAAATCAGAACCCTAGTCATTGACTCCTACCATTTAAAAATATTGTTTAATGACAGGATCTGTGAGACCCCAATATATATTTTGTTTAAAATGATTGTAGCTTTATAAAATAATTCTATAAATTGTTTCACCTCACTTTCAAGGTCAATTTTACACTAAAACTTTTGTATTTACCTGCATATGGCAGGACACCTTTATTTATTCATAACTATACACTCAATTATACACTGATGCGCTCATTCATAATAGAACAATGCAATTGTGGTGTTAAATACTGTTTATTACATTAACTATTTAATTAACTTGCACAGTTCACTAAAAAGCATGCTGCAGTGTGAGCAGTAAATTGAGCCAATCCAGGTAATTTACCCCAGGGGTATACAGTGCTTTTTTGTTACTTGTAGTTCCTGCTACCTAATTTAATATGGTCCTTGAATCCGATCAAACCATACACGGTACTGGGAAGCTTTTGTGGAGCAGTATAAAGGCCTTGCTCAAATGTGACCACACCTGACGGCAAATATTACTTATTATGCTTATTTATTTATTCATAATGCAGCAAATTTAAACCATGTAATATTGTGTTGTGATTTGCCTGTATTTAAAATAAAGAAAGAATACACTTAGTTTAATTTGTAGGTGTCCAATGTATATTGTCTTCCACGTAAGCCCCTAATGACCTGCAATCCTATGTGAAGGCCAGTGGCACAATCACATCTTAATGTGATTGTCCAGTGAATAGCACAGTGTACCATAATAGGTACAGGCTGTGCACCTGCTTGGATGTAACGTGTATGAAATGACATCCCTGTTTGTACTCCCACCCCCCGCTACCACTTCTTTAATGACCTTCAATAGATACACTTGAGATTTTAAATCTCAGCTCATGATAAGATTTACTATGTGACCCTTAAAATAAAAAAAACCTCTTACCTCCTTGAGATTCAGTCCCACCCAACTGTAAAAGTGAATAGAAGCAGGCCCCCCCACTGAAAAATAGATGTGGCTTTTGTGTTGGTTTATAACGGGTAAATCATTTTTATATCATGGCTGAAACCAAGTAATGTTGCAAGATGCTGAGTGACTCTGTGCTTTGTATTTAAAATAAAATGCATGAAACTGTACATTTTATTTTTAAAACAATTGTTTAATATTCTTGTACAGGAATTGACATTATCATAACCATAATCTATTTTTTTTGACAAAGATCTCAGTCACTATGATACAGTATGATTCTCACAGATATCACTTTTGTGTGCTGTATTTTTTCTGCATTGTAAAGTGTAAATGTGTGAAAGGAAACTCTCTTTGGTAATGTCTTTGGTAATGCTCATCTAGTAAAAGCACTACTGCATGCAGGCGGTGCTCCTTCTAATTGCTTTTAAAACAAATATCAATGGAAGTGGATTGTAGTTGACAGGTAACATTCAAACTACGGTAAAATATTTGTGATATAAACTGCGCAGAGTAATATAAACCAATCTGTTTTGAAAACAAAGCCTGGTTCTTTTCAAATAGAGTAACAGACAGTTCATTAGTCTCTGTATAGGACTCTTAATAGGATGGTGTGGTACGATGGGGTGTGTAGACAACAAAAGACAGTCCAGGCAGCATTGTAAGTAATAAAATAAAGGTTTATTTACAAAAATAAATAGAAAGGAAACCATGCGGGGATTGCAGTGAAGGATTAAATATATATAAAAATATAGCGCTGGTGTGTTTTTCAGCTGCTGTCTCTATCAGGTTGACGGCAGACTTGTTGTTTCTTCACTCCGGTAAACATGTCAGGGCGGACCGAGTAAAACAAGAAACAAAACAAAAATAATCCATCCTCCTCCCTCCGGCTTCACAGACTCCTGCCAATGGAACACCAATCCCTATATGACAGGTGTTCTTAACTCGAGTGGCAGGGATTTACATACTCACACTTTTCCGCCCCAGACCAAGATGGCGGCACCCATAAAGATGATTAACGCCGCGGTCACGTGATCTGGGTGAGGAAGCCTTGGGTTAATTCGATACCTTCTGTCGGGAGGCTGAATTGCAAACCGAAACCCCTTTGACTCATCACAGATGGCTGATTCTTAGTCACTACCTCCTGTACACTTTGGTGTGTTATGATGCTGATGTGCCTTTCCTGCAGTGTTATATAATTTTAATCTTTGTCAATAGGGCCCAGTAAGTCACAACCTTAAAAGCATTTGGATACAGCCTGAACAGGCATTATTCAAGATGGAGTGTTGACACTTGGCACAAAGTGTTAACCATATAAGCAATTGTTATACAGAGTTATTTTTCTGTTTATAACCAATGTACTATACAACTGTTTTGTAGATTAGCATGCCTTGATCCTACCCTCATTATAAAGCTCCCTGCTGTAATAATATGTCCCTGACATAGTATTGCTACAGTATACCCTGGTACCTAATTACTTATCCTATTAAAATTATTTTCTTTCGTGATCTACACCTTGGTATAATAATCAGCATTTGTCAAATGAGAGAGTGTTAAAAAGGGGGGCTGTGTAGAATGTTTTATTATATGCATCCATGCTTCAGATAACACTGAAAGCATGATCTTGGCAATTTAACACAAGAACTATCAGGTTCCACTTGAATTAAATTAGGGTCTTACACTATGCACAGGGATAATGCGTGCTTGTATTTGCGTCTGTGTGTGTGTAATTCTCTGCAAATTAATTCAGTATAGCTTAGTTTTAACAAACACCAGTACAGCCTGTGTGTGTTGTTTAGAATTGTTATTTACCTTTATGCAAAATAAATGTACATTGTTATAATAACCATCTATATGCATGTCTTGTCCTAGAAAAAACATTGTTGACAGTTTGTGCAACAGTACAATATATGCATACAGCAAAAGTAATAGACTGGAAATGATGTATGATTATCCATCAAAACTTATTTGAAAAATTGGACAGGCTGCCACCATATGGGAAGTAACCGATGATAGGTAACAAAGGATGACAAAAACAACTGGCACAGCGGGTAAACGCTCTGCCTGGCACCTGATGGTCGTGAGAACCCATCCATTGGCAGCTGGGCTAGGATCTCAGGACATGTAAAAATGTATAAGAAACTAAATCAAGTTGACAGACATTTGGGAAGTACCTTCATAAGTGTAATACTACTTTATTTTACCCATCACAGCCCAGCACAAAAGTCACATTTATTGTCTATTGTTGCTAATAAAGTGTCTGTAGTGTTTTATGTGTCAAGTTTACATAGGTTTATACTTTAACCGAGGTTAGTGATTGAATCCATATCAGAATCCAGACTACAGGACTTCTTGAAAGCTCTTCATGCTGAAGATGTGTTTCAGCCCAAATTGAATCCAGTAAAATGTAAAACAAGGACTGGGTTGGCAAACCATACTGTAGCATTGCTGTATCTGTGTAGACCAGAAGTGCCTGAAAAATCCAATGAATAAGACATCTTAATTTACCCCCAGCCCTGCTTTATTGCTGTGACATTTTAACAATGCAGCAATGCATTCTCGTCATTGCATCACAACAGTATTTTGCATTACTACCAACAACAACATGGGACTCTAGACATGGAAAACGGCTTAAAGTATATCAATTTAAATTGTAAAAGGAATGTAACAGTACTGTACATGCAATCACATGCATTACGTTATTGCTGCATAGGAATATTGCAGGTAAAGTATATCATGCATGTATGGGTGTCATGCTTTTTAAAGGCGCACATGCAGTTTAACAAGGATTTTACAATTAAGCATTTAGTTTTTCTTAAGAGTGTGCACACAGCAGCAGAATCATGCATGTTGTAGTGTGAGAAATGTAATTATTGAATATGAATTATGTACCACAAAGTCTATAATCATTATGTAATTACTGTGTCTAGATACAGAGCATGTACAACACACTTCATTGATAGTGCAGTTAAAATAGATTTAGTCATTGCCCATTTTTCATTCAGGTGGGATACCGAATAAATGTTGCTGGATGATGACTGTTTAGTTGGATAGAATAATACATTTTACCCATTGTCTTAGTGCAGAACTTCTTGAATCTTATTTTGCATTTGCTAAAGTCCCATCTTTCTAGCCTATTCTAAACCGTGAATATCTTCCAATAATGAACCTCTTGGTTTTCCAGCTTCAGAAATTCAAAACATCTGTATTGGTTAAAAGGTATATCAGAATGTGAGTTCTTCCATTGTTCCTTCCCTGTGTGATGTGAGTTTCTTCACAAGAAAGGCAACTGGGGAAAAAAAGAAGATACTGCAGCGGCAGTTGTTAGAAAAATTGGATTCTGTCGTTTTACTATAAATCACTTATAACTCCCAGAAGACCATCGCTTGTCATGTTTTGTCTATTACCTTAACCAGGTTACAGCACACAGGCTCTAAGTATAGAGAATTGTCATTTTAAATGAAGTGACACCAGTAGTCAAGAAGGAACAATGTAGTTCAAGCCAGATAAAATAAATCTCTTTCTTCCTGTCGAGAGACTCAGCCAAATGCAGTGACGGGAGGAGGGAGGAACACAACAGAAAGCATAACAACACTATTTGGTAGCTGACTACATAAAGGCAGAACAGAGCCCCCTTAGCAACTAAAATAGTTTTCATGACCAATTCTACCAATACTCCTGACTGAAGTGTTGCATACAAACCAAAGCCTTCATTCTGAAACATTCACTTTCATTGGATTTCCAAACCCTGTTATCCTGCCATATACCACAAAGACCACACAAAGGACCATGGTGATTTAAATAAAAAAACAGGACTTTAGTACAAAAGAATACAGCACTGAAGAACACATTGACTGTAGTTAGCGACACCAGTCTCCCTCTCTGGTATAAAAACTGAAAAAAAAAATTGTAAAAATGTATATATTTTTTATTTGATGTGTAGTAGTTTTAGGCCAACCCTTACCAAATAGTTTCTTTTTTTGTACTTATCACTAAGAAGGAGAACTATATAGAAAATCCTGAATGTTCAAAAAAAACTTTTTCTTTATATTAGCAGTGTACAGTAACAAGATATTCAGTGCTGCCTTAAGAGATTTCAAACACAAATATCTTGAATTATTTTGGATTGTTGCTTCTACTATTTATCAGTAAGTAGCGGTGAACAAAAAATCTTGAGCGGGTAAAGCATCACACAGCAAGTCAATAATGATGAGCCAATGTCCTTTGGAGCATTACGTGTGTGGGCCACACTTGAGCCGAAGTCTTCATGGTTTTTTTTAATTAATTAAACTTTCTAAAATACATTGTTTCTTTTGAGCAAAAGGCTAGCGTTGGCAGCATGATAATGTATAGTTGTGGGGTATACCATATTCTTGCGGATCACTGTAGTTTTGTTTTGTAGGTTTTGTGAAAGGAACAATTGATTCTGAAAAGACTCCTCAAGGCTGATGGCAAGTGAGGTGGTGTTTCAGGGCTTTTGCTTTTGGCTTCAGTGCACATCACAACCCTAATGTGAGTTCCCATCTCCTCTCCCCATAATTAACCTTGAGGAGTATTTTCAGAAACAATTTTTACTGGATTAGTTTGTAAGCACAGCAAATAATTATCTAAGCAGAAACAACAGATAAGGCCAAATGGCCTCCTCTCGTTTGTAAACTTTCTTATGTTCTTAACAATAGAGAATCATACTGAACAAACATAACAATAGGATACGAAAGTAAGAAAACATTTATATTAGAAAAAAAGAAGATTACATACAGTATCCCTTTAAGTTCTGCAATTGTTCTAGGCAGCTTGTGAAAGGTGACATAGAACAGATAATTTTGCTTTGAAGGGACCAGGTTTACTGGTTAATTTATTTGTAATAATAAAAAATGACAGTATAAAATACGATGAGCTTTGAACTTTGGGCATATTTGAATGACAGCCTAATACTCATCCTCAAGGAGAATGCATTGCTGACTCATTTGTGTTGTAGGTTGGATGTGAAATTGAGAGCAATCAAATCAATTACAATTACGGTACAATTAATGCAACACTGCTTTCAGTGCAGAACAAGAGCCTGTCCATCCCACTTGAGGCTTGAGCCACTTGCAGACCATGAATCCAGATGAGGATGCTGTTCTACGCTTCCTTGTTTGAACAATAGTGTTACATATATAACAGAATAGAGACAGAGTGCCTTTAAACCCTCAGCACCATGAAAAATGTGATTTATAACATCGGCAACAGGGAAGTGCCACAACATAGTAGCAGTCTCTCCAGTGTTACCAGTTCCACTTAAAACCTGCGGAATTGGTCTTGCCTGGGCAGGCAGTCTCTTATAATTTTGCTTAGTTACTTTATGCCATATTTTTGGCTTGTTTTGATTCCTGGGTGCTTATCTCAAAAGTGAAAAAACATAACAAATGTTTGTGGTCAATTCATACATCCTGCACGCCCATGTTTAAATAAAGGGCTCTTATTCTTTGCACAGTATGCTCATAATACACATGGGCATGACTGGTCATTGTTCTTGCGTTGCTGTACCATTTTTAACCAAGAAATGGAGTGACTGCAGAACAGCCAAGGACGCAGCTCTAAGAGCAGAGCTTTTAGTAGTGTTGTCAGGGCCGGATTAACCCATCACTGCGCCCTAGACCCCCTGCCCCTGAACAAATAGCCACACACACATATACATACACACACCTCTATATACATCACTAGCCCGCCACCCTTTTACAACAGGTAGAATTCTCAGTTTGAAGTTATTATGAACGACTGAATGAATCTGACAGAAAATTAAACTGTAGGGGTTGTGCTAAGTACACTTCAGAATAAAACCGGAATAAACTGAAGCCTACGTTAAATCCTGTAGCACAGCTCGACAATGACTTTTTTAACTGAATATAAAGGAAACAGTTCAAACAAACAAGGAACACCATATGAAGTTCAAAAAGGTAATATATAGAAGGGTGCTCAAACTTTTTTTCACTAACGGTAGCTCCACAATAGTCCACGGAAATAAATAGTAAAAAACAAACATGCCTCTACATTATTATTATTATTATTATTATTATTATTATTATTATTATTATTATTATTATTTATTTCTTAGCAGATGCCCTTATCCAGGGCGACTTACAGTCGTAAACAAAAATACATAAATACATTTCAAGAATGTTGTGTAGTCAAATACGTCTGTACCCTATAGAATTCTGTACCCTTGAGGATTCCACGCCGACACAGTGAGTGAAGTTTTTCCAGTCAAATCTGTATATGTAAAAAAAAAACTAAAAAAAAACACATAAGCGTTTTGGGCCCCCCCTTGAGTTCGGGCCCTAGGCACATGCCTAGTTTGCCTATGCGTTAATCCAGCCCTAAGTGTAATTCAGGCAGAGCAGAAGGCACAGGTCTCTGATACATTAATATAACTTCTTTTATATAATTTATATTATAGGGATATTGAGTTATGTGTTAATTTTATTTTAAATATAAATAGCTGATTTCTGATTTTTTTTCTTAATTGCAGTTACTTGAAGTTCAATTTTATTGGGTCTACTGCCAATTTTTTTTGTGTTCTCACACTTTCTTCTAACTACTTTTTTTTGGTGCGCCTATTTCAGACTTTGATAATATATTATAAATATATTTAAATTTTCCCAAACACAGCATTCTGATTGGTAAGAAATGGGGAGTAGCTAGAGTTGGACTTGGCTTGTGCTTGTTTTGAAGATCGAAATCTGGCAACACTGACCACCTCTTTACACCTTTAATTTACACCTTTAAAAGTTTACACCTTTAATTTTTCCATTATTACAAATGAACAATTCAACACATTATCAAACCTCCCCATACACAGTCATATACACACACATTTGCTAGACTAGTTCTTGCTGTCAAGCAGGGAGCTTTTTTAATTAGAGCTATCACAGCTAGTTAAATAAATAAACAGGCTAGGAAAGTTGTTTTCGCAGCATTGTGGGAATTGTTAGGACTCTATTTCCAACATGAAGGAAGTATTTGTTTTTTCGAGCAGCCTGTGAGAGCCCGAACAGCAGTCAGAACTAATTGCAGCACGATCTGGAAAGTCTTCATTAGCACTTGCCACACATGGTTACCAGATGTGTTAGAACTGCAGCTTTTTTCTTTACCTAATAATCTGCCTTTTGTTTTCAGGGGGCTATTGTGTATTAAGTCTACGGCTGCCTTGTAAGAGGAGTCTCCCGTTACTGAATGGAATTCTTTGTGACCAAAAAAGGGGGCAGATTCTATGAATTATTGTGGAATTTTTATTGCTGTTTAAAGTCTATGGATTTTCCCATAAAAGTACATCTTGGGTGGGAAGATACAAATAATTAAAATAATAATAACAAATAAAACAAGTTAAAAGTTGAAGTTTCAGGCATCAATTTAATGAAAACGGGCAGGCGTATGGGTCTCAATTTCAGTGACTCAGACTAAAAAAGTAAGCTCCAGTCCACTCATAATGCTCCAATTACAGTAGAGCCTCATTTATCTGCACCCCATTCATCCTCAGCTCCCTGACAAGTTTTATCTCTAAAATACAGTACATTATTGTCAATGTAGACTTACCACCTGCGGTGCACACACACACACACACACACAAACGAACGTCAGTCTACAACCTGTGGTATAAACAGCAGAAGGGTGCCGATTCTGTAAAATTAGTTCTCATGAGGCAGTTACTTAGTGAATTCCAGGAAACATATTTTGCCTCACTGAAACAAAAGACTATGGGCCTCATTTACTAAAGGTTCTTATGCGATAACAAGCATGTTATCCAAGGATAAGGCGCGTGTTAGATAATCCCATATTTATCAACCACAATAAAGCGTGACTTAAAGCATAAGACGTGATTTAGCACGCACGCCTTAAAAATAACATGATGGGTACATTAGCATCTGCTGAATATGCAAAATGCATGGTGATATTATTATTATTATTTTTACTAAATAAACATAAATCGATTAAAAACATACAAATACATATATAGTACTTTAATTAATATATGAATAACAAACTAACTACTAATAAATAAATACGTAAATAAATACATAAATAAAACCTCCTTAGATAAAGAAACACCTCCCCAAAACCTGCATTTGTTTTTTTGGGGTTTTTTTTGCGAAAATTCTTAACCTCAAACGAAAAAACAGGTCCGATCTACAATTGAACTCGGATCTGGAGTTGTAGTCCTGAGAGCTACACATTATACATGTGTGCAGTGTGGAGCAGAGGTTAGAGCTCTGGACTGTTGACCGTAGAGTGATGGGTTAAATACCAGGACACTGCTGCTGTACCCAACTGTATAAATGGGTACCAGAATTTGTATGTAAAATAACTACTTGTAACTTGCTTTAGAAAACAGTGTCAGCCAAATAAATACATTATTATTATTATGTTTTATTATAAATAGGTAACAGCACCTAGCGCTGACAAAAAATCCACCTAGACCAACCTTTATTTCACATACCTTATGATAAATGCCTATCTTTATTCATAAAACTGCCCGGAACACTCAGTTCCGAAGTTCCATTTGGGATGAAAATGATGCACGTAATAAAACGATGTGAGTATAACATAATACTACTGAAAAAACCTACCCAACCGACCTTTAAATACCTTTATTGACCAAACAGTGTTAGAAGCAAATTTCAGCTGTTTGACACAATGTTCAGCATAGTTGTAATTAAACATTGTTACTAAAATTGTAACTAAACATAGTTACAATGTACATTTTTCTGTAGGTTCTTTCTGGCTTTAACAAAGTTGGGAGGTTAAGTTGTAACAAAGGCTCACTGTTGCGCGACGAGGAGAAGCAATCCCTGCCGGTTTCCCATCCCCCACCCCGGCAGCATCAGAGCCAATGTGACACCCCACTCAGGGTCTCCAGCAAAGTTCAGCCTCTTTGCACAGCCTGGACGCGAACTGGCGCCGTCCAAACTGTGACTCATTCTGCACTCCCAGTGGATGAGCCACTCGGGGACCCCCCCAACAGCTCTTTTTAATTGTTTCTACATTACGTTCGCTGACCTTAATCGCATTTATCTGTGTTGAAATGCCTATCCATACCACCTGCCTCACTGGCGCTGGTGTTTTCGCCGAAGCAGGGCCAAATAGTGTGGCATTATTCTTCACAGCCCCCATTGTCAATACTTCCAGCTCTTGTTCACTAAATTTAAAATTTTAAAATTCTAGCTGCTTGGGCTGACTCTGAGGATTTTCCCTCTCTGCCATCGTTTTATTTTTGTTTCTTTGTTTTGATTTTGTTTTACTTTATCTCCTCCTTCTTCTTCTTCTTCTTCTTCTTCTTCTTCTTCTTCTTCTTCTTCTTCTTCTTACACCGCTCTCTCTCTTCCTCTCGCTCATATTTTTATCCCTGCCGCCATAAGTAAACTACTTCACCTGTTGTCAATAGAATAAATACCGTGCGCAACTTCAGACCTGTTGCCACCCACAATTTGTATGCTAATTAGAATTTTTCCAACCAGTATTTTTGCTTCTAATTCGTTAGTAAATTGGAGCGTGACACTTTGGGAAATAACATGCGCAGTCATCTCAATTTTCCTCCCTCAATTCTGGCCAAATTACCGCCGCTTAGTAAATTAGACCCTTTGATGGACTTTCTCAAGGTTCAAAAGAACAACTTGCAGCAGTGAATTGCTTAAAAAAGCTGTTACGGTAGGTATGTATTTTGTTGAAATGTAAGTAAATTTAAAATTACACAGCAGGCTTGTTTATTTAGTTTTAAAGTAAAAAAAAAAAAAAAAAAAATTTTATTTTTTGTTTGAAATCCCAAAAAACTAGCAACACTTAGCTATTATTATTTACCATTATTTAATATTAATAGCAGTAATACCTTGTGATATTTCTATCTGCTAGATACACAACTTAGTTTATAGGAAAATTGTGAGATCTGATGGGCTGAATAGCTTATTCCCATCATAAAATATCTTATGATCTTGTAGCTTTGTAGTATTTTTATATATATATTTTTTATTATTTTTAATTTAGTCGTTGCCAATTATTTTTTATTATTTTCTCCCAATTTGGAACGGCCAATTATTTTCAAGCTCAGCTCACCGCTACCACCCCTGCGCTGACTCAGGAGGGCGAAGACGAACACACGCTGTCCTCCGAAGCGTGTGCCGTCAGCCGACCGCTTTTTTTCACGCTGCGGACTCACCATGCAGCCACCCAAGAGCTACAGCGTCGGAGGACAATGCAGCTCTTGGGCAGCTTACAGGCAAGCCCGCAGACGCCCGGCCAGACTACAGGGGTCGCTGGTGCGCGGTGAGCTGAGAACACCCTGGCTGACCTAACCCTCCCTCCCCCCGGGCGGCGCTCGGCCAATGGTGCCGCCCCCTGGAAGCTCCTGTCCTCGGTTGGCAAAAGGAATAACCTGGACTCGAACTCGCGACGTCCAGACTATAGGGCACATCCTGCACTCCACACGGAGCGCCTTTACTGGATGCGCCACTCAGGATCCCCCAGTATTTTTATTTTTTATTATTGTTTTTTTTTTTTTTTTGGTAACAGAAAAAGCTTGGGAAATGGGGTTGGAGGTGTATCGCATTTTGATTTTGCTAGGAGTAACACTGTCAAAATAAACTCATTTTAAAACATTCTTCTGTCTTTGTAATATATTGTATTGCATACATTACCATTTAACGCTAATTTCGTTTACATTACTAGTTTCTGTATTTTATTCATGCATTCTAGTCACATGCAGTGTAGAAAGAAGCGACAAACCAATAATTGACACATTTCAGGGTTGGCGGTGTGGTGATAATTAAGTGACAAAAGCATATTTATTGTCGAACCTCATTCAAGAGCAAGAGATATTAGTTTGTTAGGAACCTGATCATTACTATATTATACATATTTATGTTTGACTATCATGATTATAATGCGTATCATATATGTGTGTGTGTGTGAGTGATTTTTCTAAAATAGTAAAGATATTAATAATTAATCACCCATACAGTAGAAAGAATGCATACCTGATTTCATCTTGAAGAACACAGTCATGAAAAACATTAAACAAACTCTAAATGAAAAACATTTAGCACTATAACAAGTATGCGTACAGGTAATTAATGTACATGTTACAGTATAATTATACCATCCAGACGGGGATTCAAACTGGCACTAATTAAACTCTGATTCTATCTTCGGTTATCTTTAGCACCATCCCAAGTTAGTGTTTGTTTACTGTTCTAACTGAAGTGTCAAATTAGAGGGAGCAGCAGAGTATGATCCATTACAGGGCGGATTGCTTTGGTCTGAGTGATTGAAAGTGCCGCACAGCTGGTGAGTGGGTGTTGTACATTAGTTGGGTACCTTGATGATTTCATAGTTCTGAAATTGGGTGTAGTACAATAGTTTGCTACCTTTTATAAATGCATAGGCCTGAAAACGTTTTTGGTTTGCTTTTTCATCCTTCACTTTTGTATATGTTTTCTTCCCTCTGAAAAGCACTGTGCCTGATTTAACAACGATTCAGTGTCTACACAGATGAAAAGATGGTTCAAAAGATCAGTCTAGACCCAAAAATATTATAATATGGTGCTTTTGTACTGTGCATGTAAAGGCTATGAGGGGTTTTGAAATAAAACTCAAATTACAAAGCAAAGATGTATTTTTATGTATTATTTATATAAAGTATTTTTAGGCCAATAACACACTTACAAAAAAGTTCAAATAAAAATAAACCCTGCCTTTCACCTTACAGGTTTATCTTTGGCAACTCAAAGCGATCCAAATAGACTGTTCCCTGTTTTTCTTTTGCTGTTTTTAAAAAGTTTTTGTCTTTCAATAATTAGAAAAAAAGGTAGAAAATGGTTGGAGTTGTCACCCTGGAGTCTCACAGGTCTGATGACAATGCTACAATAGGCTGCTTTCAGACTTACATACGGTCGTTTCCGAGGGGAGTTGATTAAGCGACTCCGGATGAAATTGAAATCCTGTGATTTGACCTTTGTCTGGCCCGGGAGGGCTGTAATTCACATAACAATTTCCTTTTGTTCTTTGTTTGGAGTTATTAATCCAACATGAGCCTCGAATTAATCAGGGTAATGCGTTGTTACATTTCTAATTCACAGCCCCACTGTTTGTGTCTATTTTAATTAAGGCCGAACTATAGCAGGCCCCAGCATCAGGCCTGGTCTTGATTACACACATACCACACATTTAGAGAAGCAGAGGCTAAGTGTGCAGGATGAGATTACTCCAAGGTTCCATTTAATTGTTTTCTTCTTTTAAGTACAGCGCCTTGACTGAACATGCTAATTTCAGGCAGGGGGTGGCTGTTGCTGTATGCTGTAATGGCTAAAGGGGCCATACAATATGGAGGCCTTGACTACTGATTTAAACCATACCTCCTAGCATTTCTTTACAAAGCACAATGAAATTCTTTCTCCTATAAGCCCACAACAACCCCCCCCCCCCCTTAAAGATTCATTTTCCCTATCATGAAAATCAACATAACTTCTATCTACGAATTGCTAGTACAATATCATACCTTTAATATTAGCACTGACAGTCAGTCACCACACAGGATTTGCTGAGTGAAAAGTATATAGGCATCCCATTGGCTATCTTAATGTTAGAACAAGTTGTTTCCCTGGCTAACTGGCAGTGTATGCACAGGATTTAACACATTTGTAGCTGACCATTGGTGAAACAGATTGTATTATAAAAACAAGGAAAACCCTTTAATTGTATTTGGTGACAAGCAGTCCCAGATTGCAGATGAGGAGTCAAAGAAGTTCAATGTTTTATGTAAAACAGCCTATCAAAACCACTGTTTGCCATGGTAATCATGTCATCCATGTTGGGTCTGCTTGGTGAATATTAACAAAAAAAAAATACTCCCAAGTCAGTATATTATGTGCTAGTACCTTAAACTTAAAATTCTGAATCAACTGAATATTACATTCCAACATAGGTTGTGACAAGCATTCACTCCCGGTGTACATAGCCCTTAAGTCTAGGTCAGTGGCGTAGCTGTCAGCCATGTGCAAAAATCTTGATCTGTAACCAGCACCCCCCCCCCTCCCACCCCCCACCCCCCACCCCCCAAACAAAATCTAGTGGTCTAGGTTAAGGTTTTTCATCAATCCAAAGGTTTTTCAGCAGGGGTCTCACAGGTATGAACACTTAGGGGTTGACATTCATTAATATATCTGCATCTTTACCTTAGGGTGTATTTTTCTTAGTCTTTTTGAGACATACAGTATTTTTTAGTTAGCATAAAAAACAATTTCTGAAAATGCTGTTGAAGTCATTTGCATGGCATGGAAATTGACCATGACTGAATGCAACATAACACTTTACATAAAGATAGGTATTTAAGGTTCCTATGTTTTCCTTTTTTAGTATTAAGCATGTTGAATACTATCAAGGTTAAAATGTAAGCTGTGTGTGATAAATATTGGAAGTATCTATTTCTTGAGTGGAACCTGCAAAATTCTAAACACTCAATAATAAATAGGTAAAACTACAAGAAATAGCTGAATGTAGAAATGTACTTGTATAGTATATTCATTTGCATAGCTGCTGCGTTGACACAGTATTTAGCCAGAGAAAGAACAGTTTGTACACGGGACAATGATGCACAATATTGTATTAAACCACAGAGGGCCCATGTACTGCTGTGGGGTCTGGGTAGATAGATAGTGTGAATCAGATTTAAGACCTTGTTGCCATTACATCCTTTAGTAAGCTGGATTTCTAGTTCATAAAAAAACTCATTCAGAAGGAGTTGCCATGGCAGAACTTATTAAAAGACCATTATTTTTGTTATGTTCTAGTAAAAGTATCATTGTAACTTATTTGTGTCACTGTCAGTATGATTGTTTATGATGGCTGCCACTGCTTATTTTTTATTTGTATTTGTAAATTAATTTCTTTGTACCAGATTATTGGACAACATGAGCTGCTTCGTTTTTAGGTGGTATTTCCTCTATTCTATCAAGTTCCACCTCAGCTGGTTGTTTCTTGCTTTCATTATGGAATTGGGTTGTGACACATGGGCCAACACTCACTATTAACCATAACAGTTCAACCTGCCATGGTTATCTGGTGGCAGCATATTGATAAGACATTACCTTAGAAACAATTTACTACCCTGGAAATAAAAATGATTATATTTCTCTGCCAAATATACGCAAGCTGCTATGTTATCATTTACTTCCATATTCCTTAATCCAAGATGCAAGACCTTTCTCTTATTTGCACAAAGGTGTTTGTATACCTCTTGGATTTGAGGTCCACTGCTTTATCTATTTCTCCTCCCTCCCTCTTTTCTCCCTGCCATTTCCCAGTGGTCCTGTTTGATGCGATAAAAGCAAATAATGTTGCCTACCACTCTGAAGGCTGCTTAATTTGAGCTAAGCAGATGAAAACAAATGTTGTATGTCATATTTCATTAGTAGGCCTCTGCTTAGGTGTCTTTTATTCTATTTCTGTATGCATCTTGATTCGAGGTATGAAGATTGGTGACTGGATGCAGAAATAATGCCTTTTTCCCCTCTCCTCTTTCCCTTTTTATTGTGTTGTAAATTACCTTTCTCTGTATCAGGCCCCCGCTAGTCCATCAGGCCACTGGTCTCCACTCAGATCCTTTTTTTTTTTTTTTTTTTACTACTCTGTATACATTAGTGGAATACAGATCATTATGTGGCCTGTATTTGAGTCATTTTTATTCAAAATGCCAAACAATAGTCTGTTGATTGAGGGAAACAACAGGCAAACAATAGTGTTCTGTGCCACATAATGCACCACCATTTTTCCAGCTCTGCTTTAGAAGGGCCCTTCTCATTGTTTTTGTATAAAAAATGGTTCTTAGGAGGAGGAATATTTTGCCGAGGTATGTCATTATTTTGCAAATTTCTATTATCTCATCATGTTGTCTTCATTGTAATTGCGGCTAATTAGGAGTCTAGTTAGAGCCCTGGCTTTGAGGCTGGCTTTTCTCTGAAAAGAGACCACCGATTACCGCACTACAAGAGAGGAAGGGAGAGAAAAAGGAGATTAATCTGGTTACCTAGGCGACACTCGCTTCCATCTGCGAGGAACAATGCATTTTTGTTTCCTTGGATCAGTTCAGATGTGTTTTGTTTAGAGGAAAAGAACGAGGTCCCTCCTGTAACAATACTGAATTTTGTCTAACTAGCCAACCCCCCCCCCAACCTAAATAGCTTACCGGTTTCAGTTCTGCTGTGAGTTAGGGGTCTCAAAGGATAGCCAGATGAAAGGAAACGGCTCCAAGGTTGTCAAAGGTTGCGACCTTGCCACACAGAGCCAGCAGTTTTATTCCTAAATCCCTGTCTGCTGAAAAGCACTTAATGAAATAATATACCATGCTCTCTCAACACCTTCTAGTCTTTATTAAGGACTGGGGCTGTGTATTTGAAGGCCTTCATTAATGAAAGCAAACCAAATTAAACAGTCAATGAACAGTATCTTGTACAGTAGGGAATAATTGTTTTTAAATGAAACCATAGCTTATTTTTTATATAAACAAAACCACACCAGGCAAGCCTGGCCCAGAAGTGTTGTGAAGATAAGGTTAGAGAACCAGCTACAAAGTAGTCACTTCACCTCAGCTGTACAATACAGGGCCCATCAGGAAAGAAACCTGGCATTTCAACTAGGTTTCCGCGGGTAAATCCATGAAGGGGTACTGCCTATAACCAGCACATAAGAAGCTCCCACACCACCGCCTTACCAATTTTCCCTCTGAATCTTTATGTCGTCTTAGATAAACCAAGTTGTCCTTGCTGTGTCTGTCCCACCCTAATGATTCCTCTGTTGACTTTGAGATTAGTTGAGCTGCACAAACATGAATACCAAAACCTGGTTTTCCATGCAGGCCATTTTGGTTCAGCTAAAGAAGATCTAATTGCCAATGACATCATTAGTTGTCTCTTAATTGTTTGTAGCCACTCCAGGCCACTCATCACTAACACATTACAATTTTGTACCTTTGAATCCTTTATTCATGGTGAGTAAAAAATGCACTTTTTAACCCCACACTATAGTATACTTGTCTCCAAAGTGCTTGATATAGTCAGTGTATTGTAGTGCTAAAAATAATTGTTAAGAAACTTTTTTTTTCTGAAAGGTGAAAAAAAGTCAAAAATTGTACTTCAAGGCTTTAAAGTATTCTTAGGATCCTTCGTACTAATGTGCTAGCATTTCTCTTTTTCAGAAAATTATTTTGCAAATTATGATTCATAGTAAAAGCTTTGAATATACCGCCCAAACATACACATACATGCATCTGCCAATTGGGAGGAGACCACACTTTATAGTGAAGAGCATACACAATCTTTAATGTGCAATAAAGTTTACATAAAATTACAACTAATGAGCATTACGATCTATGATATAAATATAGTTTAGTATTACAGATCGTATAGACATGTCTAATGGTCTTTAATTGGATGTGATTACATTATTCATGGCTCCATTGAAAGAAACTACACTTTTATAACTTAAGGACAGTTCTACTGTAAAGTGTTGCATTTTTTGAGTCCTTGTGAGGCAGAGGCACATTCTAGGAGGTAAATGGGGGCAACGTGTGCACACTGACCCTAACAGACTATCAAAGAGCCGAGCTGCATGCATTGCCTTAGAGTGCTTTAGATGTTCTGTGTAGCTGTGTGTGATCCTTAATAAAAGAGTCTCTACAACAGTAAAATAACCTCTTGTGCTTCTAAGTAGTCTTCTTGTCAGAATCACCTTTAACTGTTGTTAGCCATCTTTTACTTTATAATTGGACATGGTGCTGTATAACTGGACACACATTATGGGCAAGTGCCTGGCCTTAGTATTAACTATGTTTATGTAGGTTTATTATTCAACAGCAGTTTTAATGATCCAGAAGAAGATAAAGTCCCAGCTTGCCAAGCCTGTACCTACATTAGTATAACCTTACTTCTTAAAATAATTTCCCCATTATAAATAGATTAAAAGATTAATTCTCAAACTGAACGCAGTAGGGATTCAAGGAAATGCATGCACATGGATTAGGGAGTGGTTAACATGTAGAAAACAGAAAGTACTGATTAGAGGAGAAACCTCAAAATGGAGCAAGGTAACCAGTGGTGTACCACAGGGATCAGTATTAGGTCCTCTGCTATTCCTAATCTACATTAATTATTTAGATTCTGGTATAGTAAGCAAACTTGTTAAATTTGCAGACGACACAAAAATAGGAGGCATGGCACTATTGCAGAAAAGGTCATTCACAATGATCTAGACAGCATTCAGAACTGGGCAGACACATGGCAAATGACATTTAATAGAGAAAAGTGTAAGGTACTGCACACAGGCAATACAAATGTGCATTATAAATATCATATGGGAGATACTGAAATTGAAGAAGGAATCTATGAAAAAGACCTAGGAGTTTATGTTGACTCAGAAATGTCTTCATCTAGACAATGTGGGGAAGCTATAGAAAAGGCCAACAAGATGCTCAGATATATTGTGAAAAGTGTTGAATTTAAATCAAGGGAAGTAATGTTAAAACTTTACAATGCATTAGTAAGACCTCACCTAGAATATTGTGTTCAGTTCTGGTCACCTCGTTACAAAAAGGATATTGCTGCTCTAGAAAGAGTGCAAAGAAGAGCAACCAGAATTATCCCGGGTTTAAAAGGCATGTCGTATGCAGACAGGCTAAAATAATTGAATCTATTCAGTCTTGAACAAAGAAGACTACGCGGCGATCTGATTCAAACATTCAAAATCCTAAAAGGTATAGACAATGTCAACCCAGGGGACTTCTTTGACCTGAAAAAAGAAACAAGGATCAGGGGTCACAAATGGAGATTAGATAAATGGGCATTCAGAACAGAAAATAGGAGGCACTTTTTTACACTGAGAATTGTGAGGGTCTGGAACCAACTCCCCAGTAATGTTGTTGAAGCTGACACCCTGGGATCCTTCAAGAAGCTGCTTGATGAGATTCTGGGATCAATAAGCTACTAACAACCAAATGAGCAAGATGTTGTTATGTTGTTATGTTCTAAATGTTTGTCAGTTGTTTTTTTCTACACTTCTAAGAACTAGCAGTTGGGGCCTAATAACTTCAGGAAGGTACTTAAATATATAAACGTAAATACAAATTTTGGAATGTAATATTGTCCAAACATTTAATGTTTTTTTTTTGTTTTTATTATTATTATTTGTTTATTTAGCAGACACCTTTATCCAAGGCTACTTACAGAGACTAGGGTGTGTGAACTATGCATCAGCTGCACAGTCACTTACAACTACGTCTCACCCGAAAGACGGAGCACAAGGAGGTTAAGTGACTTGCTCAGGATCACACAGTGAGTCAGTGGCTGAGGTGGGATTTGAACCGGAGACCTCCTGGTTACAAGCCCTTTTCTCCTTACCTTTTACCAATATGTCAACAGACATAGTCCCAACCAACTTTAGCTGCTGAGAACTTGGAACCCCTCCTGGCTCTGGAAAAAAAATATAGAGTTCTGTGATTGTCTAAGAAAAACCAGACGGGTTTAAACACTCCTCCTCCTTTGAAACAGAATATGTGTCTTTTGGAGGGCCAGTGGTTTCTAACACCCATTTTCATTTGACCTCTGACAGCTGCCTCTTTGCGAAGGGTGGCTCCTGCCGGGACCAGAAGATTCAAGATCCAGGACAGCATTTTAATTAGGTAAAGATTAATTTGGCTGACAGTTGAGCTGTTATCTCATTCAATTGGCAGATTAAATGGATGCATGACAATAGGATGAGTAAATGCAACCTAGCTGCCAGTGTGAAAATAATCTGTTACCAACATAAAAAATAGTAATAATAAAAAAAAAAATATGAATTTATTTATATAGTACCAGAGGCTTTCATGGTTGTTTACATTACATGCCAGTATGTACAGTAGGTAATGTAAAGAGAAATTCGTCTCCCAGCAGAGCATACACAGTCATGTTTGTAGTCATCATGGCTTCACGTCTGCAATGGGAACAGTGTTTGCTTTGGTAACCACCATCACATTGTTTCTCAGCTTCCTCCCAGTACTTGTGCCCCCTCTGCCATCTGCAGCATGGAGATCTGACACAAATCCCCCACCCCCACCCCCACCCCCACCCCCCCTCAACCTCTCCCGGATTATTTAGGTGGGGTGAACCATCTGTGTGCCACTTTGGTATCACAGGATGTTAAAGAAGGTTAGTGACCTGTAAAGAGACTTCAGGGTTGTGCAGAACTGACTGTAGAATGACGGCGGGATCAGGAGTGGGACAGGATTTGGGTTTTTTGACACAGGGACAAGAGGTGACAAAACCAGATGTTGAAAATGCCACAAGCAAAACGGACCACTCCACAAAGACTGACAGTTCACACACACAGGTTATTTATAAACAAATAAGTAATTAAATACATTGAATGTGTTTATTAATCAGGTTATCTTTTCATTTGGACGAGGTCTGATTGAAGCATCCAGACACATTTTCACGGATACATAATTTCCTAATTATGTCACTTTGTGTAATTGTGTGGTCTGGAGACAAAACTAAACCAGTATTCAAAGCCACTGCACAGCCTACAGTAGTCTACAGTAGAAAAGGAGAAGCACTAGGTTATTATACATAAGACATGTTGGGAATGAGAAGAATCTGACCTGCTATTGAGCCTGTTCTCTTGTCAGTACACTGTTACTCTCATGACAACATCCAATTTTAAATTTGGAATTCAAGTCAAATGCGTCAAACCAGTTTGAAAGACTAAAATGATTGTGTTTAAATAATGTAAAGTATATGCTAATGTGATGGTAAGGACCAAGTAGAACTGCAACATAGGAAAAAGGGCACCATCATTTTACAAACTACAGCTGGGTATTTAGGACTATACTGTATCCATTCATTAAATAAACAGATACTATTGTAATTGCAATTTTAAAATGTTGCTCTCTAATGTATTGTCTTATAGGAAAACAAACAGTTGTATTTCCAAACAGGCCATACGGGCATGTTTCCATAGCAGAACATCACTTAAAGACTGCTGTTCAGGAACATCAGTGGGACATATATTTATAATGCAGCAGTGGCCACAATGTACATATGGCTGACATGCTAATGCTTTATACATAAAGGCCCAGAATGTTTGATGCTGTTCTGAGAAAACGGTGTGTACGTGTACTGTAATGAACACTGCTTGCTTCAGTAATGGCCTGTCTAGCATCCTGAAGCTGAAAGAAATCATCTGTTTAAGGGAATCGAATGGGCTTACACAGAAGTGATTCCCTTAAGAGGATTGCACTGTAGCTGTATTGTACGGAAGCAGGTTTTACCTTTATTGCCACTGCAGGATTGTTTTTGTTTGGTCTGGTGGGAGGTCAGAAACGCTGGTGTTTAAATTTTGTAGATAGCCTGATTTACCATCAATATTTTAAAAACTGTGCTAAATATTTTGCCTGGATAATTTTTATATCATTAACCTAAAGACTTTAAGTGCTGGTATTTTAGCTCCTTTCGTAGAATATATGGATCAGATTTGCTGAAGCTACGGTTCTGTAGGAAAACTTGTATATTATATTGTAACAGGGTGAAGTGTTACATGTGTGGGCCATCACTGAATAATACTTAGTGTCCGTCTGTGTAGCAATGGCCGTGCAGTAGCCTCAAGCTGTGGCACAGATGCTTTTTGAGCTCCGCGCAGCCTCTCCTGGCACACCCCCCAGCCAATCCAGACCTCCCGATCAGCTCAGAGCTGGACAAGCCTAACTGCTCAATTGGTTGCTGCTCAAGTCTCCTGTTCCGGCTCCCAGCTGCACACATTTGAAGCAGGAACCAGTGACAGCGACATATATATATATATAGATATAGATATGTACTTGTGTATATATCCTTCGGATGAGCCGTGTGACTCTACAGCTAGCCTCTGTTGCTTTGGATAAAAGCGTCTGCTAAATGACTAATTAATAATAATAATAATAATAATAATAATATTAATAATAATGTGTATAATAGGTTTATAATAAATATATGCAGTCAAATATGTTTAGCAAATAACACAAGGATAGTACACAGCGTTGTACTATGGAATGTTGTTTTTTTTATTATTATTTGTGTAACGCTACATCTGTTTTTTGTTTTTTTCCCCTGTTCTTTTTTATTTCATTTTTTGTGGTGGCCAAATGAGGCAGGCTGCTTGCAGTGATTTAACACAGTTTAAGAAAGCTGTACAATATCAGTTGTCGTGCAAGGTTAAATTGGAAGTCAGACTGAAACATTTAAATACACCCTCTCGTATTTTATTATTAATTCGGTTATTTACATGTGGAACGAGAATTTCTCTGGCTGAAAGAAAACTACATGTAAACAAACACAACCCGAAAGTACTACCAAAATAGAATGAAAAAAGGTGAGACCTATTTTTCTTTTTCCATGGAAATTGCCCCAGTGCATGTAAGACTGGGAATGTTACTGGTGTGTGTACAGTATGTGCATGTATGTATACACAAACATCTGATTTAAATCACGCTCAACCTAAAATCTCTCACTAATAAACCTACAAAATCATAAATCGTCCTCTCAGAACTGAGTGGCTTTTAAAAAAAAAAAAAAAAGTAGTTGATTCTGGTTACAATTTGACAAGGCATATTTAAAAGTACGGAAACAGCTGAAAGGATGCTCTCGTTGGTGAGGGTTTAGTGCAATTTGTTGTAAGAATTAGGTTTTTGCTCAGGGTGAGGTGGCTAGGTTTTCTGATACAAGTGGCTGCATCATCATCAAAGCTCCTGTGGAGCCTCATTGGGACTCACAGGAGCTATACTGATCACACAGCCTTTCAAATTCCTCATTCTAAGTCAACAGTTCATCAAGAATAGAAACATTTACCAGTTAAAGTACAAGTTGTGGATCCCATTGCTAAGCTTGTTTTTGGTTGATAAATGGTATGCAAATAAGCTCCTTGCTGCTATGCATTATTAAAAAGCTGTTCACTCTCAAGTCAGTAGCAGGTAAAACTGTGATTTGCTTCTAACACTCTCTGGGACAAGTTTGGAGATGAGCTACATGCACATATGAGTCCCTACTCAGCGTTTCCAGTTCCAGCATACTTCCCAAATTCTCTTTCAACTCCCCTTTTTTTTTTTTTAAATATTTTGTGTGTCCATTAACAGTGTTTTTTTATCAGAAGGTTAACAAATTGAAATGCTTTTGTCACTGAAAAAATTGGATAGATTTGTAGAAGTTCTCAGAGGTCACAAGTGAATGGTATTCATCCAGGCACTCATTACACCTCCCAGTTATCTATTTTTTATCTATGCCTGCCAGTTATACTCCTGACACTTTTTAGTCAGTTGCAGTATTTCTAACTATGTTGAAGTCAATTTGTAAATATGCAAAAAAATAAAAATAAAATAAACCTGCCTGTTTGTTTTGGAGTCTGGTTTTGAATCATTAACTTTTATCAATGGTAAAAGAACACAGGTCCCACGTTGTAACTGTATCCTTTTCTTTGGCTTATGTTGGCCACAAGATACATGTGTTTTTGTAAGTCTTGGAAAGAGGTATGATATGGCTTTATACACTGCTAGCTTTTTTATGTCTCAGCCTTCTCCACTTTGTGGCTTACTGTCTTTACATAAGCTACAAAGTACACTTGTACACTGCAGCTCTATGACATTCAGCTTGCCTCTGATTCACAAAGAATACTATACATTTAAATAGCGTGAACTGTACTAGTGGCTGAGCTTGCTGTTTAAAACTTTTCAACAAAATAAGACACAAGTATACGATTAATTCTGCCAGAAATAGGAAACAAAAATATTAAAATGTACACCCCAATTGAAACAGCATGCAAAGAATATTGTAAGTCGCCCTGGATAAGGGCGTCTGCTAAGAAATAAATAATAATAATAATAATAATAATAATAATAATAATAATAATAATAATAATAATAATAATAATAATAAAATACTGTTGGCTGCTTACTATTTGAATTTTGCAGTGACATTCCAAGAATGCTTGATATTGCACTGTGACTTAAGTCAGATTTTGTGTAGCAATTTAATATAGTTTGCTTGGATAAATGTGTGTTGCCAGCTTTCAGCACAGGGTCCTGTTCTGTCTTAGTTGTTTATTGTACTTTGGTCAGGGGAAAGGTTATATGCAATGCACAGGCTCAGGACACTTGTGTGGAGTATTTACCCTTCACTGTTTGCAGTAGCATTGCAGAGTGTTGTCAGCAGGACAATGGGGGCTTTTCTTTCTGTTGGCAACGGTAACCGTAGCACCACTGACCACGAATAGTCAATATTTACTGATTCTTTTTGCAGTAATTGGAAAAGATTCCACTTCTGCTCTTTATAGTGTCCGCTGGCTTAGGCAGTGACTTAATGTAATCGATGAATAGAGCCAATAGATTTCGTAGCTTTAGCTTTTTCATTTATAGCCTGCACCCATCTATAATCCAAATAACATTTCATGGTTTTATTGGAAGTTCAGTTTATATATATATATATATATATATATATATATATATATATATATATACAGACATGCTCAAATTTGTTGGTACCCTTACAGCTCATTGAAATAATGCTTCATTCCTCCTGAAAAGTGATGAAATTAAAAGCTATTTTATCATGTATACTTGCATGCCTTTGGTATGTCATAGAATAAAGCAAAGAAGCTGTGAAAAGAGATGAATTATTGCTTATTCTACAAAGATATTCTAAAATGGCCTGGACACATTTGTTGGTACCCCTTAGAAAAGATAATAAATCATTGGATTATAGTGATATTCAAACTAATCAGTTTCTTTAATTAGTATCACACATGTCTCCAATCTTGTAATCAGTCATTCAGCCTATTTAAATTGAGAAAAGTAGTCACTGTGCTGTTTGGTACCATTGTGTGCACCACACTGAACATGGACCAGAGAAAGCAAAGGAGAGAGTTGTCTGAGGAGATCAGAAAGAAAATAATAGACACGCATGGTAAAGGTAAAGGCTACAAGACCATCTCCAAGCAGCTTGATGTTCCTGTGACAACAGTTGCAAATATTATTAAGAAGTTTAAGGTCCATGGAACTGTAGCCAACCTCCCTGGGCGCGGCCGCAAGAGGAAAATCAACCCCAGATTGAACAGAAGGATAGTGCGAATGGTAGAAAAAGAACCAAGGATAACTGCCAAAGAGATACAAGCTGAACTCCAAGGTGATGGTACGTCAGTTTCTGATCGCACCATCCGTCGCTTTTTGAGCGAAAGTGGGCTCCATGGAAGAAGACCTAGGAGGACTCCACTTTTGAAAGAAAAACATAAAAAAGACAGACTGGAATTTGCTAAAATGCATATTGACAAGCCACAATCCTTCTGGGAGAATGTCCTTTGGACAGATGAGTCAAAACGGGAGCTTTTTGGCAAGTCACATCAGCTCTATGTTCACAGACAAAAAAATGAAGCTTTCAAAGAAAAGAACACCATACCTACAGTGAAACATGGAGGAGGCTCGGTTATGTTTTGGGGCTGCTTTGCTGCGCCTGGCACAGGGTGCCTTGAATCTGTGCAGGGCACAATGAAATCTCAAGACTATCAAGGCATTCTGGAGCGAAACGTACTGCCCAGTGTCAGAAAGCTCTGTCTCAGTCGCAGGTCATGGGTCCTCCAACAGGATAATGACCCAAAACACACAGCTAAAAGCACCCAAGAATGGATAAGGACAAAACATTGGACTATTCTGAAGTGGCCTTCTATGAGTCCTGATCTGAATCCTATCGAACACCTATGGAAAGAGCTGAAACTTGCAGTCTGGAGAAGGCACCCATCAAACCTGAGACAGCTGGAGCAGTTTGCTCAGGAAGAGTGGGCCAAACTACCTGTTAACAGGTGCAGAAGTCTCATTGAGAGCTACAGAAAACGTTTGATTGCAGTGATTGCCTCTAAAGGTTGTGCAACAAAATATTAGGTTAGCGGTCCCATCATTTTTGTCCATGCCATTTTCATTTGTTTTATTATTTACAATATTATGTTGAATAAAAAATCAAAAGCAAAGTCTGATTTCTATTAAATATGGAATAAACAATGGTGGATGCCAATTACTTTTGTCAGTTTCAAGTTATTTCAGAGAAAATTGTGCATTCTTCGTTTTTTGTGGAGGGGTACCAACAAATTTGAGCACGTCTGTATATATATATATATATATATATATATATATATATATGTAAAAAAAAAAAAAAAAACGCACATGCATACAATATTATAAAAGGATGAAACCAATCCATTTAGACAATGTGTGAAAATGTAGCATGTCATCTTTTAAATTACAACTTGGTAATTAATTTTGGTGGCCCAGAGGAATTGCTCTTAAGGGCTTTAAAAACCTTTTCTTTAAAAACAAAATGAGTTGTAACTACACTTTGAGCAGAGGTGTTATCATTTTACAAGCAAACATTATGGATCATCAATCAATTTCTATAGTGTGTTTAAAGCAATAACTCACTCACTTTCAATATAAATACTCATACCCCTTGCTGTCGGCTTGGAAAATATTTGGCTTTATACTCTCAATTAATTATAACAAAGCTAGGTGAACTTAATTTGTCTTATTGATAAGTAACACAAATTGTCAAGCTGAAGTTGTACATTTAACTGAGGATTGGTATGAATCTAGTTTTATAAGAGGAATAAGACCCAGCGAGGCATAATGATACTGCTACAGAACTTCCTTCTTCAGCTGGAGTCATATAGTACAAAAACAATGTTATACATAATAAACTAAAGTTAGCAACACTATTAACAAAATCTAGTAAGAAATAATAGTAGAAGTATTGATCTACATTTTAATAAGACCAACTGACACTTTCTGAAATTACATTCGTCCTTCATTTTCAGGCTGTTCACTTTCCCGTGGTACAAAGCTGCTGTATCTTTTCCTCATAAATAATATGTTGTTGCTAAAATAAGCACAAGGTACACAAATACATTGTTATAATAAGAGTAGCAAGTAATGTAGAAAATTCTGATTCTTTATCATTTATCAAGATCTTTATACCAAAATGCTTTTTTTTTTTTTTTAAAGGAACATAAAACTAGCAGGGTTAACAAACAATGTAGGCCCACATTTGAGTCCTGAAATGAACTTTATGTATTTTCTTGTTTTGCCAAATGAGCAGTTTTAATTTACTTTCACAAAAATGGTGTTAACACCATGACATAACTGACCCTGTACGTGTGTTCCATAAAGATACATTTACAACATTATCTTAATCTATTGAAAATTTGACATTTTAAGAAAAAGCATCAAAAGTAATAATTTACTCCACAAAATAAATTGATATTGAAAACAAAATAAAAATAGCTTTTACTTCATTACATCATTGACTAGTTAAGCCCTTTGGGTACACTGAGATAAAAAAAATATGTATATATTACAAATGTTTGTTAAGGAAGGGCATGTTTGAGCATATTGTTAAATATAAAATACATGCTTACACCATTTCTCAAAAAAAAAAAGGATGGATCCTTCTTATAAAAAACTTTAAATCTAGAACTCAAGCATAGTGTATTTACTCTCTGCAAAAGCAGGGGCCTACTGTAATCAGTTCCCTTGACTGCCACTCAACCATCAGATCAACATTTTCTTCCTCAAAAGTTCTTGACAAACTATAAAACAAAATGCTGAAGCCTCTTTCATGTTTGTCAAATAACACCCTGTTTACTTTAACAAAACGGCTTACATGTTCAGTACTGCAGCCTTGAATCTATAAACAATCAGCTGATGAAACTGAGGAGTTTCTGTTTGGCAGTTTATGGTGATACAGAAAAAGTGCTGCTTGTTGATGTCTGGAATTTTCAAACATGTGTTCTATTCGAGATACTGTCTCCTCTTATTTAACCAGCCTATGATGTCATGAAATAACCAAGCATCTATAATTTTGCACCCATAGAGCTAGACTGCGCCACATTTTGAGATTTACAGAATAAAATGTGGGGGTGCAGTTATAACTTCAATCTTAAGTTTTAAGACAGCAAAAACAAAGATAGATATGACTTCTAAGTATTAAATACAACAAACGATTCCTGTTCTGATATATATTAAAAAAAAAAATCAAAGTAATACCGTATTTACAAAAAACACACACAAAAAAAAATTATCAACTGAAAAGTGTTTAAATGGGCCATCAAACATGTGGTCCTGTTGTGTTAAGACAAAGTCACCTTCCTGCTTGTGCGAAGAGACGGATATATAATGACTGCATCCATTACAGACCAATGTGAAAGGTTTCAAAGTATGGCCTGAGAAAGGAATGAGCACTGTGCACAGAAGCAAGTACAAAAGCAAAGTGACTTGTCAGTTAGGCTGTTAGCTGAGATCACGTACAGCGGTAAAGGAGAAAACATGAAATTCATAAATAAGCTAAACTATTCCATAATGTTTGATTCACAGTGAATCAGCATTCATAAATAACCTCTTTATTTCTATGTGGCAGTAAATACTTGCTTTTTGCAAGAACTAAAGATAAAAAAATATTCATGCATATCTATTTTTTAAGTAATAAAACTTGTACTTAGTAGAAGTTTTATTTTATATTCTTTTATGTGTGTGCGTGTGCGTGCGTGTATTTGTGTGCGTGTATTGCGTGATCATTCGGAATGTGCGTGACAACAAGTTAATTCTTGTTAATTTTTTTAAATCTTCATGGCAACGCATGAAGCTCTCCTCACGATATTCGGAGTCGATCTTTTCCTAATTACTAGACAGACACGGACGTTTAAATATTCCCTCCCCTAAATTTCTATGAATTGATTAATCTGCATTGGTAGGGCTGGCTTTTTTTCCTAAATCAGACAGCATAGCAATGCATTTCTTGAAAGGTACGGCAAAAACATTGTGAGGGAAACTGACATGACT
The DNA here is from genome assembly GCF_902713425.1 of Acipenser ruthenus. Classification (NCBI taxonomy): domain Eukaryota; kingdom Metazoa; phylum Chordata; class Actinopteri; order Acipenseriformes; family Acipenseridae; genus Acipenser; species Acipenser ruthenus. The sequence continues at coordinate 23,339,162 of NC_081202.1, read as the reverse complement.
TGTTCATGTAAATGCTGTCATTGTTAGTTATGAAATATTCATATATATTTACTTGTGATTGTGTCTTTGCATAAAACTAAATTCAAACTTCATTGATGTCAAGCATTAAAGCTGATAATATAGAGGGGCTTTAATCTTTTAATCATCTGATCGATTGATCACATTTGTTTGCTGGTGTTATGAAATTGCATTGAAAGACAAATCCAAGTAATACAAAGTATTAACATAATTATATTTACTGTAAATGTTTCATAATGCCAGCTGATGTTTAATATACATACAGGTAGAGGACAAAAAAATGGAAACACCAATGTAAAGTCACTCTGTGGAGTTCTCAGCGGACCGTTTTTGATTAAACTGGCTGCTTGCGCCCCAGGTTGAAATTTGCAGTCAACTGATCTGCAGTTGTTCGCCTGTTTTGCCTTGCACTTCGAATTAATGCACGGATATCACGATCCTGGAGTATGTGCTTCCGCCCACTGTTACCCTTTGTTGATGATGTCTTTCCCTCGGAGTTCCATGCTGACATGGCAGCAAGTTGAGCTGTCTTGGTCACTGAAGCTCCTGCCAAACTCGCCCCAACAATCACCCCTCTTTCAAAGTCACTGAGGTCTCCTCTTGCAGCCATGCTAGCCATAATTATAGGCAACCAGGCCTGTCCAGCATTTTTATACATAACCCTAAGCATGCTGGGATGTTATTTGCTTAATTAACGCATGAGCCACATCTGTGTGGAAGCCCTTGCTTTCAATATACTTGGTGTCCCTCATTTACCCAGGTGTTTCCATTTTTTTGTCCACTACCTATATATATATATGTCGCTGTCGCTGGTTCCTGCTTCAAATGTGTGCAGCTGGGAGCCGGAACAGGAGACTTGAGCAGCAACCAATTGAGCAATTAGGCTTGTCCAGCCCTGAGCTAATCGGGAGGTCTGGATTGGCTGGGGGGTGTGCCAGGAGAGGCTGCGCGGAGCTCAAAAAGCACTGTGCCACAGCTCGAGGCTACTGCACGGCCATTGCTACACAGACGGACACTAAGTATTATTCAGTGATGGCCCACACACGTAACACTTCACCCTGTTACAATATAATATACAAGTTTTCCTACAGAACCGTAACTTCAGCAAATCTGATCCATATATTCTACGAACGGAGCTAAAATACCAGCACTTAAAGTCTTTAGGTTAATGATATAAAAATGATCCAGGCATATTTACTTACATGCAATGTGGCAGTTTGAAAATATTTGTTTACATGTAATTGGAAGTTCTCTTTCAATTCAAAGACAACCACCAACAACACTTTTGGGAAATGCTTGCAACTGGTAGGTATTCGCTGAGCATTTTATATCAGAGCTGCCGATAGGGAGTGACATCCTCTGTCCTGCCTTCTGAGAGAACAAATAGTCACTCCGCAGAGCTCACTTCCTCTTTTGCTTCACACTGCAGTAAGGTAAGGTACTAACCACACAGTTGCTGATTGAGTCTGTATGAAAGCGCTCTCTCTCAAGTTTTCTGGAATACCCCTGCATTATTTTTTAAAATATTGCTGGAGGTCGGCCTGCCACTTCCCTGGAATCAGAAACTCAGCTTCTGAACTGAGCTATTAAGTTGTGCTCTGCGCTTCGTTAAATCTTTCCTTCTTTTCACCAGTCTGCATTGCTTGTGGTTGCAGTCTGCTTTCTAACCACACCACCTGCTGTTCTGTATTTTTTCTCCTTCTATTTGCAGCAAAAAAAAAAACAGAGAGATGCGGGTTCCTCCACCGGGACTTGGCGCGGACGCGTCCTGCTGTTGAGTCGACTCCTTCGGTTGTCTCAGCACATACGCTTGGTGTGCTGGGTTAAAAAAAAAAAAAACATTGTAATAAAATTCTTCAGTCTACCCGCCTGCCCCTTTTTTCACAGCTAATCTGTTGAGTGAGTGTGTGTCTTTTCTTACTGTGCTTGCAGTGTTAAAAAAAACAAAAGAAAAAACAACGTGTGCCTCCTCCACCTGGTTCTACCTTGAGTTCATCATCGAGTAGAGTTCATCGGCTGCCTCGGCAATTCGGTGCATCAGCGCTTCGGTACCCTCGCGGCTTCGATGCCTCGGTGCCTCGACGCTCCACTGATTGACGCACCCCCAGACCTTCAAGGCTTCATGCACTTGATACTTAGCCAACCCTCGGTACTTGCAACCCTCGGAACCTCACAGCCTTGGTGCCTCGACGCCTCAGCATCAAATGCACCCGGATATCTGTACCCTCTGTGTTTTTACATCAACGGGACCTTAGAGCTCCAGTTGGACGCTCTCAGTGCTTGGGCAATCACACTCGTGCCTCAGTTCTGACAGTGCGCGCACATAGAGTACACATGCAAAAGTTGTGCCTGCACATCATGCGGCAACAAGCTTCCTCGAGAGGAGAGGCAACCCTCTCCTGCGAAATCTGTACAGCATTCCAGCAACGGGTGCTGTGCAAGAGACAGAACCATCCGCAGTTGTCCCAGAGCCCCTCGCAGAGCATTTCCTGCGCTCAGGCTCTGGTGCCTCAGGCTCGCAGCCGCTCTAGATCTCCTATGAGGAGCACTAATCGGGCAAGGCACAGGACATTTCCGATCTGAAGGACCAGATGGCTCAAGTCTTGGAGTTTTTGGCCAGGCAGCAGGCCCAACCCCCTGCTTAGGCCCCGGCTCTGCCACTAACACCTAACCCGGCGCTGACCCCGTCCTTGCCGGTGGTCGCCCCGGATGCTTCTGAACTGGACCTGGCTGCAGCCGAGGATTTCAATTGCAGCCTCCTGGGATTGCAGCCCTTTCCCTCAGGATGAGGAGGAAGGAAGCACCCAAGATCTAACCTTTGAGACGGGTCCCAGCTCCAAGACAACCTTGGACGCTGGGCTCTTCCCTCTTCCGAGCTCGATTCTGTCATTTATAGAGCAACCTACAAGTTACTTCAGGTACCTTGGACGACAGCACCCGAACCGCGCCGATTGGTCTTCAGGACGCAGGCAGCATTCACCCGCCTTCAGCCCTTCCCGATGTTCCCTGACTTTTTAGAAGAGGTGAGGTCCTCTTCGAACCACCCGGCTTCGGCGCAGAGTGTGGTGAAACAAGCATCCCCGCTGGCTTCCTTGGAATGCGCGGGGACTCTAGGCTTGGCGGAATTCCCACCTGTGGACTCGACCATTGCGGCCCTGGTGTGAGCCCCTCCAGTAGGAGGATTACCCAAGGACCCTGCATGCCCTAACAGCCATTTCTGTTTTTGGTATACTGAAAGCATTGAAATTTCATACCAAAAAAACTTACTGAGTGCTATTTTATTTAGGTTAGATGAAGAAAAAAGTACATAGCTGTTAATTTTCTGATACTGTTTGAAAGAAATATGTTTAAAACAAAAAGATAAACTTACTTGCGACTAAGATGAAATGATAAACTTGTAGGACTGCCGTGAAAGAAAAGCACAGATGAGCAAGTGTGGCAAGTTGCAGTCTTTTTTTCTTCATTCTGAGATATTGTGAACTATTGGGTATACCTTCCAGCTGCCTGTTTGCCAAGGTCTTCAGAAGTACCCTCTGACATTTTCCAAGATTTCTTTTTCGAGCACCATTTCTGGATACCGCACTCAGGTAGACAAGATTAATTGATCAATTATCTTTTAACGAATCAAACCCCACAGATATGATTAATCGATTAACCATTAATCGATTAAAACCCCTAGTTTAAATGATAGAACAATCATTTATTTCAGGGCGTTTGGGACAAAAGCTCGTCTACAGTTGTGTAGAAAGTAAAAGTAAGCCCAGTGCAGTAAACTTCTGCTCCAACCCCTACACCCACTACATCCCCTACTAACTCGCCCTCCTTCTCCACCTTCTTGCCCCTCTCAGACTCTGACCTCTCCTCCCTGCTCCAGGGTCACAAACCCACCACGTGTGCCTTGAACCCCCTCCCCACTCACCTCTTTCAAGCTGCTGCTCCTGCTCTACTCCCCTTCATCTCCTCCCTACTCAACACCTCTCTACTTTCTGGTATCTTTCCCTCTGCCTTCAAAAAAGCCTCTATCACTCCCCTCCTCATAAAACCTACCCTCGACCCCACCTCCCTCCAGAGCTACCGTCCTGTCTCCCTCCTACCCTTCCTCTCCAAAACCCTCGAGCGGACTGTACACCGCCAGCTCTCTGCTTTCCTGTCCAACCACTCTCTGCTTGACCCTCTCCAATCTGGCTTCCGCTCTGCTCACTCCACTGAAACCGCCCTCCTGTCTGTCACCAACTCACTTAAGTGTGCCCGAGCTGCCTCTCTCTCCTCTGTCCTAATTCTCGACCTCTCTGCTGCCTTTGACACTGTTGATCACTCTATTCTACTATCATCTCTTGCTGACCTGGGGATCTCTGGCACTGCTCTGGCCTGGTTCTCCTCCTACCTCTCCAACCGCACTTACCAGGTAACCTGGTGTGGAGCAACCTCCACACCTCACCCTCTCTTACCTGGAGTCCCCCAAGGGTCAGTCTTGGGTCCTCTCCTGTTCTCTCTCTACACCCGCTCCCTGGGCCCCCTCATCGCATCCTATGGTTTCTCATACCATTTCTATGCTGATGATGCTCAGATTTTCCTCTCCTTCCCCACCTCTGACTCCACCATCTCCTCCTGTATCTCTACCTGTCTGTCTGCTATTTCCTCCTGGATGCACTTGCATCACCTTAAACTCAACCTCTCTAAATCTGACCTCCTTTTCTTTCCCTCCTCCTCCCCCTCCTCTGATCTCTCTATCTCTGTTCCTCTGGAATCTACCACACTCTCTCCCTCTTCCTCCGCTAAGAACCTTGGAGTCACCCTGGACCCCTGCCTCTCTTATTCCCAGCACATCTCCACTCTGGCACGCACTTGCCGATTCTTCCTGAGCAACATCCGAAGAATCCGACCCTTCCTCACCAACTATGCTACCCAGCTCCTGGTCCAGGCCCTGGTACTCTCCCGCCTAGACTACTGCAACTCCCTCCTGGCTGGCCTCCCTGCGTCCGCCACCCATCTACTCCAGCTCATCCAGAACACTGCTGCCCGCCTGGTGTTCTCTCTGCCTCGCTTCGCCCACGCTACTCCACTACTCCGCTCGCTCCACTGGCTCCCGATCACCGCTCGCATCCAGTTCAAGACTCTTGTACTAGCCTACAGATGCCTTGACCAGACTGCACCCAGCTACCTCCAGACCCTCATCTCTCCCTACACCCCCACTCGACCTCTCCGCTCCGCCTGCACTAGAAGACTAGCTCTACCTCCGCTACGCTCCCCTGCCTCCAGAGCCCGCTCCTTCTCCACCCTTGCTCCGCAGTGGTGGAATGACCTTCCTACAGATGTCAGGACTGCCCAGTCCCTGACCACATTCCGGCGCCTCCTTAAGACTCACCTCTTCAAACAGCACCTGTAGAACTCCTCTGTTTGTATCCTGGGACACTATCACCCTTCATTTAAATGTGCTTTATTTTGCTCTTATCTGCCCCCTATTTTACTGCATTTAATCCTGTACTTCAGAATACTGTAATCTGCCAAGTGTTTAACCTGTAGTATTTTGTATTTAATCATATCCTGATGTAACTATCACTATTTAATCATATCCTGATGTAACTATCACTATTATCTGCTGTATTATTGAATTGTGGTTTGTCACACTTGAACAAAAGTTATTGTATTTCTTGCTCTTATTGTATTACTTGTATTGTAACACTTGAAATGTATTTGCTTACGATTGTAAGTCGCCCTGGATAAGGGTGTCTGCTAAGAAATAAATAATAATAATAATAATAAACTTGTTATTTTTCATTTGTTTATTTTTTTTTACACTCCAGTTATACCTCCTTTCAAACCTATGTATATATATATTATTTTTCACAATTTTAAAAACTGTTATCATTTGTGCATTTACTTGTTAGGAATATTTTCTTTAGCAAATGTATATTTATGTTTGATAATAAATAAATAAAAATATGTTTTAAAGATTTCTTTAGATGCATTACAAATGGTTTCTCTACAGTGTATTTCAGAGATTTGTATTGTGATGTATTTAATGGCCATGGTTCTGTGAAAGCTCCAAGCAGCTCATTTTTAACCAGGCAGAAGCAGAAGCTAGCTGTAGTAGAATGACAAAACTATTAACCCATTACATTTTTGGCTGCCTGGGGCTACTGGGATTATCTGACAATTGGTCTAGACAGGCCTAATAAGGATCTTTTACCCTAAACTCCAGACAGTTGAACATGTCTGTTTAAACTCTGAAAGTATAAACTATTCCGTTTTTTCTTTGCTTAATTAAAAAACAAAGAGCTTAAATGCTTACCTTTTTTTGTTTTTTTAGAAAAATATGTACAGTATATCTTATCAGTACTATACACATCAAATACAACTACAGAGAAGGTACAGTTGAACAAAATATATTATTTATATTTAGTGTATGTTTGTACTGTGTGTACATACACCAACACTGATGCAGGTAAATGCTGTTTAAAAGAATAATAAAAAAAAATGTTGTTATGATGTATATGTAACTTTATTTTACATATTACTTTAGCTCAGTAACAATTATTCGTACCAAATTGTCAATGACAAGCATCAAACACAGGAGGGAATCATTTCTTGGTGTCAATAAGTAATTTATATGAGCTGAAGAAAGGGTGTACTGTTGCTTTAAGAGTGCTGTAAATAGATTGCATTAAAGTGTCAGCACCTCTAGACCCACGGCCATTGCATGCATACTAACCCCCTACTCATTTTGGTTTTTGACTTCATGGTTTCTGTAGCCAGACATTATCCTTTTAAGCCACATGTGGGACTACCTTTTGGCTATCTGACTGAGATTAAAAAACACACAAGAGAGAAAATGGGGCCAGGAAGAGGTAGTCTATGGTTTGAAAGATGATTATTTTTTTGTGACAAATGTATTTGGGAAGTGGGTTAAGTGACTTGGAGCTGGTCTGCGTGTGTTAAAGAAAGTGCAATTGTTGTCTGCCTGTCGCCAGTAAAGTGGACTCTAATCAAACTACTGCAGGGTCAGGGCTGTGGTCTATAAGCCTCTAATGTTGCCCAGCTGTACAGCAGAATGGAGAAATAATAGAGGTCTGGGTTTAATTTTAGAGAAGTTCAGGGGGATTCCCTCATGTTCTCAGCAAATAAATATAAAATACATTTTAAAAAGTAAGGCTTTTAAAGGAACTTTTACTAGACAACTCCTTTTCAAGGCAAACCTTTAGCTAGGAAATGTTGCAACGGTAGTGTTTCATTCATAGACAGGAAAAGCACTTTAGTTGTAACCTTTAGCTGTTAAGACTTCTTGCTTCATTGTTTTGACTTTTGAATTTACTGTTTTCTCTTGTTTTTTGAAGATAATGTAAAGTCAAAAGTTGCCTTAAAATGTTGTTATTCAAGTGCACAGATCATAAGCCTTTTTTTCTAGAACAACCCCCTTCCCTTGTACAATCCTTTTGTGCCATTGTGCTTTTCTGCCATTGTGCTTTTGCTTAGATTTTAGCAGAAGGGGGATCTGTAAGACAAAACACTCTATATCTTCATCACTGGTCTCAAATGTCCTTGATTTTCAAAGGGTTTGCATAAGTTCCATTTAATACATATTTAAAATACATCAATATATGCTAATTACAAACTCGTAAATATCTATTGAAGTAAGATGGATCCTTGTAAAAACAAGTGCCCTGCCATATTAAAATGAGCACCCCCACAAATACTGGTATAAAATACACACAATACCCCCATGCCCGTGGTATAAATAAATATTCATAAATATGCATTGTGGGGCGCAGAAGGAGTACACAGCATGCCTTGGACAGTAGATGCACATGATATTTCTCCTTTTACACAAAGTCTTTTAATTGGGCTTCCTGACTTGCCAAAGTGCGAGGTAGATTGGCAGAAATCTTGTACCTTCAATTAATGTGACATATCGTCAGGAGTCTGACCGCTGCACACGTCGACCAGGTCACCAATCGACAGTGACAAACCATGCACAACCAGCACTTATGGGCATCGCCAGCTCTGCAAACATGAGCCAACGTACCGCACAGTGGGTTCTGCATAGGCTGAGCACTGAGCCTGGCAGATGTTAGACAGACCTCTACAGTTTCGGGGGACCGTTCTGATCTCCGATGAGTCCCAGTTCCAACAATTTGAATAGGCGTATTTGGATATGGAGGAGGACTGGAGATTAATTGCAGAACGATTGCTTAACCCTTTGCGGTCCTATGTCGGACCAGGTCCGACATTACAATTTTTCCTTTCCGGTCAAGAAAAACTATTGACTATTGATTAACAAATAATGTGATCAAGTTAAAAAGGTACTGTGTGTTAGCATAGAACAAATGTACAATAGCCCCTGATAGTGTCACATTCCCTATTTAACAATAGATAAAAATCACAAATATTGGGTGTTTTTCACAAGCTGATGTTATCACTTCTGAAAAAACAAGTTTCCAAACAATGACATGTTTTTAGTTTTTTGTTTGTTTTTTATTTGTACGATGTTATCTTTGCCTATCACAATGTACCAGGCAGTAAGGAATGTAGACTTAAAGCAAGCTTCAAACAAAAAAAAAGGTGTTCATTTCACATTACCTGGTGAACAGTGTTAGACAACTCAGGAATAATCTTGTTTTAGCGTTGTTACATTCCTGCTAAAAAATTAATTGACTTCAAATGAAATGAAAAAAGTGGATCCGAATAATATGTTTATCATCTGCAGTTTTTTTTTTTTTGGTTTATTTTCCTTTTGGGGAATTTTCTTTTCCTGGACAGTTCTTGAACTGACTTGAACTGGGTCTAATGCCTGTCTATTTGTCATAGAATTGTAAAATAGAACTCGTATCAGTGGTTTTCAATATTTGTTCAGTGCCAGTCCTCGTTGTACCCTGGTCCTCTAGGACTATTGAGCCATTGTCTGCTGTTGTTCCTAGAATAGCTTGTCTTAGTTAATCACTCTGGCTCTATAGGGAATTTCCTCATGGAATTCTCTACAGCAAAATCTAATCAACTGACCTACAACAATGGGAGCCTTTTTTTTTATTCAGGGCGGGCTCTGTACTGTAGCCTTTTGTGCGAACTGAACCTCCCAGTAGGAGTGGATAGTCAGTCGGTGTGTGTGTGTGTGTGTGTGTGTGTGTGTGTGTGTGTGTGTGTGTGTGTGTACGTGTGTGTGTGTCTGTGACTGCAGTGTGGTGAACCTTCTGTGTGTGGATACTGTTGACCAGATGTTTAGTGCATTGGGCAGTGCAGGTCTCCCTCTGTGTGTGCCTACATCATCTCATGTCAAAGGACCATTACCTGATTACCTCCCTTGCCTGCCTAGATTTCCATGAAGATAAACTGTGGGAATACTGTGAGGACTGTTTGTGTTCTAAGCGCTGTCACAACCAGGAGGAACTTTAGAGTTTGAGTGTGTTGCGTATGTCATGTGTCTTCTAGCTTATCAGTGGTCAAAGTTGAATCACAAGTTAAGAGATAGAGAGAGAGACACACAGAAAGGTGAGGGTGCCTTCTACTCTTTATTTTTGTTTTCCTCCTCGGAGAAGAGACTGCTAAGTTTTTTTTTTTTTATGTGGCAATGTTGGCTTCTTTTTCCCTTTACGCTATGATATACTTGTATGGAGTTTTGGTCTAAGGTCTTGGAGTTCTGTTTGCTAGCAAGCACTACTTTCAGCAACTGCAAGAGCTAACAGAGAGACTGACAGGGTGAGTGACACGTTGTTTACAGGTTTCCTTGAAGGGGCCTGATGCTATATTTCAATCTGTCAAAGTTGCTTTTCTTTCCACAGAACAACGCCTGATTGCTTTTTCTTCTACTATACAAGTTCCAGACTGAGTGGTGAATGCCACTGTTTTATTTGCTGCTGCTGCTGCAAAAAAAAAAAATCAAGTCTGTGATTTGTTTATGTGTGTGTGCATTGGTTCAAATAATAAAAAAAGGTGATAACCTGCCATGCATTTAGAAGTCTTGCTGTCTTTGGTGCCACCAATGCGACGATGTTGTAATAGGGGAGGCGGAGCAATAAGAAACAGGACTTTTCTCTATTTTAACACATGTATCCCGCTTCATTCAGCAGACTGAGGGTAGAGGGGGTTAATCCCATTTGAGTGTTTTAATAAAATAAGTTACAATGAAGCATACACAATGACAGTAAAACAAGGTTGACAATTGTTAACGTGTCAAAGAAATATTAGCAAGAAAGGTGACTGGACTGCTAAATCCTATAGGGAACAGGCAACCTCACCATAAAGCATGTGAACAGACTAGACATCTGATATAGCCAAAGGCTTTCACAGGCTCAGTGTGGTCTAGAGGAGCTGTTCAGTGTGTTGTTTTTTTTAGCACTGGCCCTTTAAGAGACTTGCAAAGAAGTAGTAGCTTAGAGAGAGAGAGAGAGAGCGAGAGAGGGGGAGAGGGAGAAGGGAGAGAGAGAATCGGTTGTTTTAGAGGTTAGGGAATCAATAGACAGGTTTCTTTGGAGGCTATCGGAACTGCATGTTGTGGAAGGGAGTGCTGAGAAAAGACCAGTATTTTTCAGCATGCTAACTGATCCTGATTTACCTCAGGAGTTTAAGAGGTAAGTTTAAACTTGACAGTGGGTTGTGTCTTATGTTGTCAAACTGGATACATAAATGCAGCCACACGCACACACAAACACACACAGATAGCCTTTATTAATGTGAAGCCTTATAAGAACAGTTGTCAGGTACCTGGCTCTGAACTTTCAGATGTGTTTTGATGTTAAAAGTCTTTGCATACAAATGCTTAAGGAGAAGTACCATCAGGTTTGATTCTGTCATTTACTTAGTAAACCTGTAACCTCAAGATTCTTTGGTGTTTTACATAAGCATTGCTTTATAAATCTTTTTGTTTGTTTGTTTTGTTTTGTTTTTTGTTTTTTTTTAAGGTAATTATATAACAGGAAGCGGTTTAAATTTTAAAAATAGTGAAACTGTTTTCAATTGTTATAAACAAATGGATGAACATTTATTTAACTGTTAAACTGTTACCATTTGTGTTGGTAAGTTAAAAATATTTGGTGCATTCTGTTTATTTATTTTTTCTGTGGAATCATGTATATATTATATATTTTAGCTCAGCTTTTATTTCACACTACAATGTGACAGTGAGATATAGATACTGTAAAGCTTGTTTCATATGTTAATGCTATAAAAAATATACATTTAAACCACTTTTCTGTGAATGTAAGTGTTGACTTAAGCAGTCTTTTTTTTTTTAAATGGCCTTTTTTTCTACTTTTATATGAACTAATGTTTCCACAGATGAAACTAATCTTTTGTTCAGAGATAAAGTATGGGTTTTATCCCTGCATTAAGAACATATTTATATGTTGCTAAGTGTGTTTTTATTAAGCATTTAACCAGTAAAGCCAAAAAAAAAGAAAGATAACAACAGATATGTGGCATTAAAAAAATTAAAGGATTACACCCAGATGCAGAATGTATGGAGATAAATTAAGGGATTACACTGAATTAGTAAGCGGACAGTTTGCAAGCCGATTCTCTGTCAGTACAATATATTATTATTATTATTTATTTCTTAGCAGACACCCTTATCCAGGGCGACTTACAATTGTTACAAGATATCACATTATTTTTACATACAATTACATTATTTTTTATATACAATTACCCATTTATACAGTTGGGTTTTTATTGGAGCAATCTAGGTAAAGTACCTTGCTCAAGGGTACAACAGCAGTGTCCCCCACTGGGGATTGAACCCACAACCCTCCGGTCAAGAGTCCAGAGCCCTAACCACTACGCCACACTGCTCCACAATATACTGTCCTGGAGCCTGTCCCACCTTGACTCTAGCAAAGCTACAAGTAATGTTGACAGCTGCAACAGCACTAAGTTTTTTTTTTATTTAGATAACATTTTTAGTTATCTGTGAGTGTTTATTTTACTGCTTCATAAGAAAGATTGGCAGTTTTTACAAGCAGAGAAAAAGCAAGTTAATAAGATCATATGTGAGAATTAGCCAATTTCAGGTCTTAACTCAGTGATTGACAAATATGACTCAGGGGTTTCTGTATTTTTTGTAATCATTTTTCTGCAGTAACCCTTCTGTATTGCATGCTGGTGGTGTTATTATTATTATTATTATTGTTGTTGTTGTTGTTGCTGTAACATGTAAATTTGCCTGTACTTTAAGTGTTGATTGTTTAATAGTTTGTCTTTTGTGAATTGAATTAAGCCTTTTTATTCTGACCACCTAAGCATCAATAACAGATGTAAAAACTGAGAAAAGAGCTTTAACTTTTCTTTGTGTAGCTAGATGTCAGGATACGCAAGCAAGGTTAGGTATGAGCACACATCTTACTTAAAAGTGTGAAATTGCCAAGATTTGTAATGGCATTTGCCTTGTAACACCCTTCAGTTTGTTGTCTGTGTTTTAAAAAGGTTGAAATGGGACTAGGGTGTGAAAGTTACCCAGTACCTTACACAATGCACAGTTACTAAATGCTACAGTATACCTTGAATTTGTATGTTTGTCAATTCGGAAGCTCTTTGGCAACAAATTTAAAAAGCAGCTACAGAGAATGAATTTGCCTGCTGTTTTAAAAAGAGTTGTACTGAGTAAAATTTGGTTTGAAAGGAAGTTGTGTGCCGAGAAGTGGTAGAGTTGGAGGTTTGCTGTTATTTGCATAGCTGGTAAATGTGTTAAGCAATAAATTGTGTGCGTGTTTGCCTGGGTGGCATTTGCATTTGCATTGGAAATACTGTTGAAAGATTCTGGTGATTTGAGAGCAAAATGAAAAAAAGTAGCTCTCTCCTTTAGTCCTAAAAGAAGTGGATGCATATACATATATTGTATATTATTTAACATTAAACTGTGAAGTTAAACATATTTAGGGAATACACTAAGGTATTAGTGAAATCCAGTTTTAAAATTACATTAGTCGTTTTTAATTTCCTTTTCTTTCATTCTTTTTTAAAAAGTGTTATTTCCTCTTTTTTTTAAATATCATTGATCCCAAATATGAGATTGTGATTGATTCTGAATGTGAGAAATTGACAGATTCCATTGAGGGGTGTTGCAAAGGGGGAGCTCAGCGGGACTTTAACACTCAGCCATTTGTCTCTCCCTATTAAAATGGTAAACTATCCGTCAAGCCCTTGTGTTATTAAACTGTTTTTGGTCTCAGTTGCCTGAGCACTGATGGAGAGTGAACTCCGTTATCTCCCTTTTTCCCAGTGAATTTCTCAATGCGTCATTTGCTGTGCCTATTTGCAACAAACTGACTCATTGTTTCACCCATATTGTTAGCTCTTGAGAGAGAGTTGATAACCGTGTCGCCATGTAAAAAAAGAAATAAATAATACAAGAGTAGAATGCTAAGTTGTCCCCCCATCTAGACCTCCCTAGTGTTGTCACCTGACCAGGCCACTGACCAATAGGGCACCACCACATTTGTTTTGAGTTGTTGCGAGGTTGGAATGCCTGAAAGCTAAAGTTGGAGAGTGAATTCCTATTCTTCCCTTGTGTCTTCTGATGTCCCTATTGAGTATTGTGAAGCTCTTTTTGTAAACTCTGAATGCTTCAGGCCTTTTAGCTTATAATGCGGCCTGATTATAGGCTACACTTGGGGAGGGGTGGTGGGGACCCACCCCCTCACCAGGAGACCTAAAACATATACAAATGTGTGATATGAGACTGATTTAACTACACCATCCTCTTCTGGAGTCTGAAACAATATGGTTTATTTCAATCATCTTCAAAGTCAGCAGCTTGTACAGTGGTTTCAGTGTCCAGCTCATGTCAATGACATTCGAATAAAGTTCCTCATTTCTAATTGACCTCCACTGAGAAAAGCTTGTAGTTATCTAGCACCCTGCTTCGGCTTTCATGAGCAAGAAAACAGGTACAATGTATAATATGTAAACACACATCTGTAAGTTGTAATGCAAAGCATTTCATCTTGTGTAGAACGGACTGCGGCCCCTTACCAGTTCAGCAATGTTGCTGCTCATGTATTATTTAAATACAAAGCTGTTAAGTTAGTGATAAAATGAAGGTGTCATTTATAATAGCCAAGATGTATGTAGTTTAAGGCAGCTGTGCCCGATGGAAAAATATGCAGAGAAGTTGGCAGCTTTTATAGTGCAAAGTATCCCCAGTAGGATGTTTGCCTGGTGCTATTTTAGTAGAAATGGAAGGATTCTGCCATCATCTATAAATGCCTTTATAATATAACTCTACATCAATTTAATCACAAAATCTTTTCTTCACTTTTCTTGCTGAGAACCAGATTTGCTTCAAGTAGGAATCTTTCTTAATTAAATAACAGTGGAAGTCTGGTTTAATGAGTGGTACGGTTTTAAAACATCCACAGACGACAAACAACACATAGCTGTGGGATTACTGAGCCTGTGCTAGGAGGATTCTTGCTACCTCCTACTGTATATGTAAACTATAAGGTCTTATTATACTATATGCACACAACACAAACTAACTTATTTAACTGTTGGCAGTACTAACTACACTTTCATGTATTAACTGCTACAAATGCTGTTCATGATTGATAAACTGAAAACATTTCTTTTCACTATTCTTCAGTGTGTTCTGAGCCTCTCAGGTACAGTCTGGGTTTCTCATCAGTGAGGACACTAGGTCTCTAATAGAGACATTGCACTCCGCGTCTTCCTCTGTGTGTGTGTGTGTGTGTGTGTGTGCGTGCATGCGTGCGTGCGTGTGTGTGCGTGCGTGCGTGCGTGCGTGCGTGCGTGTGTGTGTGCACCTCCTTCATGTTCTATTGATAATTGATGGCAGCGTGACATTAGGCACTTTGTTCTTGTCTTTTGTGGGGATGCTGGACAGGAAGCTCAGTTGGTAACCTCGGCCTTTGAGAAGAAAAAACTAAACAACACACCAAGATTGCTTTGGTCTGTCTTAAGGATAACCAGGGCTAGATGGGGTTATGTTTTTTTTTTTTGTTTTATGAAGGGGAAAAATAAAGAAGGTGGCTGTCAATGGGGGTATTTTTCTTTTAATTCACTATAATGTCCTATACGTTGGTGATCTGACATCTGTAATATAGGTTTTGTCGTGGTTTGGCTTTTTTCACATGGGGAGGAGGGTGGGGGGGAAGCACAGATGAGATTTACAACTTGTTTAATTTCAGCGTGTTTAATTTTGTTTCCGTTTGCTTTGTTGCAATATTTACCAAATAAATCTCCCAGTTAGGAACTCTTTGTTCTATGGCACACTACTATTTCAGAACTTAAAAATATAGAGGCTGTGCAGAAACTTACATATTTAGCAGTTTTGAAAATAAAGTGCTGATTATAAAGGGAGTGGGTTAGTTACACCTTTAGCACATCTGAATTCCTTTCATTCAAAGCTCAGTGTTTGATGGGTTAAAAAAAAAGAAAGAGCGAATGAGTACTTTCCATTGAAAGCTTTGTTATCGAGTGGGTTAAATATACTGTAAAGGATTCAGAGCTCTAACAGGATAATGATGGTTCTGGCACTATGTTATTTATGTTTCAAACCAATTATGTTTGTTTATTACAAATAATGTAGGAACCCTTGTCTGAATAGAATATATTGGAAGTTGTCTATGTTAGGCATCTTCTGTTCTACCTAAAGTTATTTATTTGTGTAACACTAGGGATTTCACTAACTGGTGATTATATTATGAAAGGGCTGTTTGTAAAGCATTTATAAGGAGCAGATTACCTGCATTTTGCATAGCAAAAGACACCTTCATTCACTGTGCTTGTGTTTCCTATAGAATAGCTCATTCCACCAGCTAGCCAGTTTCTTAAAAATCACTCACAAGATAATGTATACATTTCTTTAATAGCTGTATATTCTCAGCTGTATCGAAAACTGTATGAAAGGGCGAAAGTGGAGGTTGTTGATACAAAAGTAGCTAGCTTGTAGAACCAGTTCACTCCCAATAAGAAAGATGTTTGCTTCACTTTTTATGGAAGCTATGTATATGAAACAATACAAGATTTAATTTTTTTTGTTTGTTTTGGTTGTTTGTTTGTTTTCAAAAATAGTGTTCTGGTACTCCTTCAACAATGCATATTATTTCTTAAAGGAACAGATGCAAATAATAACACAGCTGGGGCTGGTGAGAAGTATATTCAAATTTTAAAATAAATGCTATATATAACCCAGTATTACACATTGTAAGGTTTTTTTTTTTATTTGTGGGAGAAATAAATGTAACTTCCTCATATGCTAAATACCCAGCTAGCACTTTACAGTTGATATTGGTCATTTTCTATAAATGTATCACCAACTTCTTTCTTTGTTGCATTCCAAACCCACTGTTAACTTGCATCATGCAGTTATTACTTTGTTCTTTCATAAAATAATTACTGACATGTAACTGCATGTGAAGACAGACACAGAAAAACATGATACATTAAAATATATTTTGTTTGCTTTCATATTTTATGATGTTACTAAAAAGAAAAGTCTTTGCCTACACAGAACATAATAGACTTTTCCCCATTAATGTCTGAAAGGTAGCATTCATTTCCTAATATCAGTGAAGTAGTCTTAAGATTTTAAAATGTAAGATTGTTTCTTTCACATTTTTTAATGTTTTATTAATTCTATCATTAAATATATATATATATATATATATATATATATATATATATATATATATATATATATATATATATATATATATATATATATATATATGTCAAGGTACTGTCAATATCCACCAAATTACCAACCCCAGTTTGAAAGATATCTCTTTAAACTGTACAGATTCACCACCATGTATCACAGTAGATGTGGTGCCTTGCTTGTCATACAGCTCTCCTGCCCATCTTCAAATGACCTGCCACTGAGTTGTCAACAACTTTGAGACCTGTGATCCTGTGTACAACATATTGTTAGTTAAAATCACTGAACACAGTTTAGTTATTGTAAAATGTTAAATACTTTAAGACATCACCGTTGCGTTGGTTATTCGTGAATTAAGAATTGAAGTGTTTTTAGTTCAGTGATTCAAAACATATTTCTTAATTTCTAACTGCTCTTTCACTATCATATATTTAAATGGAAATTATGTAAAGGTATGCTCTGAAATATTCAAAAGTACATTGGATTGAACCCACAACCCTCCGGGCAGCAGTGTGGAGTAGTGGTTAGGGCTCTGGACTCTTGACCGGAGGGTCGTGTGTTCAATCCCTGGTAGGGGACACTGCTGCTGTACCCTTGAGCAAGGTACTTTACCTAGATTGCTCCAGTGAAAACCCAACTGTATAAATGGGTAATTGTATGTAAAAATAATGTGATATCTTGTAACAATTGTAAGTCGCCCTGGATAAGAGCGTCTGCTAAGAAATAAATAATACACAAAACCTAATAGAATGTTCATAAACTCATTGTGAATAGTGCCCATTGTTTCAGAAATGCAAATATTGCTGTATTACACTTATTATTTGTAGTGACAATGCAGGGCATCAGAATTATGTGTAAGTAGAACTAGACAGATACAGTATTTGACAGATTGCTGATTAAGAACATAGATATGTTTTCACATCACAAGTGTGCAATTTTAGAAAACAAATCCCACTTAATCAGAGCACATGAATACACATGAATAATTAATATGAACATTAACTGTGGTTTTTAAAAGAAATCAGAGCACATAAAAGGAACAGTTGTAAAATTAAATCAGACTGATGTTTCCAGAAACAACAAAATAGTAAATCTGCTATTGTAAAAGTAAAATAGTACTGTACTGTGCAGATTGGTTAATATTGAAGTTAGCTCTATATGCTGATTTCTTTGATCTGCATTATAGTTATACTGGTACATAGTTACATTATTCTAATGTCTGCTAATTATGACCTTAGAGACCATACTTACTGCTGATTTATCTACAAAATAAAAAGCTTGTTTTTTTTTATCCGCACCTCACTACAGTTTTATGTAGGCTATCCACCAGGACAGGTCCGCCAACTTTAAATTCAGTTGCTAATATAACCCCTCATAACCTCTGAGATTCAATATTGTATAAAAAATGATGCTTCAAAGAGATTGGAGGAAATAGAGATTTTATTGCTCAATCGAAGCTGTGAAAAAAAGGTTTTGGCATCTGTACTGTACGCTTTACTCTCTACTGTGGTCTGTAGAATAATTTATTATTCAATAATAATAATAATAATAATAATAATAATAATAATAATAATATATTTTACTTCAGTAAAGCTTTATATAACAACTCTTGTTAGCAAACAGTAAGTTTATATTGTTAATAAATAGGGCAAAATTGGATAATATATGTAAACTGCATGTTTGAGAATCAATTTGCTACTAATAGGCTAAATAATTCAGGCATAAATAACAGGGCCACACTTACACCCATATCAAAGCTATTAAAAATGTATTTGTTTGGGGAGTAAAATGAACAAGAAGTACATCCCAAACAGGTCATACTAAACAGTGAAATGCTGCAATTGCATTTTTTTTTCTGTATTCCTGTATTTGGCACTTCAAAAAGATATTAAACTAGCTCCTATACCGGAATAGGCAGCGGACCACGCATGGCAAACAGCCAGCATGGCATATCTTATCAGTGGTGGATCTGAGGATCTGACTTTTTTTTTTCATTTTACTTTTTCTCCTTCCCTAGCGGGCAGCCACTAACCCCCTCCTTAAAGAAGGTGCAACACCTTAAAGCTTCAATCAGGGTCCGACATCTCGCCTCATCTCACTCCTGGCAACAATTGTAAACCCACCATGCAAAAGGGCAGCCCAGCAGGGCAATACTGTGTTGAGCTGATGCATCAAGTGTATTTCAGATTTGTAAATATTTTATATCCATGATTGAGCTGTGATTGTCAAACTCACATCAAGAGTGTACATGGTAGAACCTGAAAGGCATAGGCATGTCACATGTAGGTATTAACACCCTAGTAGTCATTTTAAATGCACAATGTGCAGTTGTTGCCTTATATTCTGGACCCAAAGTAAATAATGGCCCTTTTAGAAGTTATTAGTTGGGGAAAAGTATATACATAAGGCTTTTTTTTGTTTTGTTTTTGTTTTTGATCCTGAAATCCAAATGGATGAAGTACATAACAAAAAGGTTTTGTTTTTGGAGAACTGGACAACGAAGACTAAACCGCAGTATGTTTATATAAGGCCTCATAAGGAGATACAGCAGTAATTTTGAATTAACTGGAGGACCTACCCATGGGTGTGTCCTGCCAGAGAGAGAAACAAAA
The DNA here is from genome assembly GCF_902713425.1 of Acipenser ruthenus. Taxonomy (NCBI): domain Eukaryota; kingdom Metazoa; phylum Chordata; class Actinopteri; order Acipenseriformes; family Acipenseridae; genus Acipenser; species Acipenser ruthenus. Next base: position 23,319,926 of record NC_081202.1, on the reverse strand, counting down.
GGTTGCAGTGAGTGTGTATGGAGGTAAAATAAACAAACATGGTTGGAGATCTCTCAGCCTCAGAGTTTGCTGCTGAGCGTGCTCCCTGGCAGTCTTTGAGGACCTTAGTTTATTCAGCTGGATTCTCTGTGAGGTTTTTTTCTTCTTTTTTATTGCTGTTTGGAGCAACAGACCACTAAGTAGACAGACCTCACTGAGTGTTAAAGACTTCCATGGAAAAGGGAAGTTCTTATTTTTTGAGATCTTAATACTGTTTGGGAAAAGGATTTAATGTAATACCTTTCAGTTGCCACACAAGGATGATTGTAAGCAGAGAAGTCAGAATCTAAGGTACCAACAAGGCCATAGTCAGGATGTGAAACAGCTTTTGTTTCTCTTGCAGTTTAATTTGTTTGACTTTTACAAAACATTGGCTGAAATACACTTACAATACTTGATTGCAAAATCAATAAACACACTGAAGCACTGTCAGTAAACATTACATTTTCTTTTGTAGATATCACTAAAAAGTCAGAATTTTTGCTTAAAACATTGACAGCTATGCATAAAAGGTACCATTTAAAAAACATTTTTCTAGAAACCACATGTTTAATTCATTCATAAGCAAGCCTGTGCAGTATTTGGTCTACTTTGAGGAAAATGTTTATTTAAAGGATTCCTGCCCATGGGCTAGGGTGCTTATTTTTTCATATGTATTAAGAAAGCAGCTCCCTTCTTGCTGTTTTTTTCACTCTCTTAGACTTTTCTCTCTCAAAGCTTTAGCTGTGTGAGGGATTTGCATAATACTCCAAGGTGGTTTCATTGTTTTGCATATGCTTTTATAAGAAACATACACATTTTCAAAGGGTGGTGGTGACAATAGATTCAAGGCTGAGAAGTTCTTATACAATTACCTATAATTGCCAGGAAAAAATTATTAAAACCTTTTACTACAACTTAATTCAACATTTTAATGGGAAATGGGAAGAAAACTATTTGAGGTAAAATCTAACTGTGTGCAATACAGACAAAGACCTTTCTTTTATGATGGGACAAGAGATCAATATTTTATTCTTTGTTCATACCTTTTATTTGAGTATCTTGGGCATTTCATTTGAAGAGTGTTACGATATGCCTTTATTCTCAGTGTATTTCATTTACCAAATGTCCTTCCCTGTATTGCTAACCTTGTAATAAGACCATTAAAACAAATAATAGCTAATTTTTTTGTTTTTTCTACAGAATTTTTTTTTCTTTTCATTTTAAAAACCTAATTTGGGTTTCAAGTGTGAGGACAGTTGCTTTAGTAGAAATTTGTAGTTCTGTTTATTTTTAATTTTTTTTAAATATATTTGTGAACCTTATAATTTAAGAAATATATATTTTTATTGTGAGGCAATATCTGTATTGATTAGACCAAAGAACAACACCTTGCTCCAGGCAAATCCATATTTAACAAAAAGCTGAACAAAATGAGTTGAGGCTAATATGAATTCCATGCTCATAATGGTTGGTATCAGTTTTATTAGAAAGTGTTATGCCATACTGGAAAAAATATGGATATATATAGTTGCATCAAATAAACAAATGTTTCAAATGTTATACAAGTAAAATGTTGTATGACCCAACTGAATGAAGAAACTGCTATATCAGAATTTAAACCGATTTGCCTTTGCTGATGCCTGCTTGCCTGTCTTTCTGCCATGCTGGTTCACCAGTGGTATTTGGATGGGTTCCTAGACAGTGTCAGCTAATACACAAAGCCCTGTCTACAACAATGGCACAAAAATGCAATGGGCACAATGAAAGACTTCTGTGGATGTTTCATACTCACTCTGTTTCTATCTTTTTTTTTTGTTGTTTCCAGGATGTCTTCCAAGCGACCAGCCTCTCCATATGGGGGAACAGATGGAGAGGTAGTCATGACGACAAGCAGACAGAAATTGGAAGATAAGGAGAGTGATGGGCTCCCTGTCATTCACCTACCCCTGAACTCCAGTTATTCCAGCAAGCTTCAGTCGGAGGAGTTTCAGTCTGTAAACTCTTTGACCAGGGAAAATTTCGGCCTTGACAGTCCCACTTCTCTCCACAACTCAATGGTAGGAGTTTTTCATACAGTATGTTTCTAAAGTGCGATAGATGGGATAATTACACACAGATGCCTCTTTTTTGAGAAGGTCCTGAGGCAAAAAGCAGAAAGTTACAAAATAAAACAAGTTACCACAGGTAATGTTGTGCAGTGTTTGTATAGGGCTACATGTAACTTCTTCATAACCTCATTTGAGTTATTTCAAGATTTATATGGTGATTCATGACCTATCCCAATTTGTTTCAGATCATTTGGGAAATGTGAAAGGTAAAGGGAAAGTATACCCATGGTTGTTCATAACAATTTAATAGTTATCAACCGTTTATTCTTAATTCTATAATTTTTTCCTCCTGACCCCATGAAAACTATTGAAGAAATTGTTAAAAAGTATGCATTCAGTATTCAATAAGAAACAGCACTCTTATTAATATAATGTATTCCCCAATTAATCTAAGAAGCTCTAACACTTTAATTGATGTGTTCTCCAAGACATTTATTACGGTATTATGTTTCTTGTCTACAACTTGTGATTTGAGGATTTTTTTTTTTATATCAGACGATCCAATATACACTACTCTATAGATGAAAGCACATTGTACAGGTTACAAAGTGGACATGTGTACTCTAATAATGGGACCCTTTTTAATCTATAGGTTAATGTGTCATATAATGTTGTTCTCCTTTTACCACTGAAAGACCAAGTTATTATGTTACAGGTGCTATCTAACTGAAGTGTAAAACTACATTAATGAGAACATTTAGCTCAATGAAAAACAACTCTTAAAATACAGCATCCTGAACTGGTTACCTTTTATTACTACTTTGCAAATTTAAGTCATATAAACTATCGTGAGATATCAGCTGGTTGGGTAAGTCATTTACTGCGCTACATAAAATATGCTGTCCCTGACCTGTGTAACTTTTGTGCTTCTGGGTGTTGATTTAGGAGATATGTCAGGTCTGTACTTCTGTTAACTCGTTGAAACTTTGCTCTACATTACGGAAACATTAACCGAAAAATATGCCGTTTCCCTTTTCTGTTTGCTTAAAAGAATCTGATTTTGCCATCGAAAAATAAAATGAGAACTGGTGTTGGAAACTAGATGCAGCTGTTTCTGTAAGTGTTCTTGCTCGTGGGTTCTCAGGAGTTCTATTTATCCTCATAAAGTTTTTGTCAAAGTAAAAGTAATGGGTGAAATCTAATGTTCAATAGATTTCCTTGCTAAAATACAGTTACTGGTTTAGTGTAAAACAGGACCATTTGATTTCAGACTTTTCCCAAGTTCAAAATGTCTTAGTTCTGTTTTGTTTTCGAAAACGAGTACAGTGTCGGTAAGATAAGATCAAAGCCATGTATTGACAAATGAAATCAAGTTTCATGCATGTAGCAGCGTTCAGATCAGGTCGTATTTGGCATTTATTTATTTTAAAGAAAAATCTAATGAGAAAAATGTAATAAGAAAATTAGTTTTTTTTAAAAAATAGAACTAAAAACGCAACTCGCCAAACACAAAATGTCTCTTTAATCATTTGGATGACAACTAAAATGGACAGACTGTTTGAAAAATAAAAGGCAAGCCGATATGAAAGTAGAATCAGTGGATTATTAAGTTCTAAGCTTCTTTTGGGGTGGATTGCGAAGCTGGTTGCCATGTGTAAGATGTTACGTTTGCAAAGGCTTTAGCTCCAATCCGATCCCCTCTGACTGGCATCAAAGTTGAGTGAGAGAGAGATTTACATGTGAAAACTCAGAGGGGCTTTGTCACGGCAATTGTATAAAGTGATATACAGTGTAAATCGACTTGAGCGTGTCCCTGGATAGCGGGTGGCTTACAGCCTCTCGCAAGCAGAGATTACTGCTTTATCTTGTCATACTAAATTAACACGGTGCCACACAGTTATACAGTGGTGACCTCTTCATCTGTGGAAATTGCTACTAAGAGAGAAAAGGGATGGTATTTAAATATCTCTCGTCTGTTTTTTTCTTCTTCTTTTCTCCTTTCATGGCCCCTAGAGTTTTAGAGTAAAGGCTGCTGCATTTAGAACAGGGGGAGGATTTTACATACAGGTGATAATGGCTAGGTGTTAATTAATCCTTTGTTGTCTGATTAATGAGTATTGAATGCCAGCATGTAAAGTAATGAATCGAGAGAAGTTTTTTCTATGTGCCTTATCCACCCATTCCATGTATAATTTGTACCATTTCATTTGCTTAAAGGATGAAACACAACCTTGATAGATTAGATAGATTTGTTAAGAAGACTTGTCATACTCGCTATTATTTGAAAAATACTTTATTAATCTCTATGTAGGACATGTGGAAATCAACAAAATTGGTTCATATTGGATAGTTATATACTGGGTAAAGGTTTCTTCACAATTAAATATTGTTGACCTTAATTATTATCATTGCAATTATATATATATATATATATATATATATATATATATATATATATATATATATATATATATATATATATATATATATACACTGCTGTGCAAAAGTCTTAGACATGTTGCATTTTTCTACTCTGATGCATTATGAGCATCAACAATTTACTCAAAGCCTCCACTAGTGTTTTCTACTATTATAACAACATTGACTTTCTACTATTATAACAACATTGACTTGCATAAAGAAGGAAAAACATTGAGTGAAATAACTCACACCACTCGATTTTCAAGGTGTGGCATCCAAAGCATAATCAACAAGTACAGAGAAACATCATCTGTAATTGACAAACCCAGGACTGGAAGACCCAAAAAGCTGTCTAACAAGGATGAGCAATACTTGAAGATAATATCCTTAAGGAATAGAAAGAAGACAAGCGTTGAATTGATAAGCAGAAGGCACAGGTGTCGTTGTCCATCAAATCAACAGTGCGAAAGTCACTCTTGAAATCAGGACTTAAAGGATGTGTTGCAATAAGAATACCTCTGTTAAGAAAGGGGAACAAGACTAAAAGGCTAAAATATGCACAAGAACACAGAAATTGGACTATGGAAGAATGATCAAAGGTGCTTTGGACTGTTCTGAAAATTGGTCTAACTAAAACCATTATTAATAAACTGAAGTTTTTTTGTTTACAACTTCTTTTTGTATTATTATCAGTATTATTAATATTATTTACACTTTTAGTGTATGTTCCCTTGCAAAGAGAACCAAATGCTTTACTCCTTTATATTCTGCCTGGCTGTTCTCAGGTATACCCTCTGATCTACATCCCCAAGCTTCATGCCCTCATAGGCTTAAAATCAAAAGCTGACAAAATCTATTTTTTAGCTATTATTTACTTAAAGGATTTACTTACAGTATTTGCCAGTACCTGTCAGAAATGGCTTAAAATGACAGCACAAGTGTTCTTTTTAGAGTCAACAGTGACATCTTTTTTTAAAAAATTTAAATATTCATTATAGGCACCTAATTGTTTACCGGGGCCCTCATTAACTATTTGGTATATCTGAATGTGCACTAGTCAGATATATGCTTTTAAATGGTTCAATTCTATTTCCATGCTTAAGCTTTAAAACGATAAAGTAAAACACTTTACAGAGTATAGTTAATTTACCTTGTTAGGAGTGATTTAGAATAGAATTGACATTTGCAAACTAAAAGCAGAACCACCTACACTCTTAGTAGTGCTCATCAAAATTCATACATGCAATACACATGCATATGAATACTCAGCTGCGGAAATGGCTATTATATAGTTATTTTTGTAAACAGTAGTTGGGTGTAAATGTCAAATACAGCTTTCCACCTGCACCTGCTTGTCAGCTACAGTATTGTAGGGGATACAAGTTATTTCCAGTCTCTAATGCTGCCTTCAAATACAGGAATCACTGGCATTTGATGCTGGTAATGTAAAGTGTTTTGTGAATTCCCTGTGGTGTGAGGTTAGATTTCGTTGGGGGTTTATATTCTTTGTGCTGTAGTCCCCATCTTTCTGCTGAGGTGACACCCCAAATGTACTTGTACAATGCTAAACCCTGGTAAAGGAGTCAAGCTAGTTGGCTTAGGGAGTTATAATCTTAGCATTTGAATCCGTGCAAACAGTTCATTAATTAATTTAACCGTATTTAAAGCACCATGTTGTTTAAACAGGGTTGAGTAAGCACCTTTGTTATGAACTCCAGTTGTGACAGTGCCTGGGAATATGAGCACAGGAATAGTTGGGGTTTTTTTGTGCTTTTTTTTTAAAGACAGTTTTCAGAAATAAAGTGTTTCTTTTTAAGTAGGCTATGGATTAAAGAAATGCGATATGACAGGTGTGACATGATTTTTTAAATACACGCACAGTTAATGTCAGAGCTTTACAAAAAAAAGCACACTATTGTTGTTATGATCAGTGCAGTTGCAAGTGCTGGTCCTTTCAACCAAGTTTTGATATGAAATACCCTAGGACATTTGTTTTCCATATTATTTTACTTTGGCAGTTTGTTTGTCACACGAGGCCAAAAAATGTAATTCTCAATGCCAAATTTCAATCTTAACTGCTAATTCTATTTATTTTTTAATCTCTCTTTTAACTAAGGGATTATAACACAGATTAAACCATGAAGATGGTATCCTGGAGACGGGTCAAAGGACAAGGCTCAGAATCCATGAATGACAGAGCTAAAAATTAAATGAATGTTTTAGAGAAAAACAAAAATGACACAGCCAAGTGAAAATGTTGAGAGAAAAACAACTTGAGCTTTTACATAGTATGTTTCTTTTAAAAAATCACAGCATTTCATATGAAGAAGTGTCTCCACAGGGCAGCTGCCCTCTGTTTCATTACAATCTGGAATTCTACAACTTCTAGTATCTGGTTTGCAATGTGATTGATATCACCCTCTGTGATAAATGTTCCTAATGCTTTTCACCATTGTTCTGATGGTTTCTACATTCATTGATCCTTCTACATGGAAACTGGCCTCTATAACTCTCTCTCTCTCTCTCTCTCCCTCTCTCCCTCTCTCTCTCTCTCTCTCTCTCTATATATATATATATATATAGATAGATAGATAGATAGATAGATAGATAGATAGATAGATAGATAGATAAACATTAGGATCCATAAAGATCCATTTTAAAATATTAGGAATCAGAAGAAAAAAATAACATGCCTAAATGTATGTGTTGTCAATGTACAGTAGGTTGCATTGGAAAAACAGGTCTTGTTTTCTGAAGGTGCTGAGTCTTAAGCCCCTGTACTGTATGGATCCGTTCTACTCCTAACTGAAACGGCAGCCTGCTCAGGCTGGATAATTCCTTTGTCTAGTGATGTGACTTTTCCTGTCAATCACTTATGTGCTGTATTAGATAATAGGACTAGATTATGTAAAGCTTAACTAAGATTAACAAAGGAAGACCATTGGCCTCATCTGCAAATATCTGACATGTTCTGTAATTAAACCTTACAAAATATATCTCTGCTTTGGAAGAGAGCCAGTTGCCAAGGAAAGGAGGGTGAACTCCTTGCTGCTTATACCAAGTAATAAAGTACAGTATCTCTCGTGATTTATATATCTAAACTGTATGTTTGATTAAATACATTCATACAGATACTTTAGTTTTTATTGTCTGTTGCAGCGAAAGGTTAACACTTTTTCAGCCAAGTCAGACGATATTACACTTTCAATTGCAGAATTAGCAATCAATAAGCCTTCAGAAGCAATTTCCCACTTCAGACTGGAAGGCCACTTGGTTATTGTTACACACAGCTACAGGTTATTTTTCTGAAGAAGTGAAAATTAGCCTGGTGTTGTGTAGGCATTGGTCTACCAAGGTCAATTGTTCCCAAAATACGTTTGGGTTGTTTTATGAAAGCAGGTGTATTTATATTGTTATACTATTAGTTGTGAATATGCCAGCTTTGCTGAGGTATGGATTTCCAGCATTTATGAACAGCTGTATTAACAGCCATTTAACATAAATCTCAGCTCATAAAAAATGATCACAGAGCGTTCCGTAAAACATCAACTATCTTCTGCAGTAATCATCATCGGTCTATGTTAAGAATATAACATACGATAATTTAAAATAATCGTGTCACTACTACTCAAATATAATTAACTATTTTTGTTATCAATTATATATCTTTTTAATGTCAGCACGCTAACAACTAAGTGTTGGACTGACAATTCTTTGCTTTGTCTTTAGGAACAAGATGGCATAAAGGGTCCGTCTCTGAGTCCATATGCGCAGCAAAACTCATCTACCTCACCGACTAAGACAGAAGACGGGGCTCGTCAGGGCAGCGACTCGGGCTCCAGCATGGCTCTGGGGACCCCAGAGAGACGCAAGGGCAGCCTGGCCGATGTGGTGGACACACTGAAACAGAGGAAAATGGAGGAGCTTATCAAAAACGAGCCTGAGGGTAAGTTCAGGAACAATATACAGTCGCAGATAAAAGTATTCGTGCAGTTAAAAAAATTGAACAACAATAAAGAAAGTGAATTCTATAATTCCAATTGTTCTATTGAAAGATATAAATTAAAGTAGAGATTCAGCTTCATAATAAAACAACAGATTATTCATAACATACATACAATGAAAAAGAACATGCAAAAACTAACTTCATACTTTGACAAAAGTATTTGGGCACCCTTACATTAGTATTTTGAATGCCCACCTTTTGCTTCCTTTACAGCTTGCAGTCTTTTTTTGTATTTTGAAACCAGTTCCTGGCATCTTAAATTATAAATGTGTTTTATTATAAAGCTGAATCTCTACTTTAATGTATATATTTCAATAGAACAATTAGAAGTTGTAGAAATCACTTTCTTTGTGGTTTTTCTCATTTTTTTAACTGCCCAAATACTTTTGCCTGCAACTGTGTGTGTGTGTGTGTGTGTACATATATATACAGGGGTTAGAATGAATATTTGAAGCCATCAGAAGTAACTTCTTCTGAGGTTGTCATTTTGAGTTGGTAATATATGAGAGAAAGGGTTAAAATCCACAATAATAAATTGATCATTCCCTGTGGGTTATTTGCCAGCAGGTAATATTTCCCACGCATTTGTCTTCTGAGCTTTAGGTGACAGGTAAACAATGTTATAACCACCTGTGCTATACCACCGTACACTCAAAAATGATTAGTGTCTGTTTTTACCATACAGCTTTGAGGAGTAAGACCTCCCCTCCCAGCCATGTGGGATAAGTAGGAGTCATTAATTGTGAGTAGTGGATTACTAAAGTAATCCTCCTTATGGTGGAAGGCACGCTTCACCCACTCACCTATGAGGCTCTCCTTATCTAGCCACACACAACTTAGTGGATTCTTGCCTGTAATCCACAGTTCATTGTTGTGTATCTGAGCAGTGTACATAATTTTTGTTGTTATGCAAGCAATTATGTAAGGGTTATTGAAGGCATAAGTCATACAGAATTCCATGTCCACCAATATATTCCTGAAGAGATAAGAGGGACACTAAAGAGAGCATAACAGAGATCATTTGGATGTGTCCAGTAACACACCTTTATCTCCTCATCAGAGTTTTTCATTTGTGAATAACACATTTCTGTAATGAGACTGTGGCAAAGTCACATCTTTTGTTTGAAGAGAGATAGCATGAACTGGTTGTACCATTGTCTGCAGCGCTTTGCATATTTATTACAAGTCCAATTGTGCAGTAACAATTTACGTTTTTAATGCGAGGTACTAGAAGATTGCTATCTTATTCTTTCATGTTTTAGTGACTTTAGTGAGTAGGCTCAGCTACATTATGTCAAATAATTATAAACAAATATATATATATATATATATATATATATATATATATATATATATATATATATATATATATATATATTATGTGTAGTTTTTGCTACTCGACCCGACCCCCCCCCCCCCCCGTTCAAATCCTCAATAAGGTACAGTAACACCCAATTGATGTTGGCAGGTCAAAAGAATAAAAGAATGAAAAAACATGAACATGTATCCTAGATATTAAATATTTAGTTAATTGTTGCTTTATAAATATCTGGCGAATGTCAAGAAGGATATTGAAAGATAGTTTCATTCTGCACTCAAGGGACAAATAAACAAACGGTATAGCTGCAAAGACTGCTCAGCGCACTTAATGAGCTACTTTTCAGTTGAAAATACATTTGGAACATGCTCATTTATTTTGAGCTCTTGTCTGGAACACAGTGAGTTTGAAGTGGCACAGATACAGTATCTCTGAGCTCCTTTCACCAATTTCTTAGACATGTTCACATTACATACAAGGAACAAAAAAGGCTTCTTGGTTTTCCCACCACTATTTAAAATACCCAGTTATTTGAATGCTGTTTTTCATCTTCATGTTCATGAATTCAACGCTAAGTGGCATCAGCACTTATAACTAGGCTTGCTACTTTTCAATATTAATCAGTAAAGTTCGTTAAACGTCGAATTCCCCAAAAATATGAGTTTGACTGAAATAGATTTATATACGATAAACGTCGCTAAAACCACTTACCAAAAGTAATCATTTAAAAATCATCTATAGTTTGTGTAGTTTTAATACTTGCTGTCTGTCCCGTCTCCGTTCTGCTCTGAATGGCTGGGGGTCGCTGTCAGTCATCTCAGTGGTCTGTTAATACTGTAGTTTTACCCTGTTCTGACAGATCTCATTGACTGAAGCAGTGCTAGAATGCTCTCATTTGCCAGCTACAGTGCCTGTCATTCAAAGCACCTACTTTGAAATTAGCGGGTTAAGGTGTACGTAAGCTTTTGCTTTAGGTATACGGTGACAGTTACTAGTTTGATTTGAAAATGGGGTGCAAGAGAAAAACACTTAATGAATATTGTGCACAATACCCTGGCCGACGGTTGAAGTCTCCGTGGCAGGATGAAGTGGGCCCGTCTGCCTTGCCTTCCAGTGACTCCAAGTCCAGCTGTGCTGAAGCAGGAGAGGGGGAGCTCAGACTCTGAATAATAAGTGCAAGTTAGTTCTGTTCAGCTATCTAATGTTTTGTTCGTAAATTTGTGCTATAAAGGCCTGTGTAATACACTTTTATATGCTGCATTTACTACAGTTTTTTTGAGACAATTTTTAAGTGTATAGCTCAGCTGTGACCAAACGTTATTTCAATTAGAATGTTGGTAACCATGGTTTTGTTACATGTTGAGTATGATAAAGGGGTTTCGCTAAATGAGAAGTTTTTCAATGGCATAAAAAGTTTTTTTTGGTTTTTTTAAAGCATAAAGGTCGATTTCACCCATTCCTGCTTGAATTGAAAAATGAAGATTGAAAAAAAATAACGGTAAATTCTTTGTAAAATAAACGTCGATATTAATTGTCGATTTGGCAAAAAAATAAAAATCTTATAATTGTATGAAAGAGTAGCTAAACCACTTCCCTAAAGAAACATACCATAGGTGCATTTTTCTTGGTCTGGGCCATAATAAAAGAGATATGTGTTGTTTGAGAATTAGCAGCACATATTAAACAAACTACTGAATGCAGCTAAAAAGAAAAATTAATTGCCATCCCATTCCCCAGAAAACCCTTCGCTAATGTTTAGGTTTTAATAAAAAAATTACACACGCCCTGCATCCCATTTCACGATCCCACTACCTAATAGTTTAGATGTGGGGTGTTGGGTGTCGGGGGTGGGCGTGGAAGGCTAGGCAACAATGAGCAATATTGAATCATGTTGGGCAGAGAGGGAGGCTGTGTGAGCTCTAGAGACTCCATTAGTGAAGGTTACAGTTAGACATTAGAATGGTTACCGGGTCCACACATTATCTCTGCGCTGTTAAAATGAAATGTGTAAACAAAGGACCTGCAGCTTCTTGAGAGAGAGAGAGAGAGAGAGAGAGAGAGAGAGAGAGCGAGAGAGTGAAAGAGCGAGAGAGAGAGAGAGAGAGAGAGAGAGAGAGAGAGAGAACATGCATTGAGCTTTACAGATGTACCCAGCAGAAAAGCCTTTTCCCCTGCTGGTCATTGTTTGGTTGTATATCTCTCAAAGGCCATTAAAAGCGAATGGTAGGTTGCGATGAACAATTAATTAAGCCATAGTTTCAATCATTATGAAAGTGCCGTATTCATTGTTTTCTCCCTCTTTTCCTTTGGAGAGTGATTAAACAGGAGAGCTAGGTGTATAATAAAAGCTTTGGTAGATAAATAGTTGTGGACTGTCAAGGCAGTGCATGTATATATGCTTGATGAATAAATGTGTGTAGGTTTCAAAAGGAATATTTTCTTCTTTGTCAGCTATATGAATTGTACAGCCTTATAAGTGGTGTGCTATACAATTAGGTAAAGCTATAACCAAGGTTACAGAAGTTATTTTCTTTAGTTCTTTAAACTATCAACTTATTATTTAACAATTACATGAAAAATAAATATGAAGGGGGCGGGGTTCTAACCCACTGTTCCTCTTGTCTATTAAACCTGCCACCACTGAAGATACTGGGTCATCCCAGCACAACTATTCTCACATGTCGTCAGCCCAGCCTCATCGTCTGATGCAAAGCCAGTATTGCCTGTGCAGGTAGCCATGGTTTTGAAAATACTTAATTAATATAGTGAATTATAACTGGCTATGTTGAACTGATATATATGGATGTGTGAATAGCTAGATCTGTGGACATGTACAGTATGTATGTATGTATGTGTGTATGTATCTATATATGTAGGTGTGTATGTATGCATGAATGTATAGTAGGTATTTATGTATGATTTTTAGATGAGAATATTAAGATTAAAATATCACCATTCTAAATAACTGTGTCATGTTTTGTTTTCTTTTAAAATGTTCATTTACTGGGGTGCACAAAAGCTTCAGGGACCTGACATTTTCAGAGCATCTATGAAAAGGCTGTGAGACAAATCTGTCTTCAGGTTATAGTCAAATAAATATAATAATCCTTGAATAAAATATTCACTGTATAAGGCAGAGATGGAGAAAATGTTTTCTAAAATAATTAACTCAATTAATTGTAGTAATTGGAACTGATCCTAGAATGGCAACATGATTGATGTACTTCCATGTCCATAAGGATTAGGCCATAAATGACACAGTATATTCCTACGACCATAGGTACAATTCACAAGAGGTTATTGTTGTCAAATGTTGTGTGTTGGCTGTTGTGGAATAGGGCAACAAATGCTGAAGAGGAAACATATTAATGCTGATAAACTCTTGCAGTTTGATCGCCACAGCTTCTGGGACCTTTTTCATTTAGGCTGAAGAGGTGACCATCTGTTTCTGAGGCCCCTTGTGCTCAGCATCAAAGGTTGAGGCCACTGCTGAATCATACTCTCTAATCCTCGAAGACTGTACAATACGCTTTATCTCAATAAGATCTGGTAGGTTAGCTTTCCTTTTTTTTGTCTTGCAAGCAAGGGGCACTTGTCAAGATCAGCCATCTTCAAATAAATCAAGTCTCTGAGGCCCCATCAGGTGTGTGTCCAACCTCAAGAGGTGGATATCAAACGCTGGTTGTGTTTTAAGAGGCTCTTGTGTTCGTTTGTTCTAGTATTATTTTTAATAATGAGAGTGGGAACAGCAGACATGACTACTACTGGATTATGTGCAGAGCTTATTCCAAGGCCTCTCCACCACCTGCGCACAAGGACTCGGGATGTCAGTGGCTTCTACGTTGTTTCTAATGGGTTTTTCCTTTTGTATGAAGAGGGTGTTTATTAAGAGAGAAAGACTTGTAAAAGTGATGGAAGTCAACTAACTTCTTCAAGTGAGTGGGTCACAGCTACTGTATAGTATCAATTTAGTTTGATATGAAAGTAAAAGCACTTTAGCTAAAACTCGGAATAGATACCTCTGACTTATTGGGAACTGAAAATAGTGTTGATCAATTACTTATATATAGGATCACACAACTATGGAGTTATGGTCATAAATCAGTGCAGTATATCCAGAAATGCCATATCTAGTCTAGCGATATAACCCATGAGACTAATATTATATTGTCAGTTAATAATATTTTCATTACATATCAGAAAGACAGGTTGTAGGCATTTATATTACTTTGCATAGTAACGCCTTCAGCTTTGGCCTCAAACCAGAGTTGCTGAAGTATAGCAAAGTGGCTTTTGTGAATTCTGATTTGCAAAACCTGGCAGCTTGAAATTGTTTGATGAAAACAGTTATATATGCAGGCATCCTAAGAGAAATTATTGAAGAGTAACTGTTGTCTTTATTTGTACAGTTGCTGCTGTCTTTATTTGTAGAAGTGTGTATATCACTGAATTTATTTCATCACTATATGCTCAATGTAGTGCCTCAGCTGTCCACCCTTATTCATGTTAGCAGCCAAAGCACCCCCCCCCATTCATTTTTTCAAAATCTTAAAATATCATGTTACTTACAAGTCAGTGTGTATAAGACAGAAATCTCAATACGACAACTGTCAGGGAAATTACTCTGTTTTAGTGCTGTGGTAGCTTTTAAAAAGACGGTTGGGTTTTAAGCATTTTAACTCCAATGTTTCTTTACACCACTGTGCTCTGTCTTCACTTTAATATAAACTATGTCATCAGCCAACATCTACAATAAACTTGTAAGGATGAGGTTTGCTAATATTGTAATGAACATGTACAACAGTGCAGTTTCTGAATTAAAACATAAAGAAACACGTTAATTGTAAAATGTGTTTAAGTGTTTTCGCTAGACGCTAGATAAAATTATGATTCCATGTCATTATTTCATGATTTCCACCTTTAGTAAAGCGTATGCTTATTTACAGTCACCTATGCTAAGTGCAACTCACCCTGATGGTTTCAACTACCCAGTAACCATGTCCCTTCCGCAGCAGCACTGGTAAAATCACTACATTAAACACAACAGAATGTATGCACTATATAGGAGGTTTATAGTTAAGTGCATGGCAAAAAAAGATGCAGATTTTAAAACCATTTAGCTTCACAGTGTGAATGCTGTTTCTCACTGGCCATCCAGTCATGTTTTCATGAAGAAAAAAGGGATTTAAATCGTACAGAGGTTACCTGTATAAAACTAGTCTGTACTTAATGGTAGGGATTTTTCTGCTAAGTACAGTGCGCAATATAATATATGGCTTGTCGCCAGTGGCTGTATATGAAAAACTGTACTTCTGGCATTTCAGTAGGCGAGATCTACTTTTTGATTTTGGTATTTTTGGAACACATATTATGATTGAATTTAGTTGGTCATTCATTCAATTGCAAAACAAAAGCCTATATACAGAACTAAGATTTTGCGTTCTAAGCGTCACCTGTGGTGTGAGTTAATATAAATCAATAAGTTTATTTATCTGTTTTCGCTCTGGTGTGCATTGGCCCTGACATCATAGGTTTTTTCACTGAAATGTACTGACAAGTTGCATTGTTTAAGGAAAAAATAGACTGAACAGCAGATAGGTGACTCCCTAAGCTCTATTCTAGGTAAGGTCTTACTAATGCATTGTAAAGTTTTAACATTGCTTCCCTTGATTTAAATTCAACACTTGATTCAACAAATGAAACATTCACAGCATTTGATACCCATGAGATCAAATGTGAAACCTGCATGTGAGGATTGTCTGAGCCGCTGGACAAAGCATTTCGTTTTAGGAATTACAATGTGGAGATCAGGATTCAACCACTGTAAAAGATTTGAGTGAATAATTTGACAGACACTGTATCTCAGTCGTGTAGGCTGCTGTGGGATCCTTTGAATATATTAGCGCCTACTTTCCAATAGACGCTCTTATCCAAATAACTGCCCAGGTAAAGAGAAGACTGAGAAAATAAATGCCTGGGCGCTATATCAAGCAAATACAGTACATCTTTAAGACAGGGCTTCATTTTAACAGCATATGTACTTTGCACACACTTCCAGAGGTCAGTATTAATAATGCATATGCCACAGTTGGCTTCAGTTAACAATATTTATTTCCTGCAGTAAATATTAATTTCAGATTTTGTTTACCTAAAGTGAAGAATATATATATATACTTTCCTGATAATAAGAGGCAGTGTGGAGTAGTGGTTAGGACTCTTGACCGGAGGGTTGTGGGTTCAATCCCCAGTGGGGGACACTGCTGTTGTACCCTTGAGCAAGGTACTTTACCTAGATTGCTCCAGTAAAAACCCAACTTTATAAATGGGTAATTGTATGTGAAATAATGTATAATGTGATTTCTTGTAACAATTGTAAGTCGCCCTGGATAAGGGTGTCTGCTAAGAAATAAATAATAATGCATCATCTATTGTATTAATTTATTATACAGAAACAGATTATATTTACCAATAAAATAATAATAATTAAGCTTACCATTATTTGTTCGAAGCTCAATATTATATTTTTAGCATTATCACGTGGAAGGGTCTCTTAAGATGTTTAGCCTCAATTGAATTCGTATTTAGGTTCTGCATGCCCAGCACATTAATGTAATATCAGTGTAAGATACAGTGAATGTTGTAATTACAGAACAGAGAACTGGAAAAAAACGGACGGTAATTGAAGGCACAGTCATACAATTCAAGAGGACAGGGCTTGTATACTTGTTATTTAGGGAATATACAGGCAAGAATTGATCTGTTGCATTTAAGACAAACTCCATACATGGTTGGTTTTTTTTGTTTGTTGAGACAGAATGATGCCTTGTTTGTAGAGCATGGCAACAGTGTTTGCATATGACGGTACAGCATTAGTTATTCAAGATGATGAACAGGGCTGTTTAAAGAAACAGCAGTCTGGTACAAGTCTCTTGGGGTTATCAGTCATAACAGTGCTAAACAGTAGGGGTGTTGTTTGGCGTAATGCTTTGCATATGGGAGTCTTTTCTCATCTAATAAACTGACCAACTCATTTTGCAATGTCAGCTTTTCTTATAGATTTTTAAGTTTGTAACACACGCGATGAGCTCTTCACAACAAGTACTCCCTTACCTATGCCTAAAAATGTGTATTAATAACTTTAATTACCAGTGGAGATACAGTGGTAAATAAAAATATCAAAGCATGTTTAAAGGAAGTCATTCCAACTGAAATTGTATCCACGCTGACTTCATTAGGTTTGCACTAGTTAAACCAAAACAAACCCCTTTAAAAAACTGAGGATGTTTCTTCTTCCTGCATTGTATCAGAGATGGGTCATCTCTAAACAAACAGCTTGGTTTTCCTGGTTTTAAAGAGAAGCTGGTTAAGCCTGTTGACCTGCACTGTCAGGGATGGGTATTTCGGCACTAAAGACTCTTCATTTCTTTTTTCAAGCAACTATGTCAACCTTTCTATTAACAGGTGCTGTATTATTATTGCTTTATGTGTTTTAAGACTCACTGGATCCGACAATGCATCCAAATTTAACGTGCGTCTAAACAGAAAGAAACTATCGTGTGCATTCCCTATTGTACCTTGCACACAGAGTCTGGAATTGTCGAATGACGGTGATGCGTCAATTTTGGAATCGAAACAAGTTCGATTTGATCCGATTTGATGTGTGTTAAAAATGACATTGACCAATGAAAAATGGCTGTGAAGACACGTAGATTCTTTCAGTTCCCTGAACAAAATGGAAAAACTAATTGAATGATATGTATTGTAAAACATGACATTTTGAACTGATAGCATACATAAACACGTGGATTTCGTGCAGTATAAGTTATTACAAGCATATACTTTTTATTGCAATTGTAGTTGAGGAAGTAAAGAACCAATGGCCTAACCTGGAGACACAGATCACAGAAAGAAGTGTGACAGGGCAACCAAGAGCAGTCAGGGCTTAACAGTCAGAAAAGAGGGGCAGTACATGAAAGTGATGGAATTTCTGGCTCCATACACAGAGTAATAGAAGGTCATTGTTGTAAAGTATTTTCGGTAGCTCATTGCTAGCTTCCCAACTTTTAGATATATATTATGACAAGAGCGTTGTGTAATATCATGTGTTTTTTTTTCATGTATGTATTGCGTAACAACATTATTGTGGATCTAGTAGAAACATAATAATTAGCAAACGTTTTAACTTCCGTCAGTGTTTGCTGATCGTTGTTTCTACTACATTTAACATTTTGTGTTCAAAGATGCAAGAATTGACAACAGAATTGTATTTTTTTTTTTAAATACTGAAACTATAGGTGTATTTACTACAAAGCCTCCACTGCACATCAGCGCTCTGAGGTACGATATTAACGCATCTAGTGTGCAATGGATTGACGCACGACTTTTTTGGATGACGGATGATAAATGACGGAACAGACCCAGTGTGCAATGGCCTTTACATTTGTATAAACAATAGACATGACCTGCTTTACAATGGCACACAATGCAGCAATGGTGTACTTTAATGCAATGAAATCAATTTTACATTTTACATTTTAGTACAAAAAAGTACATTTTAATATATACCAGTTAAAGTAAAGCATTTAGTCTTTTTTTTTTTTTCTTTCAGGAAATCAATGCAGTTGTTAAGCAGAGGTGGTAAACCTATTGTAACTTGCCCATCTTTAGATTTCTCTGTATAATTTGAAATTTTATAAATATTTTCTCTGAAAAGAAGAAGAAAAAAATCAGAAAGCGAGGAATTCATTTTGAAACCTTGCCCACAATGAAGGGAAGTGGAGAATTTTATAGGACAGCACTTAAGTGCTGTGATTTAGAGAATGAATGTGTCACAGAAAATGAACTTGTATGGACTCCCTCACGCTCCCATAGACTTCAATGGCAAACAATAGAGAGGGTGGATATATTATTCCTCTAGCTAGAAGAATAGAAAAGGAAAATCATTTGAAACAGCAAATCTGCTGTGCCTTAGCAAGTCAATCCACCCGCCTTAAAATCCTGCTATCTGAAACAATTGTCACTGAGGCATTTCGAACAGGAGACAGATAGCTGTTGGTTCAGAATGTGAGCGTGGGAGAAAAAAAAGAAACTTCCATATGTGAATTTTGCCATTTGGTAGTAATTAGTTTGTTGTATAAATTAACATTAAGTACGGCATTCTCCAGGCATTGTTTGTAATTATCTCCAGAGTTCTGTAAAATGACTTAGAAAAAATAAAAAACAAAACCAAAATTAAAGAAAAAATACATGTTGCTGTGTTATTCTACTTTTTCAAAATCAATGCATTAAAATAAGAGGAATGGGAAAATAGATACAACGACTAAGAGAAAATAGGAACTTCAAATTAGTCAAAGTTTGATTTAAAGAAAGGAATACAAAGTATTTGACTTTTGTGAAATACATTTTGTGCCGTCTTTCAGAGCTCATTAGGATGTGAATAGCATTGCTAATGAATCATCCATAACTTTCTACACTCAATCTTGAAATCTGAATAAAACTAAGAAAACCTCAAAGCAGACAGGAAAAAAGACACTTGGGTATACTGGACTAAGAAGTAAGGCATTTTTTTTGTTTTATTGCTGATGAATAAAAAATTAAAATATATAAACAGTAGTAAGTATTTTTGTAGAAAAGAGATATTAAGTCAATTTACATTCGTTGTTCCCAGTTAAATAGTTTACAAAACTGCATCATTAGTTAATGGGTACTGTTTTGATAATGCAGGTACATTTATGATTTAAGCAAGTTTTTACTCCATTATGTTTTATATTAAAGAAGGATATCAGCATATATGTATTGCATTGCTATTAGGGGTGTGCAGAGAAGCCATTGAAACTAATACTCGTACAAATACTCAGATTTTACTTCGATGACGTCATGGAAAGTGGGCAGGGACAAAACCAGAAGTTCCATTAAAATGCTTCTCTGTCCCTGATCTTTTATCCAGAAAGTGACCAGAAAGTGAGATCAGCTACAGTTATGGCCAAAAGTTTTGCATCACTATAGAATTAATAAATGATCGAATGAAACTTGCTGAGTAATGCTACATTAATATATTGAATTACATACTGCTTTGTAGTTTTCTATATACTAAAAACTGACAAAAATATAAAAATGTTACATTTCAAAATCTAACATGAAATACTACTATTATGGCTTCCAGTAGACTTTTAATATAATTGTGTAGTTTTATTGATTACATTATGTTAAATAAAATATCTACTTTATGTTAATATAGCATCCCTGTTGGTAGCTTTGAAAAATGTGTAAAACATGTTAATAGGTCGATGTTTAGTAAGACATCACTAAGGTTTAACTATAGCGTGAATAACGCTGGAAGATGAATTCCAATTGTAAATCTTCTTCCAAGCAGGGTATTCCTACTTTTTCAGGATTTGGAAAAGGAAAGGTTAATATCGGGGTGGGGGCGGGGGGGAGAAATAAGTTTTAAGCAATTGTTAAGCAGATTATACTGTATTGGTTGGGTTATTCAACACAATCCTTGAGACTAAGGACAAGCTTTAAAAAAGTTTAAGAGTTATTAGCAGAAGAATGACAGATAGACGAAGAACTATTAACATCCCGATTTATAAAACAAGTTTGCAAATGTGTACTATGCGTTAACTATCAATAACTACAAATACACAGCACTCATAAAATTACCTTTTGGTAATTGTTTCATCAGCTTTTTGAATGACTGAATAATACAAATACATTTGTTTTGCAAATCCAGTTGAATAATTCTATCACTTTGCACGCACACACAAACACACACACAGTACAAGTAAGTGCACAGTTCAAGTTCAAGACATTTTAACACATTTCAGCTTCTCAGCTGCACTTTCAGTATTTGGGCTGTGGATCAATCATAACAATGTAAACTACTGTACAAAAAATAGTAATATTCCACCATTATTGATGTAAAAGGTGCAGAGCTTGGCAGCGCATGAACTGCTAGAGGGGAAGAGGAGAAAAAAAGCATTAGGGGCTAGGAAATACAAAGAGAATATATTAATTAACCCAAGAGAGTTGATAGGATGTCAGTCAGATACTGTGGCTTTGAAATGAAGTGATCTTTATCCACCATTGGGTTTGGGTCAAGGCCCTTGGACAAGAAGAAAAGAAGTTCTCATTTGAGCCAGATGTTTGGAGACAAGGAAGGCTGCACAGTGCCCTCCTCCTTACAGACCCCTTTCTCAGTTACAACATTCTGCTTTAAAGTACTGTCACCATTCCAATGAGACTGCCTTGGAACAAAAAAAAATGGCTCTGTTGTATACCTCGGCCTACCTCGACGGATGGCCCTGGAAGACTAAACAGGTGTTATCTACTTTTGATTTCAGTGCATTTCAATTAATCCTGTCAGCTCAGCTGTTAAAACAACTGTCACCTCCAGCTGTTAGTAATTTTCGACTGGATCTTTCACAGCATCAGCTGTGGTTGCCAATTTCCGAGATCACATTGTGTCTCCTGCTAAAAGCTCTATTTCAGGCATTGCTGATTTTTTTTTGTTTGCTTTTGTATATAAGTTACAAAAAGAAAAATGGTGTAAATCGTACTGATAAACATATGGGAGGTCATGTGTCAAGAGTAAATCAATCCATCCGTTTTTGTTTGTGCCCCTGCTATAGCTAACTGTTGTCTGCTTTGGCACGGATGTTAGAGATATTTTCCTTGCTATTTCTTTCATTGTTTTTACTAGGTTACTGTCAAATTCTTTTCTTTGACTGTTTACTTACCCAATAAACATTTAAATGCAGCATTTAAATGAAGATAATTTTATTTGTTTGTTCAGAAATATATATACAGTATACATTGTAATGTGCTACTTTACAAAAAAAGGTAAAACTAGGCACCTAGTTCAGTTTAAACCTGCTGAATTGCATCCACAATAATCCACAATATGCAGAACCAACATGCATACCATACTTGTCAAGCTCATTTATGCATGGCAGATAATTTATGTCTAGATTTGTTTTGCTTCGCTTCTGACAATCCTTATAAGCACCAAAAAGAAAATAAATATAATCAATTGGAAACATTTTGTTCTAGTTTTAGATAACCTTAACTTAATGATAATGTATTTTACAAATACCTTCCAATTGGTCATATAGTCAAACTCCCTTCAGTGGACAATGGATAAATAAAGTGCACCTGAGTTATGTGTAACAGTGCATGTGAAATATACCATTGCATTGTGCTTTACAGCCTTTAATACCTGTTAACTGTGACACGGTTAGAAAGACCCAGCTGCCTGAAGTCTGGTTTGTTCAGACCAAAGGTGGGTGCCCTAATTGGGCCCCCTCTCTCGAATGCAGATTGCATTGAACAACTCTTTTAAAACCAACTGAACAAATGTCACTCTCTGCTCGGGAGGCTTCATGCTTTTCTGCAGCCTTGATCACTCTAATTTCAATTAGACTTTGAAACCATCTTGATTACAGTCTGTGAAGTAGAACGTCTCCCTCCCCACTCCCACATACAGCTCCTGTGAAAAAAAAGATGAATATCTCCCCATCACAATGCTGCTGAGGATTTTTCGTGGAAAGAAAACTCAATTAGGCCTAGTAGTTAGTGATTAGGAATACAAAACTGCGCAGGTTATGCCTTATAATGTGAAACTACTCCACATGGAAAGCTACAAGATTACGGTCACTGCCAATTTTATATTGACGTGTAATTTAATTTGTGCACACCACAAATTGTACTGTTGTCTGTTGAGGGGATGAACTGAAGGGAGTTTGAAGAATTTAGTTTTAACCACTGTGTACAAGTAAGTAACCATTTTGGTTTTGCAGTATCCCTTTAATGTGGTCTGACTGAGCCGGCTTATCAAAAAGAGACAATCTAATGACACCCTTTCAAGAACAACCATTTAGGCAGCAGCTTCCTGCACATTATCATTTGTTTCTTCTTTAATATATTTCCATACTTAAAACAGATTAAATACGGTAAATAAGGGAGGTCTGATTTAACACCCGATCTGACTGAGATCAGTCGACTGAATGGGACGTTATCAAGCAAAAATAATCCCATAGGTATGGGTCAGTAGGTACCTACTAGCCTCCCAACCGGTAGAGTAGTTGTGGATCAAGCACTTTAATGGACGTCGGATGTAGTAGCCGTTAGAGGATGTTAAGAAGCGGTGTTGAAATAATAATAAAGATTACTTTAATAGTAACACAGTAAGGTTTAGGGGTTGAGATTAGGGTTAGGGGTAGACATTAGGTTAGTTGTAGACATTAGGTTTAGGTGTAGGGGATAGATTTAGGGGTTAGTAGGCTAGTAGGTACTTACTGGCCCATTCATATGGGCTGATTTTTGCTTGATAACGTCCCATTCAATCGACTGATCTCAATCAGATCGGCCGGATTTAATAACTGAACGGTCAAATAAAAGGATTACTACAGCAGTAATGTAGGACTGTCAATATCTTTCATTTTGGGTTAAGTACAGTTACTTCATGCAGTATGCAAGTTTATTATAACAGATTAGTTTTGTGCGTGCGTGTGTGGCACTTATGTTGAAAATGAATTTAAAGTTGACTACCTCTACTCTATAGCTCAAGTGGCTTGGAATTGGCAAATCGTTTTTTTGTTGTTTTTATAACTGAGAAAAATAAATGGACACATAATAGTTTAATTCTGTGTATGTTTCAAAATGGGTTTGCGTTGCTGATGCTGTGTTTTTAAAGCCTCCATAGACAAACTTGCCTTCAATTAAAATGTTATTTGGCCCTGTTTGCCTTGCCGCACCTTCATGTCCACACAAAGCAGACTATATAAACTATTCTGCTGGTACATCTGCCACAGCTGTAAGTGATATTTGACAGGAACATTTTGCTGTTGCAGATCGATGCACATATTGATTGATGCACACTATCCTTTCTGCTTAGTTGTGAGACAGCCCCATTACAGTGGTACAACTGTAATCTAATTGATTGTGCTATCTCACCATTAGACTGAAATGTTCGTTATAATAACATATTCCAAAAATATATTATTTCCCAATGCATTTCCATAAGGTTCAAATCTGAGTTAATTCAATACAATAATGAAATGAGCTAATAATGCAATGCATTCTAAATGTTGAAATGTAACTGGGGATTTTGGGGAACTGATGCAGGCTGAATAGAATAGACATATAAAGCTGACCGAATTACATAAAACATATACGCTAATTAGGTTGTCATTGGTAAATAATTTTGATGTTTATAGCTGTTAAATATTTGATGGCTATAGACTGGATTAGGGTCAAGGAACACACTTATTTCTCATCATGCAGAAACTATAGGTAATCAAACTTCTTAATACATCATACGTATGTACAGTAGATTTAGACATCATCAACTTACATCAACTTAAAAAAAATTAAATGAAAAATGTGTACCTAAACTCAAACTATGCTTTAGTATATGGTTTATTTGAGCACTACAAACTTCAAAATGAAAAACAGATTAACTTGTAAGCTTGTTGTATGCAAAAAGAAAACCAAGCAATAGTTAGAAACTAGTTTTGTTTTTGTTTTTTGCAAACACACAGCAAGAAATGGATCGTTGCAACAACAGCGTTCCAGTGCATTCCTGCACAATTTAAGTGCTGCTAACAATCACATAATGGATATCACATGGCTGCCAATATTTCAAAGCTTCAGTCGGGGGACAATAAGGACTATTCTTGTGGAGATGGAGTCACTTTTAAGGGCAAACAGCGAATGGATTAAACACTGTGTGAAATACACTCTCAACAACTGCTGGGATAATAAACAAAATGCTTTACTTGCAGTGTAGCATGCCTTCAGGACTTTTGTGTTTGGAAATGAACAGAATTTCAGGATGTCACTGCAGTGGAGGTACTAAATCAGTTGAGGAACCAGCATACTTATATAAATTGAACAAAATAATAATACATACAAATAATAGTTTAAATAGACTAAATAAGGATAAATCAATAAATAAATATTATTTTCCATTAATAGTTTATTCAAGTATCTTTTAAAAGCTGCTTGTGTCTCTTCTCAGATCTTTTTACATTTTTTTTTACAAAGAAATAATTTTCATATAGACAATTATTCATATATATGCATGGATGAAAGTAAACAAAATATATTGCATGCCCAAAGCCAGCCTGCAACATTCATACCCCCATGTGCTCCGATAAGTACATGGCAGTCTGGCGTAGGGGGTGCTATATTTTAAAGGACCCTTTTTTGCACTATTTCTAAGTTTAACTTCTCCGACCCTTTGCCTGTTTTCAGCAACTTTTGAAACCTGCAGACAGCAATACATTTTAATGATTTTTGACAACCAGCAAAACAACCGACAATTATGACTTAACCAGCTGTATGGACAGCCTCAGAGGGCTATTTGTCGTAAGGCCTTTGAATGAAATTAAAGTGTGTGTAGTACTTATTTTTGTTGTGACAACAAGAAGTACGCAGTCTGAAATGTAAGCAAG
This sequence comes from Acipenser ruthenus, assembly GCF_902713425.1. Classification (NCBI taxonomy): domain Eukaryota; kingdom Metazoa; phylum Chordata; class Actinopteri; order Acipenseriformes; family Acipenseridae; genus Acipenser; species Acipenser ruthenus. The sequence continues at coordinate 23,294,657 of NC_081202.1, read as the reverse complement.
GTACACACTAATAGAAAAATAAATTAAATACATTGAAAACGAGTCTGTCAGCTACAGTTACTTGAGCATCGTCAAAATGCTGCTCTTCAATATGCCATTCCCATTTTGGTTCCACGTCTAATTATAAAGTAACAGCAATTTGTCAGGCCTGTCGGGTCCATCATTGCCTGTCAGAGGCTTTGACAGCCGCATTTTAAGAGAAAGCTTGGAAATGAGCTAAAAGCAATTTGCTGTACATGGATCCTGTCCACTTTTTTTGTGTGAAAACACATCAAAAATCAAGACAAACAGATTCTATTCTATTTATTTGTTATCACCTTTAAGTGATGCAATAAAACATTGTGAATGTGGGCCTTTGACTGTGGGCCCTGGGCTATGACAACTGCTGGATAGATTTGCACGATGTGAAGGACAGAGTAAAGAGGGGGATTATTGCCTACTAGACAGATTGAAAGTATAATTTCCCATTATAGAGGAGACAAGGTTGCTACTTTATTGGATGCTTTTGATAACAGGAATTTGCACATAAAAATGAATACATTTTTAATAACTTTCTAGTTCCTGACTATTATTACATTTAAATATATATATATATATATATATATATATATATATATATATATATATATATATATAAATTATGAGACACAAATAATAATAGATCTCTAAATACTACTAGTGTTTTCTGACACTGTTTTCAGTTTAGTTTTTTTTTGCAATTTGATCAATATGTCTGCTACATCATGAGTTTCTTTTTACATTCTGAGTCTCTGTGGTCATGATGCTAAACCTTGGTTTCAAGAAATAACAAACCTTATTGAAGTCCACTGCACTGCACCTAAGTGATCAGCAATACTGTCTCTTGTGAGATGTATGTTATTCTGCTGCAGCCCGTTGTGTACTCTGGAGGTCCTAATGGTGTCTGTCTGTAAGTGGTGATATACATAGAAAAAAATATAAGTAGTTTTGTTCAATCCAATGGACATTGGTTTAAAATTTGGTTTTAAGGACTCTAGAAACAACATTCTCTTCTTGTTAGCTAATAACAACTGATGCTGCATAGTTGCTATGACTAATTAAAACCACTCAGGCCCCCACAGGTTCAGTACATTTGGCATGTAACTTCTGTCTGACTTGGGCTTTCATTAGCTTTTAGAGCAGCTAAATGTGTTCCTAAGATCATTGTTCATTTATTGATTGATTGATTGTTTTGTTTTTTAGATATGTGGAAGGGAAGTATTTATGTTACAGATATTCATGATATAACCCTAAGACTGTCATTTCCTTATACCAACCTGATTTAATCACGTATATTCCAATGCCCCTTCCTTCAGTCAAATATGTGAAGCAGCCTGACGAAAGTGCAACATGTAGGTAAACCTTACAGTGTTTGTGTACACACTGTTCAGAGGGTTTTTAATAGTGTCTACCACCAGAGCTGTGCTCTGCCTGCTGTACAGTATGTAAAATGCTTCTGAGCCCATACTCAGCTCAACACAATGTTAATACAAAGATAGGTGGTCCCTGGTCTACACACACCTAGCTGCTGGTAAAAATAAAACAAACCATTGTTGGAGTTTTTATAGCAGATCCTTTGTGTATTCCAGTGTAGTATTTTTCAAGATTTAGAAAAGCTTAAAATGTGTATTTGTCTTTATTTGTCAAGAACCGTTAAAACAACCCCATACTTTGTCTATAGATCATAATCTCAAATGTTTGTCATACAGAATACACCACTTACTGTATTGTACCATCCATGAAATCCAAGCTATTTAGTCCCCCTTGATGTTTTAATGCAACATACAGTACACTGTTTTTTGTCTGTCTATTGGATATAAATCCAAACTAGACATAATGCTCAATGTGAAGATTATTACACTTGTTATGTCATCTTTTACCTGACCCAGCTTCATATGTTCATCCCTCAATCTTGTTTTATGTTTATCTGCTGGGAACAGCAGTATTATCACACCCAAAGTAGAAGAACAGACAGCTTGTAGGTTTCTTGACAGTTGGCTGGAGTTGAAATTGCAGATAAAAGTTAATCCTGCAAGGTAATAGACTGTAACGTCCAGGAGATGAGACCCTAATGATTTGGTTAGGTAAGGAGGCATCCCTATGCTCTTTGACAATGTATCAGACATTGACTATATCCATGCAGTTGTTTTAATGCTGTATAGCTCACAGCGACTGTCAGCAATATAGAAAAAAGCAGGTAGATGGAGATTTAATCAGGGATGCACTGGTGTTCAGGTTGAATTACAATTTTAGTTTAATTACAGTTTTAGTTTAGTGATATGCTTCACTTCTCGTTGATTGAAAAATATTATTATTACTTAAACTGCATCTCATAATAGAGGGCTTAAATAAACTTGGAGTCTGGATAGGTAATGCTGAATGTTTCCGTAATCTGCTAACACTGCTGGAATCATAATTTAGACAAACAGAAAAATACAGCAAATGGCAAAGTGTCACTAAGAAAACAGAAAACCTTAGAGGATGAGTGGCTATACTTAAAGAATAAAAAGACATTGCTGTATTGAAAGCTGACACTTCAACGCTTTGACCCAGTGTCACAAATACTGATACTGGGTATTTATATGCACGTATTTCTATAGGATAACTGTTCCAGCCATGGTAAAAACAAAACCTATGTACAGCTTTCATGTTAAACAGCAAGTCACAATACAGGATCATGTTTAACATTGTATAATTTTCTTTATTCTGTTGTCACTGGTATCTGTAAATCCTTTGTCTATATAAGGGGGTTTTAGAGAGAGTAGGAATGCATAGCATCAGCTGGTCTCCACTTACTAAGGTGGTTAATAATTACATCTGGATCATCATCTGAACAAATATCTCAGAAGATACTGTACAGTCTGGAGCTTCCTGTTGGGAAGGGGGTTTGACATTTTCTTGTCTTTTCTTTTACCTTGTGGGACAAAGCTCAAATACAGATAATTGAGCAAATAGGGATATTTAAGTATATATGATTTTCTTTATATCAATTAATTAACTTGTTTTTATATGAACTAATAAATGTATGCAATATTCATTTATTTAGTCACAATGCATTTTTTATTGCCAGTATATAATTTTAAATTGTACTCCTTTAATCCAAAACTTCGAAAACTTCTTTAAAGCCACTGGGTAATGTTCTGTACTTCTCCTAATATAGGTCATACTGACTTGGAATAACGGGTGATGTGGAGAATGGAAATAAACTAACTAACAGTGAAGGCTTGCCAAAGATCACTTGGCTACTGCTCTTCTAGTCACCCCTCTCGCTATTGTTAAAAAAATCACCATTTACCGATTTAACTTCTTGTATGAAAAGGAAAAAGTATGTTAATTTGTCTTTAGTTCCAAGAATACCTAATGGCAGAGCTGGAGTATTAAATGTGACAGTATTAATGCCATATAATTCTTCTTCATAATGTTATGACATGTAAATGGAGCACAAGGGGGTATATGACACCATATCTGGAATGGGATAAAAGTCTCTTCAAATACTGTACTATTATAGCAGTTTGCAAACCTTAGATAAACTCAGTCGGTGCTTGTATAATTGGTTATTCAATCCCGACCCCTGTTCACTGCTCAAAGCCAGGAACACTGGGCCCCGTTGCCAAGACAAGTCAATGTAGTAACTGTACTCGGCCTGAGCCTAATACAGGAGCCAGGCCTTTTCCTGTGGGCTGGTTTCCACTATGTCTGGGACTGGCGCAGTGACAGAGGCCCTTTTGTTGTATATAAAGGACTGGCTGATTCCCTCTCTTTTTTTATTTTACGAAACGTCTACCGGCTTCACAAATATGAGATAATAGGAAAAAATTGACTTAGCTGTTTTGTATGAGTCAGAGTGAATGTCTGCGCAAAGATAGAATAGTGAAGGAGATTGCATTGTTAATGAAGCAGGCATGGCATTAGTAATGGAGCCCCTACAGTAGTAGCTGGTGTCCACTGGACTGTTTAAGTTCTTACAAGTTGGAATGGAAAAACAAGCTGTCGCTATTGTTTTTTTGTTGTTTTTTTTAAATAAAAGCACAGTTGTAAATACTGTATGTTTTTGGACACTAAACGTGATTCTGAACTTTGCATTGCACCTGTCTGCAACTATAAAGACATATACTGTGTCTTTGCCTCTGTGCCATGTCTTTCTGGCCTACTGACTTTGTATAGGTTGTCTTGATTTGCCTGAACTGTGGTGTACTTTCTATACACCACACTTCAGTGCCTTTGATTTGACACTTTCTTAGGAGACACAGAGGTTTATAAAGTAACTCATCTATCACTGCTTGTTTCCTTGGCTTGTATGGGCAACATAAAGCAGGATTAATTTAATAGGTCCCCCTGTTGGTAATAGTAACAATACTATACTTATGTGAACAGCTTACAGTCAAATCTGTCAAAGTGGCCAGTGATACATTTTAATGTAAACAGGATAGAGATGCATTTTAGTGCATGAATCAAAACAGGCACTAATTAAACTGAATACATTTACTTCACAATTGTCCAGCATACATAGCTTTTAGTTGCTGTAATATAACTCTGTGTCTGATATAACCGTCAGTTACAGCTACATCTAATCCTATTAGAAATGCATCTTTTTTTAAACACGCAAAAAGCAAGTCTGAGGGACAGTGATGGAATGAGGGTAGAGTGAATACCACCCCTAATGTCTGCAATTGCTGTATATGCTAGAATTTCAGTTAGCTTAAAAAAACAGGCATTATCTGAAACGTTTGTCGACTTAACTTTTTTGTAGTTTACCTAAAAAATTATTAAAACCAAGCAGCAAGCTGGCTCATGTTAACCTTTAGTCTGTCCATTGGGCTCATTTTTTCCTTTTAACAATTTTGTTTGAGGAGGAAAAAGGAGCTGCTGGCAGGCAATAAATAGGTTGTTTGAGCACTTCCCTCACTCCATATATTAAGCACTTTGAGCGGATGGTGGTGTAAAAATGACTTCAAACAGGCTTCAGTTATATAAAATGGTTGGGCTCCTCAGCGCATTAGCATATTATATGTCAGGATACTGAACAAGCGTTCTTTTTCCACTTGTTGTCATTTCCTTGCCTAAACAGCAGTTGTGTCTATAAAACCCAACTGTGGAAAGCAGAAACACACAGCCTGATGTTTTAAATAACAGATACAAAATTTCACCAGGGCAGCCCACACATGCAGTAGTGGTCATATTAAAACCAGTGTTAAATTTTCACAGCTACTGTACATGAATGTTCTGACGTCAAATGAAATTGTAAAGCAAACACATTTTTATCTCACTCCAGGAGTATATTTTATGCTGCACGTAGTAATTTCTATTTATATCATAACATAAATTAATCAAATATTGGAGGGTCGGTGTGCCTGCAGGTTTTTATTCCAACTGCACCCTCAAGTACTTTGTTGGACCTTATTAGAAGTTTAATTGGTCCAATTAACTAATTTAGGGTATGGTTAGAACAAAAACCAGGAGGGACACCTGACTTGTGCACCACTGCTTTAGACAGTGTTAATATTGGTTTTATTTATTTATTTATTTTTTAGGTGTCTAAGCAAGCAAGCAATTAATGCATATGTTAACATGTTGTAAATTCATTAAATATACTGCAAAGCTTGTATGGTCTGTGGAATGCTTATCGCCCAAGGCAAGCTCCAGCATAATACAAACTCAATCAACTGATCCCTAAAGAGGCAGCTCATATCATAAGGGATGGTGGGAAGAGCAAAAGGTCCACGGCAATCCCATGGGGCTTGAGAGAAGAGGTTTGAGGGTACTTTGTAAAGGCATACTAACTAAATGGCTTAGTTCTTAGTGTTAGGTGCCTGTAGTTTCAAACATTATGAGTTATTTTCCTGAATGGCACTGTGCATTGTTATATAGCAGTGTAGGAGTAGTGGTTAGGGCTCTGGACTCTTGACTGGAGGGTTGTGGGTTCAATCCCAAGTTGGGGACACTGCTGCTGTACCCTTGAGCAAGGTACTTTATCTAGATTGCTCCAGTAAAAACCCAACTGTATAAATGGGTAATTGTATGTAAAAAAATAATGTGATATCTGTATAATGTGTATAATTATTATTATTATTATTATTTATTTCTTAGCAGACGTCCTTATCCAGGGCGACTTACAATCGTAAGCAAATACATTTCAAGCATTATATACATTATAATGTGAAATAACGTGATATCTTGAAATAATGTGATATCTTGTAACAATAGCAAGTCGCCCTGGATACGGGTGTATGCTAAGAAAAAAAATAAAATAATAATAATAATAATAATAATAATAATAATAATAATAATAATAATAATAATAATAATAATAATAATAATATTGTCAAAACAGACTAGCCACCATTCTCCAGACATTTGGCTCCAGTATTTGCTGTTTTTCCCCATCATTTCTGCAAGAGAGATGAGTCAATACATTGTGCAGTGGTGGTGGGCTCAACATTATTGAGCAATGGGAGAACAGACAAGAGAGCAGCTGTATTAAATTATTGCACTGCTCTATATTAAATAAACTACTTCTCAATAGACTTCAATGTCAGTTGGATTTTACATTTTAACAGTCATAGGTCTGATTTGGGAATTGTTGCATCCCTTTCTTTACTTGTTACCTTAAGTATTTGTAATGGCAGTACCCAACCCCAAACTATCAGCCAATGGTGAGTTGTACTTTTTTTCATAGTGCTCTATATAATTTAACCTTGGAGTCACCTTTGTAAAGGCATACTAACTAAATGGCTTAGTTCTTAGTGTTAGGTGCCTGTAGTTTCAAACATTATGAGTTTTTTTCCTGAATGGCACTGTGCATTGTTATATAGCAGTGTGGAGTAGTGGTTAGGGCTCTGGACTTCTGACCGGAGGGTCGTGGGTTCAGTCCCTTGTGGGGGACACTGCTGCTGTACCCTTGAGCAAGGTACTTTACCTAGATTGCTCCAGTAAAAAAAAACCAACTGTATAAATGGGTAATTGTATGTAAAAATAATGTGATATCTTGTAACAATTGTAAGTCGCCCTGGATAAGGGCGTCTGCTAAGAAATAAATAATAATAATGCTGATTTTCTCACAGTTCTCGACAGCTTTTATTGGTAGCTCAATTATTGGTAGCTTCCATGCTTGTAAGTGTTTCAGTCTCTAGCTAGGTGAATTCTAATCCTACCCTGATGTCCACTTTTTGAAGTGTTAATAATCAGTTGTTGTTAATTAAATTACCAAGCTTTTTTGCATGTGTCTGATCAGCCGAATCCTAACCCTTGGACATATTTTTCAACCTGACATAGAGCCACACCACAGCAATTCCAGTCTGATGTCAGATTGGGAAGATTGTTTAATTTAGTTTTTTCTCCACGGGCAATATTGATTTTGCGCCACAGAGAATTTGGTTCACAAGGTAGCCTTACATTTTCTAAGGATTAGGCCATTTGTTGTGCTGGCATCTCATAAGCCTATTCACAAAAGGGCTTTCTAAATAATAGCCTTGTTTCCCCAATCAGTGCCTTTCTGATCTCGTAAATTCCTCGTAACACTAGTCCACAATTCCCAATTCTTAGGTGATCCTAGAGTTTGCCCTTGTCATTCATCAGGCGTCTAGCCTCTGTACGGAAAAAGAAGAAAAGTAAAAAAGGGTCTGTGTCGCCACAAAAGCTTTTTATTCACGTTCTTGTCAAACTTGGGCCAGAAGCCATTTTTTCTGTTCCACAAAGTACACTTGCTTGTTTAGTTTAGTTTTTTTTAAACAATACTAATGTTTACACAGATGTGAGCAATTTGGTTAATGCTTAATTCTGTTAGGTAAACTTAATATAGGTTAAATGGCTTGGGGCTTAAGTGTGTTTTTTTTCATTCTTCAGGAACTGTTCAGTCAGTTTATTGCTGCAGGGAAAAGTTAAATGAGTGTTGCTAGTTCTGTATTAAGCCGCCTATAGCTTACCTCCATCCAAATCTAAGTCCTAACTGAAGGTTGTTCCTTTTCATTTTACAGTAGATAAATAAGTATTTAATATATTTTATATAAAAAAAAATACTATTTTCTCTTCACAAATGTTAACAATTACTGGAAACACATTGCAACATATACTCATGCATAGACTAAATATACATTTAGCAAATTGTATTCAATACGTCTCATATTTAAAATGATTTGGTTAGAACCAGCTAGCAACCATCAACTAAAGTTTTAGTCTGACTAAAACAAGTACTTGAGTATGCATTCCAATTGCAAGTTACATTCACTAAAATGAGCAGTAATATAGATTTTAAGCTTTAGCACATAGTAATATAAACATCCTGAGCATAGAGGAAGTACTGTGCGGTTGTTTTATTTGTCCAGGAGAATGCAGTAAAAACAATGTATTCCGATCTTTTTTATTTGCATCGCAGACCTTTCTTTAAATACTGCAGCTGTGCAGTCTGATAGAGCTATGGATTTTTTTTTCTATGTCGGTTAAGGGTCTAATTTGAATATAACATTTAATTCTATTAATCATGTTCTGTGGACTCTTTTTCAGATTATTTTGACAGGAAAATATAAAAGACGGGTTTGATTAATGAAAATGCTGATCATTTGCTTTTTATGGATTATTATTATTATTATTATTATTATTATTATTATTATTATTATTATTATTTTGTTAGTCGAATAGGAGGTGCCAGCCTACAACTTACAGCCTCCCTACCAGGCACAATGTTGGTCTTGCATTTTAATTGACCCTGTCTGGTCTGGTCTGCTTACAACAACCTTTAAGCACAATATAAATTATCCAGTTCTAAAAGGACAGCTTTCATTAACGCAGCACTTTGCGGGTACAGAAAAAAAAAAAAAATGTACCTTCCGTTTTTATTAATAGTTGAAATGCCCCAGCTGTCACAGGGGACAATGGCTGCAATGTTAATAAATAAAAATAATAACTATTACTCTGGGCTGCTGAGAGACCCCAGGAGAAAAGCATGGCAAAACCATTAGTTGTTCTCTCTCACTTGTCAAAGCTCTTTGGCTTAAAAGCTTCTGCCATTGTTCGACATTGGGGACGGGGGACGGGGGGACGGGGGGGCGGGGGGGGGGGGCGGGACCTAATAACACCTGTTGGGATGATAACGACAGCTGTCAAAAAAAAAAACAGAAGAGCCACTGACTATTGGTCAAATAATGTCGACTCTACTACAGCTGCAAGAGATTCAAGGTTTTTTTCTTTTTTGCTTGAAAGGGTTAGTCCATCCTTTGTCCCAGTAATAGAATATTCTGCCCCCCGCCCCCTCACATACCTCACCGTCTGTACGATTACTGACAGCAGTGGATTGCGTACAAGGCCAAAACTTGCAGGGATTCCTTTAAGACAGAAGATTGGAGGGGATTGAGTGCTAAAAGAATAGAGCTATTAGACTGCCTGGTGTAACTTGTGGTTTCTGGCAAGTGGGAACATTTTTTTTCTCTGTTATTATTTTTTTATTATATTCAATTTCACTGACAGTAGCAGCAGCGGAAGCAGCACCCGTTTACCATACAGTACCTGTCTGTGAGCAAGAAGTTAGGGGAAAGACTGTAGTGATGTAGTAATACCTTCTCTCATTCTGGGGGAGCCACTTTCTTTTAACTTTCTTGTAAGTTGCAGTTGTGGGGGGGTGTGAGTGTTTTGCTGTTTATGCTTTCTTATAAATTAATTTTCTTTAACATTTGTATTTGACTTTTAGTAAACAAAACCACTTGTGCTCTGTATACAAAAGCCATAGACCAGTATCCATGGAAACAGTTTAGTCAAGGTCTAAAGGTCTCAATGCACATTTCTTATATTTATTTTACTTACTTTCTTTAAGATTTTATTTTTCTCAAACTTTTTGAAGTGGAAGTATATGTCATTTTTTTCGTTGGTGTCAATTCATGTATAGGATAAAATAATGGAATTCAAACAGGTAAATCATTAAAGACATTAATGCATGTCAATTGCGGTCTCAAGCTAGATATTTAAATAAGCAATACACTGTACAGATGTTTAGATTGTTGCATTTACTCTACATAATAAATATTTATTTTCTACATGACAATGAAAATTTCTAAAGTATGGTAATTAAAAGGAAAACTTTAATTTTCACTGATGCCAGGGAAATGTGGTATATGTGGCTTTAATTTTGTTCTTTGAATAACTCTGACTCCTGGACTAGAATTTCAAAATTTCTTTCACTGTGTGCTATGAAAGAAAATGTTGTCTAGCTAGCTGTAGGGGAACGCTTTGTCACAAGACTTTGAAAACAATAGACTTAAAAGTAGAATGACCTGCTTCTGTTGCCTGAAGGTTTGACAGCCTATTGTTAATTTACTATAGATTTTGTGGTGCTGCATTCCTGCTTTGCAAATGTTTGTTTGGTAGCGTTTACAGATGGAATTCCTCCTCCAGTGACACATTTGTTTTGTTTGGTTTCTTGCTCTTGTGTAGAATTTGCTAGAGCCCCTATCAAAAGCATCCAAGCATAAACTTGCTGTTTTTAGACTATAAAAAAGGCCTCTCACTTGGAAATTCCACAAAAGTGCCAAGAAAAAATATTAATTCTCCCTTTGTTGGACTGTGTGATTCTCGATTGAAAAACAGTTGAATATACAGGACTTTTCACTGCAGCTCAGTTGCTGGTTTCGGCACTAAAACTAATCAGAAGGTGCCATTCATTTTCAGGTTTGTATTTTTATTTTATGGAAAAGCAGATGCAAAGTTGTGTGCAACGCACACACAGCTGCTCACGGCGTGCGAATCTGTAAGCTCCCGCTATTTTCCCATCAGGGCAATCAGTAGTTGCACATTGGCACTTTAGCACTTCCCAATCAAATCTTGAGGGTTGGAACTTAGTAAATCATATGGAAATTAAGCATTTACATACATAAATGGTCAATTCAACGCTGCATATGTGTGCAAAAGGTTAAATGGCTTTAGAGGGCACAATGAGCGCAGCGTCGAGGAAGCAGAGATATTCAGAAAGAGATTTTGAAATGTTGTTGGAGGAGGTACAGAATCGCAGTACTGATTTATTTGGTTCTGATAAAGATGGTCCAAATTATAAAAAGTCAAAAAAAAGCTTGGCAAGAGGTTGCAAAAATATAAACGGATATAATCACTGGCAGCTTGTAATAACAATGCACCATTCACTTGATGTAAACATCTTGAAAAACATGACTGACTCATGCCTGCAATGTCTGCAATTGGTGTCTGAAATGTACGTGTTGCATAGAAAACTAGTGCTTTATTTACCTTTACAGCAACAGGCAAAGCAGTAGAAACACATGACTTTGGTTCTAAATCTAAATGGAGTAAACTGCATAAATCAGCTACTGTTTGCTTATTAATTTGAAATTGGTGAATTCACTCACTATCCTTTGCTCTCCAGCTTCTTATCCTTTGTTCTATGTCAAGATCCAACAAATCATATAAAACCTCGAACTCAGCCATCTTAAACTTGCAAACCCCTCAGGGGAAAATCAGGCACCTCAGGCAAACGTGGGCAAGTGCTGGCAGCGTGTGCTAATGTATTTTCCTTGTCCTTGCGCGTCTTGCACTGCACTTGCACATGTTTGCGTTGAGGGGAAATCGGGCCCATGCTGTATTAAAATTAGCAATACTAAGTGATTTAAGTAGGTCATCAGCAGCTTTTGTGCTTTTTCAAATCCTCAGTGTTTCCAACAGACTTTCATACATTCGAATGTCATTCCAAAGCTACCAACCCTAAAACTTTTTTTTCAGATTCTTATTCATTTGAAACTGCTGGTTAGTAGCTGTTTATGTGCGTTATTATTTATGTAGATACATGTTGTACTGTAGGTGAATAAACAAGTGTCTCTATGCTGAATGCTGTATTGAGTTCTCCTAGGTTTTGCCTGCAACCCCACCCCCATCCCAACTGCTGATTAGGTGTCCTTGACAGGTTAGCAATTATAGAATAAAGCAGAACCTTACATTTCTGAGAAAAACAAAGTGTGGTTTTATAATGTATCCATTGTCATCCTGCATTAACAGGAGCTTTGTTTTGTGGAAGAAAGGGCTAATGATTTTCTAACAGCAGGTGATAAAACACGCTTCTTTTTTTTCTCTTATCTGGTTGTTGATGAAGCCATTAGTGATAAGAACCAAGGGAAAAGAATGGGGTTTATTACAGCAAATGGACTTTAAATGAGTTTTATTGTGGTGTAGCCTATTTATTTTTTTCTTTATTTCTCTCCTTCCATAGAAACCCCCAGCATTGAGAAGCTTCTATCAAAAGACTGGAAGGACAAGCTTCTTGCCATGGGATCAGGGAACTTTGGAGAAATTAAAGGTAATTTATTTCACTCTTAGAACATAAGAACATAAGAAAGTTTACAAACGAGAGCAGGCCATTCAGCCCATCTTGCTCATTTGGTTGTTAGTAGCTTATTGATCCCAGAATCTCATCAAGCAGCTTCTTGAAGGATCCCAGGGTGTCAGCTTCAACAACATTACTGGGGAGTTGGTTCCATACCCTCATCCACTCTTCCACATACCCTATTTAAATAATTAAATGCTGAGCAATTTAATATTTTTTGTTGATACAAGACATGCAGAATTGCATACAACATTTTGGATTACCGATGTGGAATTATGAAGAAATGTATAAACCACATATTTAAGTGCAATTTAATGCTATATTTATGTTTTTTTTTTTTTAAATACTAAAATAAAACTAATACCATACATTAATTTTTATAATAATACTAAATACTACTACGACTACTACTAATTTAGAGCACGCCCACGCGGAGTCCGCTGGCGACATGACATCTTTTGTCGACCAGTGGGCTCTAGTGGGCGTGCTCTGTACCACCTCTCCTTTAGTTTTGAACATTTAATTTACAGCCATTTTTGACCGGTTTTCTTTTCATTTGTTAAAGCCCAGTCCTTGTTAGCACCCCTTTTTGTTTAGGGGTGTTAAATTGAAATTTTTCTCCGGCTGCCACTGGGCAGCTGGTGTAGTCCGGGGCTTTTACTACTACTACTACTACTAATAATAATAATAATAATAATAATAATAATAATAATAATAGTTACTGAGTAAAAATTATTTTGCCATGCTGTGTAGGGGTTCTAGTCTAATAACATTTTTGTTTCTCTTACTGAATTGGATTTGGTCCATTTACATTGGAAAAGATTTAATCAATATGACATTTAATCGTTTTCTTTACATGTTAAATGTATGGATTGATTAACAACTGCTAAATGTAAACCTACTGAGATGAGGTATGTCATAACAGCTGGAAAAAAAGAACGCAATAAAACAATATTATCCAATTCAGTTTTAAATGCCGTTAGTATACAAAAGGGTGAAATTTGTGTTTTACTTTAAAAGTAGACAGCAGTTCTCTGTTTTTGAGTGCATGAGATCGACATAAAGCCTGCTCAGTAATGTTTTCTTCATCTGAGGTACAAACAGGAGATTTGGTATGGCATTTAATTGGAGCATAGTCATTTTAAAAGTGACAGCCAAGCCAAGACTGCACATGCCACAGTGATTTTCTTTAAAGGATGATCCGGGATGCATCTTTACATTGATTTCCTGCCCTGTAAAGAGAACTGTACATTCTATATTAGATATGTACCTGCTTGAGTCAAGACCTTTGATTTGGGAAAGCTTTGCTGTTTATCAACCTGCTGCAACCATGCTTACAACCTGCAGCTGAAAACAATGTGTAACAGACTTGAACTTGAATTGGAGAATGACTTAGCAGTGTTTATTTGTATATTGCAACTTAAAGAAGTTATCTTTAAACACATATCATAATTAGTTACTTAAAGCACCTGACAAGTGTTACATTGTTAAAAATGGTCTAATTACAATTGGGTGGAATGTACTGCCTTGCAGTATATTTATCTGCCTTAGGGTATTTATAAGAACCAGTTATTGATCTGTTTGAAAGTTGTAAATGGTATTGAAAATTCTATTTTCTGATAGGTGTATTACATTTTAGTTTTTAAACAGTTGATGTTGTGGTACAGTATTACACATATTTTCTTAAAGAAATGCACACGTTTTCCAGGGTTTCTGTATGCTCCCCTTGTAAAATGCTGCCAATTTTAATTCTGACATAATACCTGTAAATTGTAAAGGATCAGTGCTATAAATAATAAGTGAGAAATTATTAAGAATTTGACCAGGAACTGTATGTATTACGGAATTATAAATGTGGACAGCTGTTGCCCCCACTGAGACTGGTACCTTGAAGTGGTTGGGTGGCTTGCGTGTCTTATTGAACCACTGAGCTATGCTGGCAGGAGTTTATACTCCTGGCAGGGTTACCCAGGCTGGACAGATCATGTGGGGAGACAAGAGTCAGTCTCCTGGTCCTCCAGGTTGGGGGTTGGGCATGAGGCTAACTACCTCACCCTATATAAAAAATATATATATACTTGTATATATATATATGTGTGTGTGTGTGTGTGTGTATTACGGAAACTCACACGGAATCTCTAAACCTCGGATGTCCTAGAAGCTAGAGGCAGTCTTCCAGAATGACTGATGCCAGTGAAAACCTTCGGGAAGCTGGTATCATGAAGACAAGCTTTCTGGATGCCAAAACAAAAATTAAGACCGGAGCATGGAACGTTAGAACAATGTATGACACTGGGAAGAAAGTGCAAGTAATCAAAGAAATGCAAGCATATAGGTTTCACATTCTAGGGGTCAGCAAAAGTAGATGGACACGGTTTGGAAAGACCATCAGCTCTACTGGAGAGACCATTCTGTTTTCAGGTAGACAATGACCAACACAGGGCTGGAGTCACTCTGATCTTGAAGAAGGGAGTTGAGAAAACCTTGCTTGAGTGGAAACCTGTGAATGAACGGCTAATGAAGTCAAGATTCCAGAGCAGGCACACCAAACTCACTATACTACAGTGCTACGCTCCCACTAATGATGCTGATAAAGAGGGCAGAGACGCTTTTTACGAGGCTATGCAAGCTGAGATTGAGACAGTACCTGCCCATGACTTACTGGTGATCATGGGAGACCTCAACGCCAAGGTAGGCAAGGACAACAGTGGCAAGGAGAGAAGCATGGGACAGAATGGATGTGGTATTATCAATAAAAATGGAGTGGCACACTTTCCCAACACAAGAAAATTCACAAGCTTACTTGGGTGTCCCCCAATGGAAGAGACCAGAACCAGATTGACCATATTGTTGTGTGAAAATGGCGCAGATCACTATTGGATATAAGAACCATGCATTGTGCCGACGTTGGCTGTGACCACCATCCTGTTATAGCCAGCCTCAATCTGAAATTGAAGAAAACTGGGGCAAACATATGCCATCGCCAGAAGAACTACAATGTTTAGCTACTCAAGAATGAATGCAAAAGGAACACTTACTCCATTGAGGTCAGAAATAAATTTCAAACCCTTCAGAATGAAGCATCCCTGCAGACGATGATGATGTCAATGTCAAATGGAATCCGATTAAGACTGCATATTGCCAGAGCAGTGAAAAGGTCTTAGGCTTTAAGAAAAGAGAACATAAAGAGTGGATCAGTGCTGCAATGTAGGCTCTTATCCAGCAAAGAAAGAACATCAAGTACAAAATCAACCAGTCCAGTTCAGAACGTCTGAAAGAAACTTCGAATACAGTACACTGAAACAAACAAGCTGGTGAAGAAGTCAGCAAGAAGGGACAAAAGGCAGTACATTGAAAACATGGCAGCAAAGGCAGAGGCAGCAACAAGTAGGAATGAACTGAGAACTGTATACAAAATTACCCAGCAGATTGGCGGACACAGAGGTAAGACCTGCACCCTGGTCCGAGATAAAAATGGGAAGCTGCTCGTGACAGAGGAGGAGCAAGACAGATGATGGGGGGAACACTTCAGAGAGGTGCTGAACAGACCAGAACCACTACAACCTGCAGATATCACACCATCTGAGGAAGATATTGAAATTAATATTGAGCCACCAAGCAAAGAAGAAATTAAAGCAGCAATCTTTAGCCTAAAGAATAACAAGGCCCCAGGTATGGATCAACTGAATGCCAAACTCTTCAAAGCAGACCTGGACACAGCAACAGATTTACTATGGCCATTGTTCATAGATATGGGAGAAGGACAAACTGCCAACTGATTGGACAAGAGGCAAGATTATAAAAATACCCAAAAAAGGCAATCATGCCAATTGTAACAACTGGAGAGGTATCACTCTGCTTTCAATTCCCAGCAAAATCTTTAGCAAGATTACCATAGGGTGCATCACCACAACATTAGATAAAACCTACATTTCTCATGCACAGTGGGAAACTCAGACACCAGTTTCCTTGTGAAATCCGGAGTCAGGCAAGGCTGTGTTATGTCAGCACTCCTATTCAATCTCACCATTGATTGGGTCATGAAGATTACCACCCAAGACCAACACACTGGAATCAGATGGTCTCCTTTCACTTTGCTTGAGGACCTAGATTATGTAGACGACCTGGCCCTCTTCTCACACACAAGAGAGCACATACAGAGCAAAGCCGACCGACTCCATAGCCATGCAGAATCTATTGGGCTAAAGATCAATGCCTAAAAGACCATGACCAATAAATCAACCCAACACCAGGCAATAACAATCAACAACCAGCAACTTGAGTTTGTACAGAAATTCACTTACCTTGGAAGTATCATCAACCTACACAGAGGGACAGAGAAAGACATAAGGTCCAGGATAACAAAAGCTAGAATTGCCTTTGCAAATCTATGTCCTGTGAGGAAGTCCTCAATGTACGGCAGAAAAACCAAGCTCAGGCTCTACACCAGTAACATTCTTTCTGTCCTTCTCTATGGAACAGAGTGCTGGCGAACAACAAAGTAAGATGTCCAGATACTTTCAAGCTTCCACAGCATGTGCCTAAGATACCATCTCTAATGCCAAACTGCACCTCCTAACAGGCCAAGAGGACATCATCAACATCCTCAAATAGAGACAATGGACATGGCTTGGTCATGTTTTCCATATGCCAGATTTTATCCCAGCCAAGACGGCACTCCGATTGACCCTAGAGGGAAAGTGAAGAAGAGGGTGCCCCAAAACTACATAGAGATGAACCACTGAAGCAGAACTCTCCACTGTGCACCTAACCTGTGAGTCAGCTGCCAAAACAGCGCAGGACAAAAGAGGGTGGCTGGCATGAAGAGGATGAATGAAATGTATGTATTACGGGATTTTAAATTTGGACAGCTGTTGCCTATAACTCACTTTGTTGCATTTTCCATATTAAAAAAAAAAAAAAGTTATATATATACAGTGCTCCCCCTTTATAACGCTGTTATTTGTGTTCCGCCTTATAACAAGATTACTAGTGTTAGTATAATGGCATTATGGGGCAAATGGGAGCCAAGACCTTACTGCCTTATAACCTGTTCTGCAGTATATAGGGGGAGCACTGTATATATATATATATATATATATATATATAATTTTTTTTTTTTTTGTTCAGGGTTAGTAGCTTAATTCTTACGAGCATTTTCCACTTATATTTGCCATGTAATTACTTTTGGATTCTTACAAGAAACGAATACCACTTTCATATGTCAGACTTGAAATTGAAACTACTGGTTCTGTTATACAAACCCCTTATGTGTACTTAGTTATCTAGCTATCTAATAAAAACAAATACTACATATATACTGTAAAGGCATTGAAGTATACGTATTGACCCCATACAGTATACTGTATGCAGGTAGGTCATCCTACTTTCAAAAATCATCTATTTTTAGCATTCTTGTTTCTTATAACCAGAGTTCTTTCAAAACCTCACTGACAGTAGGTCTTTAGAAATATTACTTTTCAATTATGTAAGCAGATTAGGTGCCATTTTTATGAATGTATATTTTTGCCATTTATTTACTGTATATGGACATGAAGTGTCTAGGCTAATCTAAACACAATATAAACATAGTGGTTAGATTGATCTATACAACACTGATGAATGGCAGCGTATGACAGGTGCACATACTACATACATTTATCAGGTAAACTGCTTCAGTTCTTCAGGATAAGAGACACAGTATGCGGCCAAAATCACTTTATATCGAGTGAAAGCACTGGGAAACAGACCGAAGACACAGGGGGTATTTAACAGACAATAAATCACAAAGTCCCTGTGATCTTGTTCTGCCATAGAGAGTGCTCCTTTTCTCTCCAGGTTAAGCATGAAAGCAGATTCCCTGTGAGTTAACTCGAAAGACAATCCACATTCCATCCAGCCGGGCCAGGGGACCGCCACTGAAAGAAAGGTTTCTTTTATTCCCCCCACTCCCCCCACACACCCCCTCCCTTTTTTTCCCTGAGCCTGACATTTTTAACATAAGGTCCTTTCTTGTTTCACAGTCATCATCAAATACACACACATCTGAAAGGTTTGTCAGTAAGCTGTTAAAACAGCCGCTAGTTTATTTTTCCTGCAGTCTGCCATGACAGTTGCATTTACCGTCCTTTGTTGGTGAAGGGGTTGGGGGAGGAGGGCGGGTGTGTGTGTGGGAGACCCCTGGGGCCAAATGGATTTCTCTTACACCTTCCTGATGTATGCCTCTGATGTATTTAATTAAGATGATGATGATGAAAAAGGGTTGTCAGGCACACATCTCTAACCTGTGCTTTCTTGCAGGGACTCCAGAAAGCCTTGCTGAGAAGGAGAGGCAGCTCATGGGTATGATCAACCAGCTGACCAGCCTGAGGGAGCAGCTGCTGGTGGCCCACGATGAACAGAAGAAGCTTGCAGCATCTCAGATCGAGAAACAGCGCCAGCAAATGGAGCTGGCCAAACAGCAACAGGATCAAGTGAGTTGGTAAAAAATATGGTCTATAGTAGCACTGCATATGTGTTTCTAAGAGCTTGTACTGCTACTTGCACCCATTGATTAGCTGGGAATTATTTATCTGCTACTGTATCTTGACAGACAGCCTTCATTTCTTGCATTACTTATTTAAGACATGTCTGGCCCACATCTGGAAACCAAACCCACACACTCAAATATAAAACAATGAACACAGTGGAAGTGATTAGAGGAATGCAATTCCCACCTATAAAAAGGTGGCATCTTCCCTGGTAAGGGAGGGTAGGTAGTCTAAGCTTGTTTGTTTCTTACTTAATGTTCATACCATGTAAGTATTCAATGGTTCATCATTGCACATTCTAACGCAAGCAGAAAACAATGTTTACATTTTCTTTTTTTTTTTTTAAATACCCATCTTCAGAAATAGAAACAAATGCAAAAGTGACATTCTGATGTACAGACTACTTCACTTGCAAAATATACCCAACACCCAGTTGCCTAGTTTCCCAGAATGTATAAGGTGGGACTTTGCCAATGTTTTTCCCCAAAGGGACTGAACACATGTAGAACAAAGACAGATAGCCCAGGAACCATTTTAGGGTGCATTTAGCAAACTCACTAAAGAGATGGAGGTGCTAACCAAGGTAAAGACGCTGCCGGGAAGAAACGAGAGATTGATGAATATTTACGTATTGAAACTTGTTTTTTATATGCTGCAGATTTATAGTTAAATCCGGAGACATGGCAACATAGTTTTGTTGACCCCTCTAGTATCTGCAACAGCAAACGTCTCTTTTCCACATCTTTTGGTATGTTCTGTAGTATTTATCTATGAATATCAATTTTACTTGTCACTTATTTGGGTGCTGGGAATTGTAGTAGTTGATGAGAGGGTGCTAGACAGATATTTAATTTGATAGTACTGTATTAGCATAAAGTCTGGTTAAAATATATATGAATTAGCATGAATTACTGACAAACAATGGATATACTGTACAACTACTGTATATGGACAATAGCACAGCCACCTGAAACTTGACTGTCCTGTCTTTAGGGTTTTCACTGATTGAGGGGGTTTACGTTTAATGTAAATGTGGTTAAATCCCTAATTCTGGAATAGCTCAAACATCCTGCTTAAAAAGGGTATAGCTTGATACATCTGGACCCTATACTTGTCTCCAGCTCCGTGTATTTACTGCACAATTCTATTAATTGGTATGTTGTTTTAAACTGTCAAAAGAGATTAGGCATCTAAATATGCTGGTGGCTCAGCAGGTAACACATCTGTCTCTGTCAGAAGGTCACAGGCCTCAATCGTGCTTGGAGCGTAAACCTCAGCATAATCCCTGCTAAAACCCCAGCATGGTGTACAGTACATGTGCATCTGGATGTTGTGCTGCTGTAGATGCTCCAAGGCGTTTAAAAAAACAAACAAAAAGGTGCTTACTCTGGGTAACTTCAGTTTCTCATCCAGCCTAGACCATAAGCCTCATTGGAAACGAGCTGGCTCTACTCTGTTGGAACATATTCAAATGAGGATAACTCAGCCGAATCAAATACATGTGTTTTTATTTATTTACTTATTTATAAAATAAACAAGGCTGAACTTCTGATACTCGCTTACAAATACATGGGTCTAAACATGCTTTCAAAACAGGGTTGTGAATTAAGTATAGCTCTAAACTAAACTCCCCCAATTTCAGTTTTAAAACATTGGCTTGGATATAGAAATTTTAAAAAATACAGAGATTTGTAAAATAGAATTCCGGGGACACAAAATGAGTAACGTGGAGGGCCAGAGAAGTGGAGGTGACACAGGGGGGTGGGGGGTAACTTGGAAAAAAGTTGTAATTTCTTATTTTTGTGGCTCTTCACAGATTGCAAGACAACAGCAACAGCTCCTGCAGCAACAACACAAAATCAACCTTCTTCAACAACAGATCCAGGTCAGAATTGTTTGTGTGTGTTAAACAAATACGATCTTGCACAACCTGCATGTTTTGCATTCAATCCCAAATGTAATCATAACAACAAGAGTGATATTATACCATTGGCATTGAAGTTAATGTAAATCATTTACATGCAAATAAAGCTTTTGTTCAGAAATCTCCAGGTTGGTGATAGCTGATAACCCTTTGATAGAACTGGAATTAGTATAGCCTCTGAGACTGTGCGGACCCAGGTGTTAAACTAATAGCTTTGAAATGGAAGAAACCTATTTGGCTAAATAAAGCCAGTTAGACTTGGTTGCCTTGAAAATGACTTCAATTATTAGGCACCAGGCTTTGGCTGAATCCACAGATATTGTAGGAAACCCTAGTTACATTAACGCTATTCAGTTGACTTCACTTAGATAGCTTCACAATACTGGACTGCTGCCATCTTTTTTTCCATTTGGTTGATGGAAGTCTTTCTGCTCCAAATGTATTCAAATCGAGCTGAGAACAGAGTTTCACAGAGAATAACTCTGTGTTTATGTGTGCGTGTGTGTGTGTGTGAGAGAGAGAGAGAGAGAGAGAGAGAGAGAGAGAGAGAGAGAGAGAGAGAGAGAGAGAGAGAGAGAGAGAGAGAGAACATCCCCTAAATTGAAATAGCAGATCAATACCCTGTAGGCCAAGGAACATTTTGTCAAAAACCATCACGTGTCAAGAGCAGCTGTTTTTGTAAACTTGTAAATACTGCCGTTCTTGATTTACTCCGACACAGCCCACAGTAACAAAGCACCCTTTTCCCATGACTTTGCAACCTTTTCCCAAACAACTGAGGTTACCATTGAGAAGGCCGAACAATTGTTTCTCACAGTAGCTTCACAACTGAAGTCCTATCAGTTTGCAGAGGAGGATCCACCCAGATAAAAAAAATCCATTTACAATTTACAGAGAGAAGCAACATATACAAGAGTACTATACTTTCAAAAATAATTCCACTTTTGCTGCTGCAGTTCCCTCACAGCTCTTAACCCTAATGGCTGCAAACTCTATGGTTAAGTATCTACTACTGGCTTAACTGGTGCGGGTATTGTTTCAATTGTGGTTTTCCTTCTCACATACTCAACCGACAGCAACCCCACCACCACCAAGATATTGATATTCTCATTGTCGCCTGATAGAATTTTTGCCTAAAATGCAAATGATTTACTCACTGAGTATTATGTTGCATTGATCCTCCTTGCGAGCTGTACGTTTTGTAATGTGTCAATGTACGCTTGATTTCATTGAAACAAGTGAAAATCTTCTTTTTTTTTTTTTTTGAATGGTTTGAAAAATTTTAGGATCCTGTGCAGGTGTACATTTAAAGTATAATTAAACAGTAATCGACTGACTAGGTAAAGGTTAGTAAATTACATCTGAACACTTGTCCCGGGCAAATGGGTCCCTTTATTTTTCTTTCTGTCAGTTATTCCACAGTGCTTCTGGATGTCAATTAGGGAATGATATCAAGAGCTGAATAATGGTTGAAATAGAACTAAACAAAAGAAAAATTGTGAGGTTTTAAAAAACAAAATTATACTGGCTCTACATCTTGCTTCCATTGATAAAAACTGCCAAAGTCAGATTCTGGAGTTTCCTGAAGCATTGATTGGACAGACTGTTCCAACTCCCTTTGAAATGGTGCAGAAATGCTACTAATTCCAGCTAGGGTTGGAAATGGAAATCACTTTCTTTTTTCTCCCATTATTTTATCACTGGCAAATAAATCAGTCATTGGCTAGTCCAGATGCATCTGTGTTGAGTCACTTACAGAGAACTGCTAATAGCTCCAGGACATTATTCTATCATAATAAAAACATATGGCTTTATAAGCCAAAAATATGTTGCACAAAATGTACAGAGACTACTAAAATGGTATTTTAAGGAATACATTAAGTGAGAGGCATGAATATGACCACTTTGTGTTTTACCGCTTGTAGTTTGGCAAACTTCAATGAGAAATTAAAACCCAATATATGCACAGAAAGGCCTTACGTAGCTGTTTCCAATGCTATCATGTATTTTGTTGTGGAGTGTATTAATTTTGTTTTTATATATAAGCCACGCCCCCCCCCCCCCCACAAAAATCATATCAAAATTTATAATAATAAATAATATTTTTTAAAACTTCCAATTTCGACCCCTTTCAAAGTTAGATATAGAAAACATATTTGGATGTTACAGTTGCAAAATGTTATGAGTATTTCAAATAAAAAATCAGTAGCACTTCTTCTACAGTTGAGGAGTACAAGATTTTGTCCAAACCATGGTCTGTATAACGAAACGGCCCTATTTACAGGCTCTGTCAGCTATTTTGAAAAGTCTACAGAAAAAATGAACTGTAACAACAACAACAAAAAGTATATAGAACAACAAACTATAAATGGCGACAAAGCAGTAAACCTAACTATATTGAGCTACTGCAATACATGTGATCTCCACTGTAAAGCAAATAAATAAACAAACAAACAAATAAATAAATGCATTTCATTTTTGGCATAAAAGCATAATATACCGAATAGTTTCTGACTTTCAATAATTTTGCATTATGAAGAGAAAATTATATTTATATACACAAATTATAGAATTCAATATAACCACAAACAGCAAATCAACAATAACAAAAAAAAAGTCTATAGAAAAGTTAATTATATTGTGATCATAAAGCAGTAATTTTAAAGATAATGGGGTGATGTAATAAATGTGGCCACCACTGTAAGCTAGCAAACAAACCCATGTGTCATCAGTGCTTAAGCTCCAAAATGAGAGTGGTCCGACATGTAGGGGTTAAGTAATGAACTGGGCTGTATTAAAAAAAAAAAAAAAAACATAAGCAGCTCAGTGGTCAGAGCACTTTACTGCAGTGATACTGTATATCTCGAGCACAGGTTATTGCCTACATTACGTTTTTTTTTTTTTAGAGAAAATGGCGTGATAAACTGTGTAGATGATACCAGCATGGCACCCCCTTTGTCAGACTAGCACAGTCTAGAATGCATGGTCACATGGCATGGAGAGGCTGACTGGACCACGCTAGTCTATCCCATAGCAAATTTCCTGTGGGCTTGCTTTGTCTTTCAGTGTCTTATTGGTTCTATACAATATCATACTACTGGATGACAAAGCAGCCAAAAAGTGACTTAACTGTATTGTCACATCAAAATGTCACAAAATAAAAAGCTGTTTAAAAAAGCTATCTTCAGCAAATAGCAATGATATTTACTGCGTACATTTGATCTTGAAAATGTTAAGGTGTAAAAATAATCAAATCCGTGGAAGGATATACAGCAGACATGTTTGTCTAGCATATATTTTCATATATTTCCAACCCCTCCAGTAAGATATGTTAGTGTTCCTTTCACCTGTTATGAAATTCCCTTAGCTCAGTGCCCCATATACTTCCTGATCATCATTACTGCATTTATCTGTTTAAAAAATCATGATTTTATATCATATCATTTTTAAAGAGGAAACCCCTAATTACATGTGTAGTCACTTCTGAGCAGTGAGAATGACCCTGCTGTAAAACTGACCACAAACTTACTGGAAACAAGATGTGGTATCTCATTTGTGTCATTTGTTTTTTTAGGAAGGGGTATCAAGGAGCACTTTGAAATGTGGTTCAATGTTATTGCTTTCTTTGTGCTTACTGCTTATTAATAGGGAGTGTGTGAGTACACATTCTCCTAGTGCTATCAGCTGTTCTTTGCACATTTACAGGTGCAAAGGTCTACCGCTCTCACCTACTCACAGGAAAGCATTAAGGGGCATTTGATTACATTCCCCTTAGCAACAAGTTAGCACTAGCCTTACATTTATTACAATGAAACCAGCTCATGAGAAGTTTTCATTGTAGCCATGTACCATTTCAGTTTTTTGTCTTCTTTTTTTAGTCTTGATAAAAGGGAACACCGCAGAGCTCTTCTGAGCCCCACTCCCCCAATAAAACAGAATTCATTTATTATGCATTTTCCAAATATAACAAGACTAATATTTTTATGACTGTTACATTGTATCAAATGATTATCCTTAGAAGTAATTTACCTCAGTCTGTACCCATTAGGCAGTAAGCAGCCTTGATTACTTTTGTCTGGTTAAGAGAATTTATGAAGCCAGCAGTAATCATTGCATATTACCAGTGACATTTTGGATGCTAATATTGCTTCTTTTTTGGCAGATATAAATACAGAAATAGGCTTTGCAAAAACCACATTTTGGAGACAACACATATTGTCTCTATACTCACAGACACACTCCACTGTTGAACCGTTGGTTGAGGTTGTTATATACTGACTTCAATTACCATTTGCTTTTTGGGAACATTTACAAGGGGTCAATTTATTATTGAATCATAAAGAAATAACTGTTCAAAGGACACGTTATTCACAAGTTATTAGAAGTGAATTTCAAAAGCCTCTCATAATAGTGCTCAAGTCTTCCTGATATTAAATTACAGCCACCTGTATCAATGTGTTATTATCGTTTCTTTATGGTAGAAACAGTATCAATGACAGGGACATAGAGACCAATGAGTTAATTTGAAGCACAAAGTAAATCGTTTTTGCCAATTGCATTACTACACGATTAATTAAAAGTGAAATATAAAAGATGTAACTGGGATTGGCAAATGTGATAGATTCTCTAATTTAAAGTGGTGTCGTAGAGGCAGCTACAGGAACAGTATCTTACAGACCAACTGTAATACATATAAATGTATTTCATGTAACTCCATCATACTTTTTCAGTGCCTTTACTTCATAGAAATGTTACATTAGTTTCGCAGGAAAGGACTACAGAGCACACACATACAGCTGTGACAGGTGACCTTTATATAATCTTCAGACGTTTTTTTAATGCACATAAATGTATTCTTTTCAGTGTTTTTGTTGTTGTTATTCTGTACATGTTTTGACCAGACGAGCTGTTAGTGGTGGTGAGCTTGAAGTGTGATTTTATTTTATTTAGTAAATGCATTAAAAGTGGCTCATTATTTTTATTTGAACTATAGGTTGTATTGTGTGGGCTCTGTTTGGTGGAAAACTATTGGAATATGTGCACAAGCCGTGTGTAGTTAGTGGTTAGCTATTACCTTAAGGAAGGTAGCAGGAGTTCATAAAGTACTCAAAATTATTGTTAAAAAAAAGTCCATGCAGTCTGATAAAAATGTCCTCTGTTTTAAAAGAAGTATCCCACTAATAAGATAAAACATTTAAAAAAAAAAAAAAAACGGATCTGTCTTTTGGGGGATATTTACAATACTTCTGGCTGAGCTAAGCTGTGTGAAAATGTCAATAGGAAAAATGCACCCACATGGCAACTGATACAAACTTACAGAGCCAAGTTCATTGCATCTGACTCAACTTCTACGTACCTGCTCTTACAGGAGAGAAAACCCAGAGCTCTGTTACATAAGACAATCTTGCTTAACAACACACGGAAGCCGCTGCTCAGGCCCACCCTATGCTTCCATTTAATGGGAGCTATTTGTGGAAGGACACAGGCAAACAGATGGGCACAAAGCTATGCCCACCTACAGGATAGCACAAACAGCGCTGCCACCTAATTCATGGGAGTCAGCATGTTGCTAACTTGCCACTTGATTTAATTATGTGCTAATCAGGTAAAGGTGCCTTTGCCTAATGAAAAGGCTGTCTATGTAAAAGATTGGAAAGTAGTAAAATAAAAAAAGGACAGTTATATCACATCAGCCTTTGTGCCACTTTTAGTTTTAATGATCTCCTTTTAGAAATAAATAGAGGACAATTGGAGCTGTAAATTAAACAGAAAGCGTTCTTCTTGAGGGCAACAAAGCTGCAGAACTGTCAGGTGACTGCCTATAACCAAGGATTATGCTGTATTATTTAGAGTGGTAGTGTGGGCTTTGGTCTAAAATGAGCACTCTTGACCACCCAGTTTATCATAGAGAGAGCTGAACCTAAAGTAAATGACCGCAGGTATTTTCTGATGATGAGTGTAGTCTAAAGAATTAGTACTTAATGCTTCCGAGTTTAATTTTGATAATGAAATATACTTAATTTGATAAAGGTCATGCAGTGTCTCTTAGTGAAGATTAATTACCATAGGGATGGAAAGGACAGGATTGCTGTTTGTTATTTTTTTTTATTATTATTTTAAGTTACAGTGCTTAGTGTGAAGAAAAGTGCTGATCAAAACATCAGCAATGCATGTGGTGATATCGAAGGCTTAGATCCTTTATGGGTTCACTGGTTCCAGCTTGAAAGACAACGCTGAACTTCAGTGTTGAGCTATACAAAACCAGATGCAGATGTTGTCTAATTATAATATAGAAATGGCAGGGGGTCTTTCTAATGTAGTCATGCTAGCAAAGAGCTGAAGTGTGTCTTCCTTCAGGAGTAAAAGTCTAGCTAATCATGACAAGCTTAACATCGCTTTAGTAATCACATTACTGGGTGGAAAGAAGTTACATTTATTGGATTCTACTTAAAATTTTTCTTCAGTTTTGCATCATTTCTTTATGCAGTTTTTCATCAGGAATAGAAGTATTCTTGACTTGCATAGTCATTATTTGAGGAGACTGTTATCAGGGATAGGCATGTCTTCCACAAAAAACAAAACTCTCCTTTCCAAACGTCATGTCCGGATGACTTGTGTAACACTATATGTAAATGGTGTCTGCTTAGCCTGGTGTTAACAGAGCTCATTGTGTGGCTTCAGAGGTGACATTGGGAGGCTTTCCTTGACATTAAACCTGCGCTACCATGTTAACCCTAAATATCATCTGCTAGGATAACAGTAGACACTACAGTTGGTGTAACATGAGCTTGCACGATGCATCCTGGATTTAAGTTTTATTTCCATTCCAATTTCTGAGTCAGATGGACAGATTTAGATAGAGTGCCTCCTAATGGAAATTGAAGGAAATTACTGGAAATCAAACCAACAACAACAGTTCATAAATAGAAATATAATCTGTTTCCAGGAGAATGTGTGATACACCTCTAGTATTCTTAAATGAACGTGGGCATATTCAATTGTGAATAGAAACTTGAATAAATATAAATTTAAAACTTCACATTATCCAGAAAGTCTACACTGTGTATACATTTCACAGTTCCCAACTAAATCAATGTTTCACCAGAACTTGGTAGTGATTAGCAATCTATTCCAGTCATGTGATGTATGCACTGTTCTGTGCAGACAATGATGGTAGTTGCCACCCAACAATACAAGCCACTCTGTAAGTTATCAGAATAGGTCTGACTTTAGTATTCTATTTGTTAAGGACTGTTCTGAGTGCACAAAATTAATTACTACAGTTGTTATATCACAGTATGGTATTGTCTCCCCTCTTGAAACAATAGGTCAGAGAGGCTCTGCATTAATTGCATGAGCATATGGTTATAAACAGATTTTAGCTCAGGGACCAATACTTTACGATGTTATTTTCCACGCAATCAGATGTTACCATATTGTCAATGCTGGCAGCTATTGTTTCACTCATTTACTTCACAGAGTTAATTACTCCCTAATAATAACTTTACCTTGAGTTTTTCACCCGCTTATGCCAGCAAACCTGTTCACACTACATATGTTAATTATCAGCAAATCTTCATTATGATAAAAAAGCTTCAAGTTCAAGCTGTGCAACCTGGCTTTTTACACAGAGCTTGTTGCCTGCCAAGTTTCTACTTTCTATAATTGTAAGCCTTTTTTTTTTTAAATGAAACTCATTAAAAAAAAACTTTTAGTGGTCTTGTTTTGTGCTTTCATGTTAGTTCAATGTTTTTAAGACCATTTTAAAGACATTATTACAAAGAACTGCCTATTCTGACTAATTCCATGTTTGTGCTTCACATGAATAGTATTTAAAGCTTTGTTTGAGTTTTTTGGCTTTATTCTCCTGACAAAATTTGGCACATCATATATAAGATAAAATATGTAATGTTATACTTTTAGAAGTGTGGTGTGAAATAACATGTTCGTTAAATAAACATAAAGAATGTCAAAAATGATATTCCATTATTTTTGTTAAGGGAGGGACTGCAAGGCCAAATTGGTAGTGTTTGAAAAACATTTCAATCTGGTTACTAAGGAGGACCTGTGCAAAATGAATTTTGGAGATCTCAGCCCAGTTGGCCAGGTATCAATATCACAAGAACTTCCAGTACAACTGAATGATTTTGACTGAGTTGAGATTAGGTGTAAAATTCCTGAGAAATTCCTGAGGAATTGTACAAGGAAGAAACATTTACTTTACCTGTTACTGATATTAACATGTATATTATATAATAAGTAATAATACAAGAGTACATAAGTAACCATGTTTTGTTTAATTGTATTTCTAATAATTTTATAAATTCTACTATCAAGGAATACATGATGATAACTAGGTTGTATGTGAGTACATTTTGATATGTTCTTTAAAAGCCATGCTGACAGTATTCTCTAATTCAATAGGAAACAATGCCTATCAAAGCATGAAAGGGGCGGTAGACAATGGCATGTGTCTTTATCCTGCACTATGATATATTGTTAAGCCATGATGTCATGACATTCCTATACTTAACCGGCTAATCCTGATGGGACCTGCAGATGAAGACGTTTGCACACAAGGTGGTAAAAGAAAGCAGCCTCAGCGTAATTGTAACCAAAAAAAAAATCCATCCACAGAAAATAGTTTGTGTGTGTATGGAATCCAAGTGTCCAGCTGTTCTTAGTGGGATTAGTGGGGTTTAATGAAGAGCACAGATGGACCCAATGCTATTGTCCAGAGTATTTCGGGGCAAAGGCTAAATGTGAAGGATGATCAGGGATGGGGTGATTGAAGGCAGGAGGGGGAGAAGGAAAAAGAAATCCCTGTTTCCATAAAAAGCCTCTGGACTAGTGCCGTCCAATGGAAAAGCAGAGGAAATGGCTCCTAAAGCTTCCTTTCATGGGTAAAAGGCATTGTCGGCATGGCACAGGTCATGTGTGGTGAGCAGCTGTTCCAGGGTTCTCACTAAACTATTAAAGGCTTAGCTGGGTCCATTATATTTTGTTAAGGTGGCTTGGCTGGATGTGGACTGCTGCAATTGTATAAGCCCTCTTTGTATTACATCTAAATTAGAGAGTTGGGATAAGCCAGCTGGGTGACTTTGAATTATATGCAACATTTTAACTAACTGCTTAAGTGCCACCTTACAAATAGCTCTGGAATAAGAAATGCACTCCACCCCTAATTGGTGCCATTCTGTATTGCAGTGATAGGCTATCTCCAAAGTCCTTCCCAAGCCAATGCAGGCTTATAGGGAAAACAGCGTTAGAAGTGTATGTTTCTGTACACAAGGGTGGTAATGGGGACAGTGTCATGCTCTAATGCCCCTGATTTACATCAGCTACCCTTTTCCAGTGAGCTGGATCAAGGCAGCTTTCTCTGATAGCAGGTAATTATGTACCAGGAGTTTGCTGTCTTGAAGAATGAGTCAGTTTGAATAGCTTACATTTTGGTCATTTTTTAGTAGTGCTTTTTGTTTTTTTAATTAGGGATCAAGGATAAATAATACTATAGCCAATTTCCAGACCTAAAAGCAAGAAGTAGAAGTAATTGTCTGCGCTGAGCCTCCACTGGCTGATGCTTTATGCAAAACAGTAAAACTGGCATACCTTTAGATCGCTTTATGGGCAGCATGGTAGTTCTGGTTAACCAAAATTGTTTTGCAATTATTTTGCGGTTGAGAACAAAATGTTGAATCAAACTGTTCCCGGTGCAGTGATTGTGTGATTATGTAGTATACATTACTGGGCATTGGAACAGACACACAAAAACCACAAGCAGCTCAACTAGAGAGCAAGTACAAACTTTTTTTTTTTTTTTTTTTACTTTTTAGTAAACTACATACAGTTTTGCAAGGATGGACTCCTATAGCATAGCATTATTCACCCCCGGTTTTACTATAAGCCTAGTAAGCCAAAGTGTAAAGGTAACAATCTCATGTTTGACTAATTTAACTTACACTAAAACCTTAGAAAAGCTTCAAATCAGTGATTGTCCAATTTTGATAATATATGCAAAACCACTTGCTTTCTGTGTTAGTCACTGCTATATGATATTAGGCACCCTCCGTCACTATGCATTACCTCATTGTGTGCAGTTACACTTCTTTAAAGTAATTGTTTTTTGTTTTTATTCTGACAAATACACCAATTTGCCTGATATTGTACTTACTCAATGTACAAGGCCTGTTCATTCTGAGTTGTTCTAGTTCTCATGCAAGCCAGAGGGCACACACTTGCTTTTTACTGTTTTATTTGTATTATAATAATAATAAAAAAAATCTCTTTGCCTGTCATGTTGAGAAGAGGAATTTTCCTTTTGGGTCTGTTTCAGTAGCGTGCCACACTCCCTGGCGAGAGGCAGCTGGGATCAAGTGTGAACTTGCCTTACATTGTAAGTTCCCTCTCTATTGACAGGTTAGGGTTTTGTATGCTTTATTAGCCCTGGAGGCAGACTTATCACTTGCAACACAGGCAGGAATGTTGAATTCATCCTAGAACTTTACAGTCATTTTCAATAACATCACTTTAGTACTTTTTTTTTTTTTGGCAGTGAAGTTCTCTGTGGAACCATCTGTCTTCTGGTTCTCAGTGCCTGTTTTTGAAACTCCAGTCTTGCCAAAGTCACTTTTATAATCTAGGAAGCCATCAGAAGTTGCATGGCTTCCTGCCGATTTGAGTTCTCAATAAAAATGTTACACAGCTGTTCCTGAGAACTTGGATGGCTCCACGTGATTATCTCATTAATATAGAGGACAATCTTATTTAGTGAGGACACCATTGACATCATGATTGAAGACGAGGTCGTGCAGTTGGACAAAAATGGTAGCAAGAATAGGTCATTGATATATCAGTGTTATTGTATTATATTGATATTTATTCAGCCGTGATATACTAGTCAACCTAAACTAGTCAGCCAGAAACATAACCACCATCTATCCCACTGGATTGGTCTTATTAATGAGTCAACTTTAAAGGACGCATTTTGATTGTTGATTTTCTGTCTCGTGTTCAGCAGGTTCAGGGTCAGTTGCCCCCGTTGATGATCCCAGTTTTTCCTCCAGACCAGAGGGCATTAGCAGCAGCGGCAGCCCAGCAAGGTTTCCTCCTGCCCCCAGGCTTCAACTACAAACCTGGATGCAGTAAGTGTAAATCAAATAGTGATACCAGAGTGCCTTTTCTCAATCTAAGCAGAGGGATGTAGCAGAATTGCATGCTGGCTTTAAATAGGTGCATATTGTTGGTGGCACCTGCCTTTCTGGAATGTGCTTCTGAGCTCAGCAACACTTCCTTATGGAAAGCCAAGTTGGACAGGCAGCCCCTCTATCCAAGCAGACTTGCATCCCCACATATGGTGTGTGTTAATCTTTAATCTACATGGGTTTTAATAGTACTGTAGTGCTGGATTTGTACATTGCAGAGAAAGGTATATGGGTCCAGTAAATGAAAGTGGTGGCCCTATATTTTAACAGAGCAGTTTGAATTACACAAACAAAATGTAGAAACACATGAAGTATTGTTTGTGGCCAGACATGTCTCATTCACAAATTAGTGCTATAGGCTAAGGGTTAAGGGTCCTTTCATTGAATTCGCCATGACACAATGGTGAACTGAAAACAGGCCACATTTAAATAAGAGTACCATTTGAAGCACCAGAGATTTCGAAATGGCAGTACCTGGCAGTGTTACCATGTCAACATACTGTACAACACATTTGTTTGTTTGTTTTTTCATCCGATATATTCCCCATTTTAAGGTGAAATGTGAGCAAAAAATTCAAATAAAAATGGCATACATTAAGATACTCATCAGGATGACATCATTAGTTAATGACAGTCTTGACAATCAAACTGACAATAGCATGATAAAGATAGAGCATGGGTGTGGGAATAAAACACAGTGTTTATGAGCCCCTCACTAACTCCCTTGTGTGTCAAATTATATTTTTTAGAATAAACAACTAACCCACCTTAAAGCCACATATTGCACTTATTGTTTTGCACAATTGCATAGCCTGTGATTGTCACAAGCTCCCTGTTAATGGTATGTCATGTTAATGGGAAGTGTAAACCTTGCTAGTATTAGGGTCCATGTATCCATTTACTGCATAGACACTATATGCTCATTTTGATATTAATCATGTCTTGACACGGGGATATTGTTCAAGTCTCTTCAGTTTTTTACAGATTGGGAATAGCATTCCAGAGTTGATGTATGAAAGCATGTTATCCGTATAACCTATATTCAGAAGGTGATTCATTTTTAAATGATGTATTTACTGTAAGAGAGAAACTGTTTCAGTTGTGGCTTGTTAGACCTACGGTTTCTTGGTCACAGAGAGGGGATATCCTGTTGGTCATGCATGTCAATTATAGTATATGTGCTTTGACTGATTGGGTCGGAAGTGATGAAGGATAATTAAAGGACCCTTCATGGTTACAGGGGTCAAAACAGGAAAAAGGATAATGCCAATTACAGAGTAGCACAAGGTAATATCAACATCAACAAGACTGGGACTGAGACCACCCAACCTTGTCAAATATACCAAATGGACAGTTTTTTTTCTTCTATTTAGCTGTAATGTGTGAAGTATGGCAACATGGTCACTCCCAAGGTGCACCATGCTGGGTTTTTGTGGGTAAATACGTTATATAAGTTATATAAAAATAGCTGTCCAGTCTATGACATGTTAACAAGCCAACACACACTTTCATTATTTCACTTTGTAAACCTTTTGTCCATAGCAGCTCCCACTGACATCTTTATTTATACTCCATCATATTTTATGAGATCTCTACTCATACAGCAGACTCTGACATTTCCTTTAAACACTTTAATTAAGGGGAACCTATCTGAAGCTCTCAAGTGATAATTTTTTATAATACTCTGATTCATCTGCATTTATCAATTTCTCTCAGTGTTGAGCATAAAACAAGATGAAGTTTCCACCTTAATTACTCTATGCCTTTTTTATCACGATCCACCTTCAGTCAGCTTTGTGAAGAGGGTATTAGTAAAAAGGGCTACACAATAGAGGCTTTCATTAAGGCCTCAGGAAGGAACACAAAAGAAGGCTTTGGAAGGAGTGAATAGGAGAGTTTGCTTTGCAGGTGGAGAAGGGATAAAATGTGCTGACACTTTCATTGTTCTCTGCTTCAGGTGACCCTTACCCTCTTCAGCTGATTCCTACTACCATGGCAGCTGCTGCCGCGGCAACCCCAGGCCTTGGCCAACTCCAGCTGCAGGTAAGAATGAAAACACGTTGGTGTTAGCACAAGGTGAAAACGTATGATAGGTCTGGTGGCAGTGGTGGTTGTTGTTGTTGTTGTTATTGTTCTTATATACAGTATATATTATTATGATATCTAGTAAAACACAGCTGTTTGTCACATTTGGGGTGATCAGTATTGAGTGAAAGTTTCTATAGAAAAGTAATAAAGGATCTGTCTAGACAGTCTCAATGATTGTGCATGTCCTGCTCCCTGTGGAGACAAGAGTCACATTAAAATGTGCACGGAAACATTTATGTGAAAGAGGTACTTACTCTTCCTGCTTTGAGCTAAAGACATTAGCACACAGTTTCAGTCACACAAGTGAACTGCATTCGTTGTTTGTCACATCCTTCTGAAACCTTCACATGGGAATTTCAAGATGATAAGTAAAGTGCTTGGAAACGGACTAAGTAATACATCGGAATATAGCAAAGAGGGCCACTGCAAATTCGAGAGATTCAGTCATCTTTTCTCGACAGCGTATTCCATCCATACTATTTGTTTGAATTTCACAATGTGTCTTACAGGTGACACTTTGTATTGTGATGCATAACGAATCAGAACAGTGGTCTTGACACAGAAAATTCTTAACTATGAATGTAGTTACTATATGCTGTGCTGACTTTGGAGAGAGTTCAGTATGGCAAAGGTCCAGGATCTGAGTTCAGAAAAGCTCAGTTCACAGTTCTCTAAAATGATTTAAAGGGAAGGAGCAGGTGACTCTGAATCCCACCCCCATACACCTTGAAGGCTTTTGTTTTCTCGCGTTATGTGTCGTACACTGGTTTGGTTTACTGCAGTGAGTTAGGCTCCTTCTGAAAAAAACACATCTGGTCCTACACTCTGCTTGGATAAAACATCTTTAAAATTCAATCCAGATACACACATATTTAAAATAAGTGGCCTATCGTCATGTTAATCCTAACCCCAGCCTGCTGTTTGCTAGCAGACCTCTGTCTGCATGAGTGAATTTTCTTGTAGGTTAAGCGCCTGTATACCCCCCAACCCCCCTGCTCCAATCTGAAACACATAAGCCTATGGGGTGAACAGACAGAGGCACGCATATGATTAATACAACACAGCTGCAAAGAAATACTGATTTGCATATGTATTAATAGAGGAGAAGGAAACAATTCGATTATGTACTGAAAGCTTCTGTGTAACCAAAGGGACAAAAATGCACCAAATTAATGGAAATGTGGCCATTCTTTCTGGTATGTATTCTGTCAGTTCAAGCTTCAGCTCATTTCCAGTTAATTCTGATTTACCCCTCATAGAAAAGCCATTTCAAGTCAAAATAATCACACACCATAGAAAAGATATAGTCATATCCTCATTTGTCTCAAGGCCACTAGCCACAAGAAGGCACACATTTGTACTGAAAGTGTAATCCCACATGAGAAGTAACAGCTGACTGTTCTCTGTTATAATTGACAATAATTCTTATTTAATATATTTTACAAGAATATTTCCATTGTGATGTAACTTGAGCAAAATCATCAAATTTATAAACTAACAGATACAATTAAGGTTTAGAAAAAAAGAAGAAAAAAATTGGTGACACTATAAAGATATACATGACAATATGAATCATTGCTTGAAATGTATTCGATTTTCTAAAGCAGTCCATTTGGCTGGGACTGGACTAAATTAAGGTCTTGTTTTGCAATACTGCACTGGGATACTGCCTGTAAAAAAAAAAAAAAAAAAAAGTTTCTCTAGTCTTAACAAAGTTTTCTGAAGGCTGAAACTGAATTCAAAATGTAAGAAGTTATCAGCAATGTCAGCTGCTTAATACAGCTTAAGTTTTCAAAACCAGAAAAATATTTTTCAAAGAAATGATTTACTCAGATACAGATGTCACAGCCTGCTCTATTCCTTTGGGGTCCTTTTCAAATTCCATTTTAAAACTAGGTACACAGAGACACACAGTAAAATGGCTTGCCCCTGGGTCAGAGGGGAGCAGGTTTTCTATGCCACAAGTCCTCTCAATGACATTACTACAGTTTTTCAATTTCAAATCTACACACTTATAGTGCATGTAAATACTATTATGTCTTCATTTATTTTGCATGTCCTACCCAACCTATTGTAGAATGATACGTGACTAAACCCATTCCTTGCACTCTGTGTGTGAATGAAATAGGAAGTTTTTTGTCCTCAAGTGCTTGGGTCTGTTCAGTTTCAGTAAATTCAGTACACATTCTGGAACAAACCCAATTTAAAGGATGAACATATTACAGGCTGCTGGGATATTCCAAAATAAATAAACCTTAGTAGAAGAATACGCCTATAGACTGGCTAAATAGCATATTGGATAGATGGTCTTTCAGAGCAATTAAAAGGGCAGCTGGGATGCATTGCTCTCTGTGTAGCACATTGATTTTGATCAATGTCTGATGAAGTGAATGTCATTTAAAGATCACATATTTAGGCAAATGTCCATTGTTCAGACTATTAAAATGAAATAAATATCACCTAAATTACTGCTGATACAAAACAGAGAAATGAAATTATCATCTATATTGCTTTATGATACCTGATGGTACTGGTCTGGAAATCTAATTTTGACCCGGTCATCACCTTGCCTCTTATATGAGTTAATTAGCCCATTCTGCTTCAGTGAGATGATGAAACAGAAACAAAGGATCGTTGTAATGCAGGGACACATAAAACACTAAGCATGTGTTCATCGCATTATTAAAAATACATCAGCGTAAAAAGCACCTGTAATCATAAAAACACAAGAAAACTTGAATAGTAAGGGACAGGTTCAGTGTTGTTACTCTCTCAGTATTTTAGGGGAAATCATACGTAAATCTTTGGGGACATATTCCATGCATGGGCTGTTGTTATTTTTAAGATATTGCCTTGTATCATTTCAGTTCACAAAGGTTCAGAGGAGCAAATTACTTTCCCAATCTACAAAGCATTCCAAGCAGTCTTATGAGGATAATTCTGGGATCCATGGATGGTCCCTGTAAGAATACTCAGGGTATACTAAGCAAACATGGAAAAATAAGATGAAAACAAACTACATTTTATTTTACAGTTTAGATAAAAAATAAAAAAATAAAAAAAACATCATAAGAACATAAGAAAGTTTACAAACGAGAGGAGGCCATTCGGCCCATTGGTCGTTAGTAGCTTATTGTTCCCAGAATCTCATCAAGCAGCTTCTTGAAGGATCCCAGGGTGTCAGCTTCAACAACATTACTGGGGAGTTGGTTCCAGACTCCAACAATTCTCATCCTCCCTACCTCACTGTATCTCTTTGTCACTACATTGTTTATTGTCATACAATATGAGTTTCTTTGGCTAATGCTGTCCACAGCAGACTCACAGGTAAGATATGCTGGAAGGTAGGCTTATCTTACATTGTTTAATGTTTAACAATGACTTATTAACGTGTATTTCAATTACCCTGGCCTAGAATCGAAGCTGTGACCTTCATATTCAAAGGACAGCTCTAACCTTTAAGTCATCTTGTTGACCCTCAGTAGCCAATGATGCATTGTTATGCATGCTTCTTTCTTCTTCCTTTTTTTGTAGCTATAAATTATGTCCAATCAGTCTAATCTTAGTCATAAAGTGGATCTTTTATTAGAGACATATGCAAGATAAAATGTAGTTGGCTTCCACTGATGTATTCCTTCCCGCTCAGGAGTGTTTTATGGTGGTAGACGGTCTGCAGAGTTGAAAGAGACAATAAATTCAGGGCAGATGTACCTCTCAGATATTACCTCAGGCAGGTCTGGCACTTGCATGGACCCCGTTTAGTGGGGTTTACCTGAACATCTTGTCACATCCAGACAGCAGGTCATCCAGGTTAGGATCCATGTGCACCATCCATCTTCCTGGGAAAAGGAATGGCAGCTCACACCCTGCTTAGCCCATAAATAATGGGGGGAGAGAGAGGGGAGAGAGAGAGAGAGAGAGAGAGAGAGAGAGAGAGAGAGAGAGAGAGAGAGAGAGAGCGAGCAGGGAAAACTAACAGTATATTGGAAAATCAGGGAATATACCATTCCTGTTATTTGTAAAATAAAAAAATGAGAATACAGTTAAACTTTACTAGTGAGACAATACAACTTAATAGCTAATGACCTCTTAGCTTTATTAGGTAAACCTTGTTGTCACAGCCTAGATTTTTTCAAAACATTTTCAGCAGGATTATAAAATGGCACTCATTGTACCACCTTAAAACAAGTCATTGTTTTCAAAGGGTCAAGATGATCAGAAACGTGTCTGGGGGGATCACGGAGACTAGTGGTTGCAGTTTTGGTCCCATAAGTCCTGCTGGAGGGGAGGACATTGGTATAAGTCTGCAGATGCACTTAGCATGCATGAAACCCAGGAACCCGAGTCAAAGGCTTTGCTTTATGACATCAGCATACATTAGGTTCTCTTTGTTTGAAACAGTGGCAGGTAGTCTGATCCCCGGCATTTGATCGTAATCATTTCAGATGGAAATTAACTGAATCCAAGGTCTTATTTATTATTATTATTATTATTATTATTATTATTATTATTATTATTATATGTTTATTTAGCAGACGCCTTTATCGAAGGCGACTTACAGAGACTAGGGTGTGTGAACTATGCATCAGCTGCAGAGTCACTTACAATTACGTCTCACCCGAAAGACGGAGCACAAGGAGGTTAAGTGACTTGCTCAGGGTCACACAATGAGTCAGTGGCTGAGGTGGGATTTGAACCAGGGACCTCCTGGTTACAAGCCCCTTTCTTTAACCACTGGACCACACAGCCTGGAAATTAGCGTACATTATACAACACACACAATCACGTTATAGTAATCTGACATTAAATATGCACACTTCAAAAATCAAAAATGACCGCAAACCAACATTTTAATGTGTATTTTTCAGTATAATTAACATAACAGTGTTATCAAATATGAGACAAGTGGCGAAAAGACTTCATAACACATCAACATTTCACTTTAAGATATTCATATTTTTTTTATTGGTGATGGCCATTTAGATGTTAAATATTTGTGTTAATTGGATATAGCAATAACATGCAATTAGAGCAGATTTTAAAGACCAAAACTATAGTTGCAGACAGCTTGTGCTGCCTCTTCATTTGGCAGCTATGGCTGGCTTTGTTTATAATGGGTACTTTGTTCGTAGAATTTAGCACATTGATGATTTGGGTCGAAAGATTTTTTTTTTTTTTTTACCTGAAAAGCTGGCTATAGCTGCCTGCACCAGTGCCTGTCTGAAATGGAATTGTATTTACTGGTTTGCTGACCTGAGGAACAGAAGAGTGTTCATCCGCCATCGGTAATGAACAGCCATGCTGGAGAGGTATAAAGAGGGTCAATAGAATGGGTCATGCCTCATATGGGGAGGCAGATGTTGGAACATATTGTAATGGATTACAGTGCTGCACATGGGAATGGTTGAGGGAGAGATAGAGAGGGAGACAGAGAGTGATGAATACAGATCAGCAGACTATCTTAATCATTTTTACTAGGGAATACATTTAGCACATTTAAATATGTAAGCATATAAAAAAAAGAAAAGCCTAGCTTTCATACGGAGCTCTATTCGATTTCAGAATTCCTGCAAACCTTTTTATACTGTATATACTGCACTAACATCACATGGTGTTCTGCTCTAAATATTAAGATAGTTAAGAAAAAAAAAACTTGCAGTTAAGCTTCAAAGCCACAGACTAGCCTTGATTGAATTAGATAATAACTTTTTTGGCCTAAAGATCTTTATAAATAAAAATGACAAACTGCTGCCTTTCCTATTTTATGTATGACAATGTCACACTAAAGTAGACTAGTGTAGTAATCACCTTGGATACACTTCAGATTACAAGTAAGCACCTTCACAATTCTGTGATTGGGAGAATTAAACTGCATCATATAATTTTGTTGTTAAGCACACGTATTAAATAATGTAACAAAACTGTAAATTAAATAATGTAACAAAACTGTAAATACAGTGTTTCCATGGTGTAGTTAATGTACCTGTATTTTGAAGTGTATCCATCACCTCCATAATATTTAAACCAGTTTACTTAAGGTTTGTGTTTAATATTGGTCTTACCTCACCTCATGCCTTGCTTTAGTGAATGTGGTTTCTTTGAAGTTCAGAGGCTTGGAGTTTACATTGGTATCCAAATGGAAATAGTCAATATACAACAACAGAGTCAATATACAACAACAGAAATCTATAGGAGCTTAATCCTGTTTGTGCAGCACAGACCAGGAGTTCTCTGAAATTCTTTCACTGATATGGGTGTTTTATCAATACACACTAAAATAAGCCAGTCACCTATATGGCCTTGGAGAAAAACATCACTGCCATTGCACTCAGGGCATGAAATACATATGGCACTAGAGGAGGGGGTGTTGGACTACCTCTGACCTTTGGTTTTTGACTTAATTTAGGAGATCAAATAGATGCCCTGCCTTGGGAGAGGAATATACAAACATAGTTTAGAAAAACATTTAACCTTACGTTTTATTTTGCACTTCACGACTGCTTAGCTGTAGGGAAAAACCTGCACTTATTTACATTGAAAAGAACATGGTAAATTAATCCCTCTTACATGTATCCATTCTCTAATTCTTTTGCTGTTCTTTTCTCACATATTCTTTTTTTTCTGCTGAAACACGTCCTCTCATTTTTTCACTGGTTTTTCAAACACATTTTTCTCTCCTCCTCACCACTTTCTTCTTCTCTCACATAAGCATCATTCTTTCCTTTCCTGTGATCCTATTGCATTGCCAGCTATTTGCTTGGCTGCATTCTCACAGCAAGCAGCACTATTTAATGTTGCCTGATATCGCACATGCCCTGTGCATGAAGGTGGAGGGGGTAGGGAGAGTTTCCAGAAACTGTCCCTCCACCGCCTACAAGTGTGATGTCATGACAGCTGACTAACTTCAATGCCTGAATGGTTCTATATGACTCGAAAACTAAAGTTTTTGCAGGAAATATGAATAATACCAATAATGGTGTAGTGACTGTATTTTATTTTAGAATACATAATTGAATTTGTATAATAAAATCTGCCATGTATTACATTTCTCATTATTACATTTCTTTAAAATGAGGAGATGACCGACAAGGGGAAACCTGTGGTGATTGTGATGTTAAAAGGCTAGTACATTTTTACCTTTTCATCCCTAGCATGAATTAGGGGAGAGGTCTACAAAAATGGTCCCTGGAAAATAATGGGTTACAATTGAAGGGTGCGAGTGACATGAGCAATATTAAAATCTAAACAAAACAAAAAGGTTTTGGAGTTAAATCAGTCTCCACAACATGTTTCAATTTCTCAGCATAACCAAGGCACTGTGGGATCTGTCAGTCTTGATTAGCACTTCCATCCCTGATGAGACACACCAAAAGAGCCCTGGAACCTCCCTGGGAAACACTACGTCTTACAGCCTTGCTTACGGGTGACATTTAAATTCCGCCGCCTCGCAACGACCCAGATATTATTTTTTATGATTTTATTTTTTGACCCACTCTTTTTGTGTTCTTTTCCTTTGCACAAGCGTGTGGCTTCCCCAGGGGGCACAAGTGTCACTTCCTTTATCTTCATCTGTATCCTTGCTTCAGTCCCTCTCGGAGCGTGCTTAGCCACTGCATGTTGTAAGTGTGTAAGTGGCTGTCACTTGCTTCATGCTTCTATTCAGGCAGCTTGACTGATAGGCACTGGCCCTGTAATGAAACTCAATTCGGAAGAGCAAATAAAGTCCTTTGAAGCAGTGGTCTGAATACAAGATGTCAGCAATTTTGTATGCATCACTTCACGAGGGGAACAGGTTTATGCTTGCACACGCAAATGATCGGGATAGCATTGCAAGAGTAATTCGACTGAAAATACCAACAATCATTTTGTTATTTCTATCATTATTATTATTATTATTATTATTATTATTATTATTATTATTATTATTATTATTACTACTATGTTTTATGTAGGGGAAATAAAAGACCTATAAAAGCATGAAGAAAGACAAATTAATAATATCACCTCTATTTGCTTAAAGCAACTTTTGTTTCCCATTGTGGCCGTCTGTCGAAGTAGAATATAACCCTTATGGAACAAACATATATTTTTAATATATGGTAGAAAAGTATGATCCTTATACTTTTCATATATAGAAATTGGCCCCTTTTTTATATATTTAAAATATATGGGATATATTTTAAATATATTGTCTGTAGTCCATGTATTTGTTTTCTATGGATTACAGACTAACGAAAATATATGGTGCACTATATATTTTCAACATATAAAATAAATATATGGATTACAGATTTGTTTTCAAATCTTATTAATACCTTGAAATTAATCACTTAATTCCACTTTGACAGCACCAAAAGAATCTACAGACAAGAAATCTATAAATATAAGAAAGGTTTGCTGAAGGAAGCACATTTATGCTACTGTATCACAACATTTCACTTAGTAAAAGCATGCAATGAAAGATTTGTATCAACCCTTTAGTTCTTTTAGGAAAGAACTTTACCTCAATCTCTTATAGAATCTGATATACAATCTTTGTCTATAATACATTTACAAAAGTAATAAAAGCATTGAGCCCCTCATTTCAGGACATTTTCAAAATGATTTTAAATTATTAAAAGGCTGTTGAAAGAAAGCTAGGGCTATCTGTGACCTTCAACAGCATTTTTAAGGATACTGCTACAGCTACTGTGGACATTCACAGATTAAAACATATAGAAGTGACCCAGTGGCACAGAGGCATGGCACTGAATGTACACTGCCTGCATTTTCTCCCAGACTGCACCAGGCAGGGACATTTTTCATTCATGTGTGATGTTTGCCAACTCTCCCCAAAGTGACAGCTTCCATCTTGAAAAGTGCCATCCTGTTAAGCACAAAAAGCCTAATGGCTGTTATAGCTTTTTATGCTGATTCTTCTTTTAATTGTTTTCTTTTTTTGGGCCTCTGTTTTGCAGCAGCTGTATGCGGCCCAACTTGCAGCCATGCAGGTATCCCCAGGGGCCAAACTACCTGGCATGCCCCATACCAACCTGAGAAACATCCACTCGCCAACCAACATCCAGACAGAGAAGTGCAGGAGCACCCCTCCACCGAAAAGCAAGGTACAACCTTTAAACCCACTAATTGTATGCCATTGTACAATTCAAAAGTTTCAGGTGTTCTCTGTAACTGCAACATTTTAAAACTTACCACACCTAACACAGCTCACTTTGTTCCTCTGCCCAGATGTTTTTTGCAGTTATTTTGTGTATATTCTGGTATTTGAATAGGCACAACATGCTTTCTTTGACCTTGGAAACCAATATAATCTGAGAATGAACTGCATGTTTGAGCCTGTATGAGATTATAAAATACATGACCCAATCATCACTGATCGTTACAGTTGTGTCACTAATAATAGATTGAATTGGTGATTTATGTTACTC
This sequence comes from Acipenser ruthenus, assembly GCF_902713425.1. Lineage (NCBI taxonomy): Eukaryota > Metazoa > Chordata > Actinopteri > Acipenseriformes > Acipenseridae > Acipenser > Acipenser ruthenus. The sequence continues at coordinate 23,251,158 of NC_081202.1, read as the reverse complement.
TAAGGAGATTTTGGCTTTAAATTCCAGCTTTGAAAATGTATTTTACCTGACTAAACTGATGAAGAAAATCAAGCAAGGCAATGCTGTTTTGAAGGTTGCTTACAAATATTATTATAAAATTAGCCTTTGATACAAAAAAAATGTGCTACCCCAATCCTTTGGAAAATGTCTGGCTAGCAGCATGACCTTAAAATCCTTTTTCTGGCAGTACGATATAATCAAACTGCAGGGAATTTAAAATAAACATAACTTGATTTTACGCCTTTTAAACCAAACACTGCTGTCAGGTTTAATGGGGAAACAAAGTAGAAACTGGTATTTCTGGTATTTAAATGTGCTCTCTGACTTTAATGTCAGAAAACAAAAGAGGAGGATGGAGGGATGCTCACATAAAACCAAGTGGGGGAAAAAAAGGAAAGAAGCCTTTTCTGTTGTCTTATCCTGATGATTTCTTGCTGAAGCCTCATGGAAAGACAGCAGGGTGACTTTAAAGATTAAGAACAATCATTGACCTCGGATCTTGGCCTGGTACCTAAGCTATCGATTTCACTTGGTCTCCTGCCAAGCAATGTGTCAGAATTCAGTTGTAATAAAGGAAGGAGATGCAGCTCTTACAGTGACAGAGGAATACACACGTTTCTCTACCATATGGAGTGGCTTGTGTGGTCATGTGACCCACTATTGTGTAGACTTGAAGAGATGAGAAAGATGACAACTATTGGACGCAGATTCCTGTTATTAATAGAAAAAAATTATGTAAATGAGTCAGATTAAAAAGCTTATTTTTTAAAGGTTACAGAACGTTCTTGCACAGCTTTGTGTCCTTATTGATCCCTTGTCAGCTGCCTGCTTTGTTGAAGTAGTCTCAGCCTGAAATCAGTTTACCACATATTTTTAAAGAAAAGATTTCACCAGAAAATCCAAACTCCCACATCTCATTTATAGTGAGTTCCTGCTTGTACCAAGATGTTTAGACTGAGGCACAAGGTGGAAAAGTGGTTTGCCCCCTAGGTTACACCTTACAATATGGCAGTGAGCTGGGATTTGAAAGCCAGGAGCTTTTTCTTTTTTTTTTTACTTTAACAATGTTTAATTAAGCTTGTCCTGACTCTATAGCAGTGTTAAATTATCTTGGGATGGTATGAGATGAGTGCATTGTAGGTCTGAAAAGCACACCTATTGATCTTGTTAAGGTTATCATTGTGTCGCATATTGGGTAGCTGAAGACACAAGAAATAAATCTTTCCGGTAGTGACCGGTAGGTGACCTGCGACCTGCCTTCACTCATATGAAATGAGCCAGGATCATATTGATAAACTCTGGTCACGCCATAAAGCAGAATGAAGGCCTGCTTCATGTCATACGCCTCGGTATTGGTTTCTGGGTTCATAGATAGCAGTGAACCGAATGAATAAGCACATTGCACACAGATTTGCTGTAATTGAAAAGTCATCTCACTGATAAGATAGTAGGTGATGCTGTCATATATTTGTATGTTGCTTCTCGCAAACAGGGCCTAGCATTCCAAGTCTTATTTTAAATCTGTCCTGATACAAGACTTATCCCTACATTAACTCCAGTTGTGAGCACTCTTTACATAGCTGCAGATTTTTTTGGTATATAAGGTATGATTTGATTTTTGTTATGGTCTTGGTCTTGCTTCTCTTTGCTTAATGAATTTGATTCTGGTAAATTACACAATATAAAAAATGAACTTCCACTTGAGTTCATCTTGATGTATAAAAAACCTGCACTCACAAGCATAGAATTCAGTGGAAACACATCTTCAGTCTGCAGCATGACCATTCCCTGTTTTGTTTTTTTTCTGTTTGTTTTTGTATGTACTGTATAAAACTATTTTCCCAAATAAATCTGGAGCATTACATTCCTAATGCCTTTAAATAAAAGTTAAAAGGGAAATTGTCTGCAGTTTGTTTAGAACTCTTGGGTTTTTAAACACTATTAAAATACAGATGATATAGACACACATACTGATGTCATTTTTCATCAAATACCATGATAACGTTGGCTCAGCAGTTTTATACATTTCCATTGCATTTCATTGGCAGACTGCATGTCTTACTGACACGGATAACATTCTGTAAGTCAACCTAGCAAGGTTAGAACCACAAAAGCTTTTTCATTAGCTTTTAACAAGTTGCAGAGAGCAATGTATGAATTATATAAAGGTCTTATAGGAAAGTTTTCTTACCTGCTGTTTACAGACTCAAGACATTTGGCTTGAAATGTACAAACTTAACCAATCACAGTAATTCCATGTCAGTGGCATTATTCAGATTGGCCAACTTCCCACGCAGGGATTTTCAAGAGCAATGCGATGAGGCTTTATCTGGAATAAATATTCAGGTTTCATAAACTGTTCAAAAGCAAATCAAAACAATTTGGGGTCAGAAATCAGTCTTTCCAGACATCCGTTATTTCTTGTTGTACTCCCTGAACATATCCTATTGTTTATATCCTAATTATATCAATCCCTTAAACCTCTATCATGAAAAGATACATTAATGTAATTTACAACTAAATGCTGCAGCTACAGTAATTGACATCTTTTAAACTGCTACTAATCCAAGTTAAAATGTGTGTGTGTGTGTGTGTAAATGTGTTTTTACTTTTTGTAATTGGGATCTTAATAATTTATTGAAATGCAAAAAAAGAAAAAAAATCCTGTACAGTATATAAAGGGTTTCTTATAATGAACAGAGTGTACTTAGCCCTAAGAAAAACTAGAGCTCTGTTTTCAAGTGTCTACACTGTGTGGCTTTAGAATTTTGGGATGATTAAGGATTAAATATATTTCTTTCTGTATAATTACAAACAGTAGGAAGTACCCCTCTCCCACATATTTCCATGTGGCTTCCTTAATGAGTGGCCTAGGTTGACTAACAAAAAAACACAATCAATGTTTTTTTGAAAGCATGTGGCACCACCACCACAGCAGACTAATTGTGTTTTCCTTAATCAGAGAGGGAGTGTATATGTGTGCAGGGGGGGGAGGTGCAGCTGCAGATGAGCATTATCTAAATCAGCCGTCCTGTCATGTGAACATCCCCGCTTAATTTAATGCAATTATTTCATCAGCGGGGATCATATCAGCAGCATAATTAATGTATACAACATGTTTCACAACTGCCTGTACCTCTCCGTGCCTTTATTATCTCTCTTGATAACTTCACAATGTGGTTTGTAAAGGAGCTGCCAATTTGGTCATCTTATGGTATGTGAGGCTGCAGATATTTCTTCTTTATTGCTCTTGAGTTTGGAAATGCCGTCACGCTCTCTGTCCACCACAGATTTCACACCCATTACAATTATCAAGTTAGCAGTCTTGGCTGGAAACATAGCAAGCAAGCTATGGATATATATTAAAAAAAAAAACATGTATTAGGAGTTTCATGCAATTCCAAAAATCCAAGAATTAATTCAGGGGTTATTCATATTTGTTCTTGCATTTAATATAATTAAATAAAGTACTGTTTGAAGACTAAAAACTATAGAAAATCGTTTTGTTTGTAAAACAAAAAACACAACGCTAATCACAAATTTACAAATCTAAATAACACCCTGCACTAGTATGATTGAATTATGTTTCCTAAAGTTTAACACTGAAATCTAGATAACAGCAAATCTTTATAAAATGACCCTCAGTTAATGTTATAATGTTCACAATAATCAATTAAAGTCGAAAGTTTAATTAGGCAAATATATTACTTGTATACACCAATGTAAATTATGCACATATGGTACAAACAATCTCATATTTTTCCAAAGCTTCAAGGCAGTTTTTATTATGTATTTTGTTTGTTTTCTAGGAGGAGGGTGCACAGCCACTGAATCTGTCGTCCAAGCCCAAGCCAACAGAGAGCAAATCACCGACATCCCCTGCTTCCCCACAGGTCCCCAGTATGAAAATGAACACAGGATCCATGAAACACAGTTTCCAGGCCTCACTCGCCAGCCCTCCCTCCAGAACAAACTCGATAGGTAGGTCCCTTTGAATATGCTACTATGCAATGATGTGTGTGTGAGTGAGAGTGAAAAACACGTCACAAAGGTGATTTGAAACTTTTGTATAAACAGTATGATGTACATTTTTAAAGAAGTTTGTGTCTATTATTAATACAACCTGAATCTCTGCTGAATCAATTGCATATGATCTTAAAGCAAACAAGACTGGACAGTGTCAAAATATATTGTTGGTAATGGTCTGTAACCACTGTGTGGCCATATTCAATAGCATCCAAAAAATATTTTATTATTTATTAGTGAGAGATTGAATTCACTTTCTCCATTTATGTAAGATCTTATTAACCCAGTGAATGTGCCTCATTAGTGAGTAGGACAGAGTATTGTATTATTGATGCTTAAACTATTCATTATATGGTTTTAGTGACGCATTTTGCTCTCACCAGGCAACAACACTTGATCACTACTTTTGATTATCTACAAAGCTGCTTTTAAGACTTTTAATGGCATTACAAAACATCCCACAAAAACAGCTTGTAGTGACTTCTATCTGTTGTGCAATGGTAAACAGCTGTGTGTTGTTTTGTTTTCCGTTGGAGATGATGACCAGATGATTTTGCTGATCTAAATTTGTATTTAAAACAAAACTCTACTTGATACTTTTTAATTAAAAAATAAATGTTGACATTGCAGCTAATTATGCATGTTTAAACTACACTGAATATATATCATTATCATTTCAGCTATTTACAGAAGGATAACAAATTAAATAGTTTGTCCGCAGCATGCCTCATTTCTTCCTATCCCTGTCACCTGATGGTGAATCAACCTAGACACAAACAAAAAAAAAGGAATTATGGAAAACAAAACTGCCAACTTTCTATCTTGTATATCTTTTTGATTAGAACTCAACTGTAATGAAAGCCAATTCGTTGATCGGTTCAGTTTACATGTATTCGTACAAGAAGATGCATCTTTTTTGTTCATAAAAATTATATGTATGTTAAAATGTTGTATTGATGTTAAATAGCTGAGCATAAGGGAGTGAAAGATACAGTTGGAGTGAAGGCCACAGATGTCATTAGCCTAATATCTTCCAATTCTGTAATAATACACTGAAAGACTGGGACTCTCATCCATAAATTAAGACATGTGCCAAGCTTTCTCTTTATTTAACAGAGAGGAAGTTCTCTTAAAGTCTTTTGGCAATTTAGAGACCACAATTAAAACAAAGGCTTTGCCTTACAAGCAGGATGTGTCATCTGATGAGATTAGACAAGGCTCTTAAAAGTACTGTACTTTCATGTTGTACACAGAAAGCAAGCATTAACACCCCCCCCCCCCCCCCCCCCAAACACAGAAGTTAGACATTTTAGACTTCCTTTATTTTATCTCAGTGTTTTTCAACAAATCATAGGATTTAATAGTACGTTTGGCAGATTAGTGGATTTATGGCCCAGATGTTTTTAGTTCTAAAAAATGGATTAGTGTGTAAAGTTTGCTGGAATACAGTGGAACATGTTGAGGCAAACCGTTCATTTTGTTTGCAATTAGTATCTGCCTTCTGTCTCGCAATCCTTCCATCTGTTCGCCAGTATATATTGGGTCAGATTAAGATTCATACCTCTAAATAATTTTGCTACTGGAAGCTGCAGCACTGCCTAGCCTGTGCCCTTAAATCCTGTAACTTTAATAATTTGGATTATAGTAAAAAAAAAAAAGTTCATATTGTGCTGCTGACCAGGTTCTGTTCTGGTCCCCATCTTTGGTGTAACTTTAGTGAACTGTGGCCTGTGAAATAGAATCTCTAATATTGCAGTGGCTGGAATGCAGTTACAATAAAATACAATAAGAATTGTAAAATAAAAAATGTCAGCTCTCTAGATTTGTTCATTATGACTTTTTAAGAGTTTACTCCTATGTCATTACTAATCTGAAAGCTTAATCTGTCCTGAGATGGCATTTACCAGTAGATTACAACAGATTAACAGCCATAAACTTCCTAAAGGCTGCGGTAGATTTAACCCCAGAGAATAACTACGATACCAGATGTAGTGGATATGAATATCTGTAAGCTGCTGGTAAAATATAATAATGAAGCAGAGATTTATGTTTGATATCCATTTGGCAGGTGTTTACTGGTAAATTAGCAGGCCCTGGATGTAATAGGTGTAATCTCCATAATGCAAAGCAGAATACTATTCATTGCATTGCTTTTCAAAGACTAAGTGTGTCCCAAAGCCAATGGGTGATCAGGCCAAAATGTAGAGCTTTTAAATACTTTGACAGTGGACAGAAGTTTGTATGTACTGTGTATTCTGTTGTTTGTACTTGGTACTAGATAAACGCATACAGTGTGCACTGCATGTGGACTACTCTTTGTACTTGTGGCACAAGAGGGTAAATGTACATCATTAAAGTCCTTTAGTCTTGTGGGCCATCGTTCATAAACCTTCCTCATTTGGTGCTGGAGCAGTTTGGCAAAAATCTTATTAGGCTTATACAAGTGTCCTTTCCAAAATGAAATATTACTGTGTGGCCCGGGTGTCTGCACATGGTTGATAAATAACGGCCAGAGACATCTATACTAATAAGTTGTCCCTTTGGCTATTTTTTTCCCAGATCTTCTTTCCTCTATCACCTCTGGTGGTTACTTGAATGACCGTGACGCAGTCAACAAGGCTTTTCAGGAAGCCAGGCAAATGAAAGAGCAGCTCAGGAGAGAGCAACAGGTGCTGGATGCAAAGGTGGCTGTAGTCAACAGTCTGGGTCTCAACAATGGCAGAACAGAAAAGGTCAGAAAACTACTGTGTGGTTTTGTAAATACTCATATTTACATATTATACAAGATATATAGCAAATTGATTTCTTAAGAAAATGTTGTTTAATATATTCTAATTCTCATTTGGTTTTTTTTAACTCTGCTCTATAATTTATCCACCCCATTTAAATTTTTTGTATTAAGTTTTTTTTTACATGGGAGCATAAGACAATTATTATCAAATATTTATACAGCAGGCTTTAAAAAAAATGAGGGGTGTCTTTAAGGCATGTTTTGGAGTCTTCAGAAGATCAAAATAAGCAACTTAAAACAACAAAGGTTAATATATGACAAAAAAATCCATTCAAATATTTAAGCTTTCTTCAAGGAACGCTCTGAGCAGAAATGTATTTTCCTCGCTCCCTCAGAAAAAACGACTTTTATCACTCTGCCTGACGCTAATGCAAAGTGACTCAAACTGTTCCTCGGAAGCTCAGCTAAATTGCAGTTATTTGTTAAGCACACATGCTTAGAAAGCATCTGTACTGATGGCATTCACCCCCCCCCCCCTCAAACCAAGGGACATGCCTGTTTTTTCCCCTTTTCCTTCGTTCCCTGCTCCGTGAAGCTGAGCTGTGAATTATCAAGCGACAACCAACCAAATCCTTTTGGACAGGAAGCCTTCATTCAGAGTTTTATGTACTTGCAAGGCAGGCCTTGTGGTTTGATCGGGAAGCCCATTAAAATGTCTTTGGTGGCATGGAAATTCATTTTCATGAAGGGCCCAGCCCTGTGCCGCTCTCTTTAGCTGTGGTTACAAATCAGTCATTCAAGTCTAATGACAGTAATTTACCTGACTGATTGTATTCAGATGGAGGTACATTAAAATAATCCAAGCTCTCAGCTCCAGAACTGCAACGTAATCTTCTTTAATGCAGATCAGATGTTTTTCTAACACATGACTTTAGGCTGACTTTAGACACTGCTTTTTTTTAAGGGGGGGGGGGTATAAGCTTTGAAGATGCTAAAGCGCAGTGCTAATGAATCAAAGCAGATTCCAGTTCTTCGACCCATAATCAGTCGAAGCATGACAAGGTTGTATAATGCCTCCAGTGAAGCCCTAAACTATCATCACAGCAGCCTAGGCTTGTTAAAAAATACACATTTCATGTAATAGGGGGCGGGAAGGGCAATAATCGGGCTTGAGAGGATGTGGGTTTGTTTTTTTGCTCCGGATGCAACAATACAGCTTTAACATATTGGTTTTGTTAAAAAAAACAACAGTTGCAAAATGCTTTAAGTGAGGAAAAACCACCACCAGTGATGAGGAACTTACAGTACAACACAAAGAGGTACTGTGTGTTGTTGCATTCAGATTTTAAATCTGGGCCTATATAGCATTAAATCATGGGGTGCTTAGCTGCTATTTAAAAATGTAGACTTGAGTGTAGACAAAGTTACTAATTTGAATCTTAAAAACAAGACCATCTGCACTGTGGTGCTTACCTTTTGTTGAGTGCTTCTGCTGTTCTTCAGTCCGCTCCCATTTGTCTCCCCTAACTTGAAATCCACTTTAATAACTCACTCAGCTTTGACACCCAAGAATAGACAAGCTTTGATTACCACGAGTGTTACACACTCAATCAACCTGGTGGTTTTGAGTTCATGACCACCAGAGTGAATAGCCTACTGATATTATTTTATAGATTCATCACTCCCATAAAACTGCCATTTGTAGCCAGTTCTAAGGGAATTTAACATCTGCATTCACTTTTTATTGTTTATATTTCTTTTCCGCTGCTGTTTCCAGTATTAGAGGCCCTCTATAGTTATAATTTATTGTCAAACCCAATTAGTGCAGCGATTTGGTACAAACCCACAATAGCACCTTTTTTTTTTTACTCTAGAAACTGCTGCCAAACCTGATGGCAAATTCTGCTTGCAATTCAAGCTGAATAGTCTGCATAAAAGTCAGACTAACGATTTACAGGTTGATTGGCACTATAAGAGGTATTTTCAGAATTTAACAATAAAGATAGAGCAGGATTTTAAAAATGTATTGAAAATCACTGTTCATATCCCAGTTCCAAGTTTTAATCCTAGTCACAAATGGGATGCTGCAATACTGGTGATGCGGTTGTTCAGCCTTGTAGGTCCATTGGCTATGCTGGAAGAGCAGAGCAGTTCCGATAATTCAAGGCTGGAGCAAGGGAAGAAGCCAAAGATCTCTTGCATTCCTGCCATACTGACTGGGGAAGGGTTACAGGATTGTCCCAAGGCTGCAATAAGGATTCAAAATTACAGGAAATTTTCATGATGTATAAGATTATTGAAGCATTTGTCTATTAAGGCTGTGGCTGTGTATTTACTGATATTCTGTTTGGATCGTAAAATAAAATGTACCTCAATGAAATAAGTCAATATAATAATAATAATAATAATAATAATAATAATAATAATAATAATAATAATAATAATAATAATAATAATAATAATAACAAAAACAACAACAACACAATTCTGTATCAGTTAAATGATATTCCCTTAGCAGATTTATTTACATTCTCTGAATGAACTCAGAATAACAATTTATTAGCATCACACAGGATAAAACAGTGCATTTCATTATAGCTTCACAATTCACAGCAGGTCATATTCTAATAGTGGGGACAGTTTTAAGTGTATTTTAAAGGTACTGTAATTTTGTGATGTATTCTAATTGTATAATTAAGTTGTAAATGGAACACCGGGGTTGGAAAGCTGAATATATATTTGAAAAAATGAAAATTAGAGAGACGCTTGCATTTGCCATGTAAATGTGCTGTAAATCTGCCTTTTATTGAGTGCAATAAATATAAACTAGGTGCGTAAATCTCACTTTGAGTGAGCCCTCCCATACTTGGAGTTTCAAATTAAGGTCAAAACGGTTTTGAAACGAGCAGGGACAGTGAGCTCTGCGCATTAATGTGTTGATCTCCGGCTTCCAGAGTTCATGAATTTGCATGCCAGCACAGCTGGCTGTTCCGGGATCTGAAATCACCTAAGTAATGCAGAGAGATGCAAAATCTCCAATAAGCCAGACAGATGGGTCATCCTCTTCAGTGAGGAGGTGAGCGGTTGGCCTTTGAAGATGACAAATGGTTGTACGTTGACGCTACAACAGTCAATGTTGGTGATCATGAATATATAAATGCCACACCACAGTTATATGTAATGTACTGAATGAGTAACTATGGCCAGTGTAGTACTACATTTTCATAGACTACCAGGTTTGCCTATGGGTGTGCATACAGTGGGTGCCTACACTACAGCCCAGTGCTCTAACTGCTTACCTGCATTTGTACCTAACACATGCTTCCTCACAGCATGCCTCATATCTTCCTAGACTTAGATCCCAAATCTCCCAGCCTGGGGGCACTCGGGGCAAGTTGCTCCAAAGCACTGCTGATTTACCTCCTCTGCCTAAGAGGAGCCATGCTTAAGGAGTGTGAGTAATTCAGCCACAGTGCCCTTCTAATCTTTGGCTTCTCCATGAGATGAGTGACAAAGCTGCCAATCAACTTACATTTTGATGGTGGTGTGTACTTGCAATCGGGTAGAGACCACCAGAACTTGTGCCCACAAACACTGATTAACTTGCAATGAGTTTAAGTCACTATGGGCTGAAAATTCACCTTGACGTGTATACTATATCCATAGTTGTTTGAGCGATCCAAGATAATTATTTTAAATACATATGATTTACGACTTCCCCTATTGCTGTTCTCAACAAGCTTCCTTATTTACAACAATGAGTATACCAAACCTTACCAGCACATCTCTTCTGAGGCCATCTGTGTTTTTTTCACAGAATCTGTAAATCTGTATTATTAAAACTGTTCAACAATATATATATATATATATATATATATATATATATATATATATATATATATATATATATATATATATATATATATATATTATAATAATAACAGCAACAATCAGTCTTTTAGTACAATCTTTTTCTATTTTTTCTATTTCAGTTCACCAGGCACTTCCCCTTTTTTCAGCTGCAGGGTCTTTGACATGCATTTGCATCTTGTGGTTTGACTAAAGAGCCATTTGTAACAGTATTTATTCCAGTTGTGAGCAGGGGACTGCTTCGTCACTCCAGCCTCACAGAGTGCTAAGTCCCTGTTACTACCTATCCCCCCTCCGTCTTAACAGAGCCCTGAACACAAGATGACATTGACCAATGTTGACTTAATGTGGATGCCTGATAAAAAAAGCGTGTCAATTCCAGTGTTAGTTACAAATGGCAGAGAGTGCGTTTGGTGGCAGCCTTGTAATAATTTCACATCCATCATTCATATTGATGCCTTGCCAGCTTGCCTGATGGATGAGGTCAGCGGATTTAACTGTTCACGCACTGCACACACAGTAGAATACTAAAATCTGTATTGTATCAGTTAGATTAGAACAGGATAATCATTTTCACGGAAATGCTTTTATTAAATAGAATGTAGAATACACTCCAGCACTCAAAAGATTGTACTGTGTTCATTTGATCTGGAATATAAGCTTCTGTATTGTATTCCTATAGAGCAAGCCCTTTGAACATACTTTACATTTCTTTATGAAACAGGGCTGAATGTACCATAAGGTGTTCTTTCTGTATTTTAATCATTCTACTCAAAAAAGGTTGTATCATTGTTACATGCAAAAGTTCATGACAACACAACTAGCTGACAACTGTCATCCATGACTGTTACATTCCACGATGATTCATTTTTAAAAGATTACAACATTACTGTTAATATGAAGAAATACATATTCAGTTTCTTATAACTTATTTATAACTGTTCTTAAAACCGGTGCAACTTTGATAACCTATATCCTGTACCCCCTCACCCCATGCAAGTTAGCCTCTGCTTTCCTCTGCTCAGTATAATTATAGTCAGACACATCCCCCTCTGTGATTGAAGGTTAATTTGAGTCACAGCATAGTGATACACAACAAAAGTCCAGCTGACTGTTTTGACATTCCTGGCACAGAGATATCCTCTGAGAGTTTACACAATTTCAGTGTTATTGTTCTAATCAAATTGTTTCATTACCCTTTCTGTCTTGTATGTGAAGGGAGATGTGGGTCAGTGCTATTGTGTGTGGATGGCAAATAAGAATAAAAACAAGCAGGGTTGATACCGCTGGTACTGGAATTCATATTATCTTGTTCCCTTTTCAATAAGAAGAATGGACATTGTTTTAGTAAAATCTGAGGTTTTGTATAGTAAACAACATTGGCCTTTATTAGAGTTACACCAGGGAGAATTGTTTTATTTTATTTTTTTTTGCTGTGAATTATTTTTCTGCCACATTGTGTCTAGAGACTGTCACATTGTCATTTATCTACCGATGCTGTTTAATCTCTTTGTGATGTTTTATTGAGTACATTTGATTAAAAAAAACCAGCAGTTAAGGACTACCCAGCAGTCTCAGGTGTCCTCTTCTGATCCATCAATTGGCACCACTAGCCATTGTTTGAGAGGCTAGCCTTGTACCAGACTCCCCCAGAAGCAGTCGTTGGCAGTGTACAGAGTGCGCCCTAGTGGGCATTTAAAAGAATTACAGAGATAAAAGTGCCCCCCCCCCCCCCCCCCCCCCAGGCGGACCTACAATATTAATCAGATTTCACAGTTGTAATGCAGATCAACAGTAAGATTACTATTTGATATACAAATGTAGGTTCATTACAAAATCTAAAAGACTGTTACGTGTTGAAAACTCTTATTGAACTGGTTCGAGTGATGTTGTGTATTTTGTTCTAGGAGAAAGTCACTTTGGAAAGTCTGACACAGCAGCTTGCAGCAAAACAGTCTGAAGACGGGAAGTTCAACCATGCCATGATGGAGTTCAATATGAGCGGAGACTCAGATGGTTAGTAAAGGTGTTATTTTACAAATTGAACACACAAACCGGAGCAGCTGTCCATTCGCCCACAGACACTTTCACCAAATGTACAAAATAGGATTTAAACTGCACAACCCAGTGCCTAAACACTGTCTATTTCCCATGATATTCAGCAGCATTGTGGCTCATCTGTTTTCTGCAGCTCAGAGCAAGCTGTGTTTCAGAGGGCTTGTACCACTGATGTCATCCAATCTCCACTCCAGCAGAGGCTGTGGTACCATGTAGCCAACTCTGTTTCCCATAGACAGTATTGTTTTATAACTAAGCAGGATTTAGATACAAAATATCCACTCGGAAACAGGCAGCCTGCCTGCACCAGAGGGCTCACCATGACATATGCCCAGGCTGAGTCTAGCCTGACTGGGAATTGTTCCCATGGCCTTCTAACCCAGGTGCCAATGCCAAGGCAGTATGCAACATGTTTCAGTGTTTCTGACTGGAACAACTGAGGTTTATAAACAAGTTCAGTAGACTTCTGTATATTTAAAATTGTCAGGTGGTTTCAGAAACACAACTATTTAATGTGAAGGTCAGAACAAAATGTCTGACCCCCAGTTAAAGTAGCCTTTGTAAAGTTCTTCTCTCTCTCTCAAAGTATATTAGACAGGATCCATGAAGCTGAGAGCTTTATTGTATTTTAAGTGCTGTTTAAATTAAAATGTTTAGGAAGATGTGGAAGTGTGGCAATGCAGTTATTCAAGAGAAATAAAAAAACATGCATATTATTGTCACAGTAACTAAATGCATTTTTGCATTATAAAGTATTTGTGTAATATATTTTGAAATCCCATACTGTAAGTATAATCTGAATAATAATAAATAATAAAGACATATTACCCGTTTTTTTAGGCCAAGGCTTTGTATTCTTTGTTTCCCCACAAATAATTATTTATTCATTTTATAATTAATATTTAATACATTTCCAATTGAAAAATGCAGGCGTTACAGAAGTAGGAAAAAAGAAACATTAAAGAATGTACAAAAGAAAAGGTCACCAATAAAGGCTCGGTTCTATAAGTGAGTTACAAAGCACTGTATATTCTGTTCTGTTCGAATATGAGCGTTTTTTAAATATGTTTTATAAATGCTGTTGTAGAATACATTTTTTGTCTCTTGCAGTACATACACTTAGGATTATACAAGTGTAAAATTCACACTAGAACAAAAAATGCTGTAAAGTTGAAAATTATTTAGTGGAAATGTTTGTACATTTAGAAAGAAAATCTTAACATACTTTATTTTTTTTTTGCTGTTACCTAGGAAGCCCTAGTGTGTCCGATTCAAGGATGTTCCGAGAAGCCAGAGGCAGAGGAAGCAGTGAGCCTCATATCAAACGGCCCATGAATGCCTTCATGGTTTGGGCAAAAGATGAGAGGAGAAAAATTCTACAGGCCTTCCCTGACATGCACAACTCTAATATCAGCAAAATTCTGGGTAAACATGGTTTTCAATGTCCACCAGAGGAACTTTATTGACACTTTGTGTGACCTTTTAAAAGGGTTCTGTTCAGCTCAACAAATGGGGAAATGCATATGTAGTCACATTTAAACTGTGTTGGTAATTTGTTTTCAGCTTTCTTGAAGCAACTGGAGCAACTTAGTTACGGCCATTGGTTGTTACTTTATGCTGATTGACATCACTGTCCATTTCTTATCTGCATTTACCAAGTTTGTGTAAAAAGATAAATGGCAACCAACACCTGGAATTCCTAAGAGTGAGATGGTAAAAAAAAAAACTCAGATTACTATATTCCTTGTAAGCAACATTACTTTGTGTAGCTAACAGTTAATGAATTGTTATGGAGAGCAGGCTCCAACAATATGATACTAATTCATTATGCATTAAACAAGCACTTGAGTTAGCCTGGCATTTTATGCAGACCCCTGGGATTCCTTCTGACATTTTAAAGAGCTTCTAAGCATTTTATAATACACTGAAATCTGGTTTTAATAAGCCACTACACTGAATTGTTAACATAGGGAATTTCCTATTACAGTTTTGAGGGCAGCATGGACATCTTTTTCTGATTAAATATACAGTAGTTGGAATGAGTGTAAATTCGTAGCAGATAGCACAAGTAGCAGAACGGAGTGCAGTGCAGGGCAGTCCTGCCTTGCTTGTTGAAAACTCATTGTGTTTAATGAAGGGAGAGTAAACAAATGCACAGGGTCATAAAAAACCCCTGGGCAATGTTCACTGTGGAGAAAATAATGAAGGCACAGTTAATTGAAATCAAATGTTGTGTTTGTCAACCATACTATTAAAACAAATGTATTATCAGTGACACAATAGTTCCCAATTTGAAAGAAAAACAAAGAATACATAAAAGAAACAGATATATTTTACTGCATCTAAGATCAAAAGCACCCCTTATTATTCTATGCATTTTGATACTCGATGGGAAGATTCTGGAATGAGTATTTGAAAACTACTTTCCACTGGTTGATTGTTCCTCATCCCATTTACTGGCCTACCTGCTACTGGAGTAGGGGGCCTGTATGGAAACAATAAGGAGGTAAATGTCTCTAGAGAACCATGCAAAAGGTCACATGACCACATAAACACCCCCATGCTCTCAGTAAAGAGCTAAGATAACTCAAGGGTCTATTCTCATAATGAGAATGCCATGGCATATAAATAGCTGCTTAAAGTTATTATACAGATAATCACTTCCAGAGGTCACCAGCAGAAAATTAATGAACCACAGTTGAGCTTTGTGATAGAAAATGCAAAGTAATGATGAGGGTTGCAAGCCCAGGGGGAACTGCACACGTAGTCATCTAGCCTTCTTCAAAGGGTTACTCGTTTATTTATTTTGTTTACCATGTCTGACTATATCTTTATTTATTTATTTATTTCCAGGGTCTCGTTGGAAGTCCATGACAAACTTAGAAAAGCAGCCTTACTATGAGGAACAGGCCAGGCTTAGCAAACAACATCTGGAGAAGTACCCCGACTACAAGTACAAACCCAGGCCCAAGCGCACCTGCCTGGTGGATGGCAAGAAGCTAAGGATCGGGGAATACAAAACCATCATGCGCAATCGACGCCAGGAGATGAGGCAGTACTTTACCGTTGGGTATGAACACCATCTCAATACCGGTAGATAGATAGAAAGATATACATGGAGAATATATCACACTGTAATATATATACTGTAAATCAAAAATTGAAGGAATGTCAGCTCACCCTAAGTACTGCTGCCATGAACTTAGTATTTTAATGAACAATAAAAATAGGATTTAAAAAAATAGCACTAAACTGAAAGCCCATTATTATACAAAAGGTACAGTAGCACATTAACAGGGGGGACTTTAGCCCTCCATTAACAATAATGCATCATATTCACTAGAATTTTTGTTCACACCAACAGGCAGCAAGGTCAGATCCCCATCAGCTCATCAGGAATTGTGTACCCCGGAGCGATTGCAATGGCAGGGATGCCCTCCCCCCAGATCCCCTCAGAGCACTCCAGCATGTCGAGCAGCCCGGAGCCCAGCATCCCCGTCATCCAGAGCACTTACCTGCACAGCATGAAGACAGAGGAGACCCGCGTCAAGGAGGAGATGCACGTGGATGACAGCAACGGAAATGTGTATGATGACTTTGAGTACGAGGACGAAGATGCAGATTACGGCAGCGACAGTGAAAACCACATTGCTGCACAAGTTGACTGATGAGGGGGGTTCGCGGTCCAGGACCTTTTCAGCGGCACCGCTACCACCACCAACACAACCTCCACCTCTCCTCCCCCTCTCCACTCACCCACCCCGACACTGAAAGGATAACAGTCCCCCTCCTCACCTTTCTGGTGACCAGCGGCCAAGCACATTAACTTTGTCATACACTGACTGTTACATAAACAAGAAAAAAAGTCTTAAACTAGTCAGGACTTCTGCTGAATTCAATACCTGTCTGCAAAGCAGGCTAAAGGAAAAAAAGAAAAAGCAGTTTATAAGCTATGGGTCAAAAAATAAAGACGAAGAAAATAGGATGCCAGTAATTCAGCTGCTATACCCAAGCACTGAAGTCTTACCCTTTGACCTGTCTATTGAAAAACTTTTAAAACAGCTGTTTGTTCTACGATGTTCTATAATATCCTCACTCAGGTACACAGTGCCAACAAGTGGCTTGTGAATGTGTTTTGATGTTTTTGTGCATTTTTTTTTGGTAAAATACACCTGACAGAAAGATTTTAAAGCGTCTCTTGAGGAATTTATTTTCTTTATCTCCAATGAACTGTCGTCGCATCCTTAATTTCTGAGAACTTTCCGCCATTCATTGCACACCGACACCGCATCTTATAGGAAGTGCCAAATTTGTACTAAGTGTTGAAGATAGGTGACCTTTTTAATCCTCTATGTTTTAAGTTAGGATAGTGTTGTGTTTTAGACAATCCCATATGATCCTGGAGTACCAGCAACTTGTGAATTTTGTTGTTTTGTTCTTCTTGTTGTTTTATTGTCTTTAAGGAAACTGTAGGTGCAGTTCTCAGGTGAAGAGAGAGACTTCTGAAACAAGAGAAATACATTTTCTTTTTAAAATTACGTCAATTTCTCTGGGTGTTATGGTACTAATAATGTGTTGGACCATTATTAGCAAGTTGGCGCTGGGGATGAAACTTCACCTGTTCCAATGCTCATTCGTGCATATCATCTGAAGTGTTTTATTTTGCATTGAAATTGATCTCTGTAATAGTTGCACTTCTTGTGAAAGGACTTAAGCCGTGGTACTCACAATATGATGAAGCAGTGCCTCCACTCTGCTGCAGAGATTATGGAGCCTTCCTTTTAAAGCCTAAGGATCTACAACATGAAATGGAGTTCATATCAAATGATTCAAATCATTAATCATAGTTACTAAATACAAAAGTATTTGATGCTGAAAACCTGTCAAATATGGCTTTCCCTTAAGGGTGCACTATGTTAAACGTTGGTCTTTGGTTAAGACAGGGGTGTGTACCTGTGAGCTGTATAAGTATGACAGACATCATGTCCCCCACTCCCCAATCACACACACAATATTTATTGAAACTATGTAGGTAATTTCATTAAGAAAAAGCTGTATAAAAAAAAAATAATAATAATAATAATAAAAAAGTTTTAATCATTACCGAGCATGCCAAACCAAGCAGACTCCAAAAGAAACAAACAAAAAACTTTCCCTGAAATTAGTGCCCAGGTTAATAGAGCAAACACGTGGCATGTAGGAATGGTGCCTGCTGTGCATTGCTGTATATAGGGGTCTACCCAAAAGCTAGTCAGAGCATGGCTATCCAGTACAGGTTTTGGATCCACCATGCCATGAAATAATGTCTGAGGGTAATTATATGCTTTCTTTTCCTTTAAGTGTTTATTTCATACTTTGGAGGAACAATATAGATTTTAAAAAGGTTATAAATATATAAGGTATATGTGTCTGCTATATGTCTCTGGTTTAAAAGAGGAGTCCCAACAGCCTAATTAACTTTGGCAGCCAAATAATAAAGGCAATCTGTATGGAGAAACACAAATCATATACTCCATATTGGCACTTAATGTCTTTGTAAGTGTGAAGCACCATTGTCCTGGTAGATAAAATAAAGAAGTAAAATAAAAAGTGAAGTCAGTCTAGGTCACATCCTCATAGATTAGCAACTGGGCATACAATGAATGACAAAACTTCAATCGCACAATGTTTGGAGTAAGCATACATTTTGGTTTACTTTGGTTGAATTTTCATTCCCATTGGTTTTGATGAAATTCTTTTTTTGGTGAACTTACTCTGCTGTCAAAGCTTGGAGTAGCTGATCATATTCTGCATGTCAGTGTTTTGTTTGTATTTGAAGACTGTATTTTTTCAAACGAACTGCCTCTAGTGTAATAATATTATTAATAATAATAATTATAATAATGGTCAGCTGTTCTCAGTTAGTAAGTTATGTATAATTTATTTCTCCTTCTTTTTGGGGTTTTTTATAATCTTATGAATCCGCTCAGCAATGCAGCTTTACTTGTAGCAGCTGGTAGATAGTGAGCCTGTTATTTAGATCTAAATGTAGTTTCCTTTTTTATATATTGTTTTGGTCCTATTGATGTCATATTATTATTATTATTATTTTCTCAGAAGGAGTAAGTTAAATGAACTGCTGTTGCAAAGGAGATAAGTAACTTTTTCTCTCATCATTCATTTCCATTAACTTTCCCCAGGATTCAGTTATAATTATGGCTCTGCTATCCATATAGTGGCTTTTAAAAAGTGACAAATAACCAAACAAACAACAAAATGACAAATATATAATACAGATTGCATTATGCAGTGTTATCATTAGTAGTTGTCTTGTTATTTGCTACTTTTAAATTCTGCTGTAAGAATATGAGTGCCAAACTTAAAATGTAATCCTATTGTAAACTATGGTTATGTTAAATTCATTACTTAAAGCACTATGTGGACAAGTCTGAAAAAAAGGGTTTTGTATCAATTTATGTACAATGTGATTTTTTTTTTTTTCTTTAAAGAAAAATATATTGTTCCCCATTGTTGTGAACAAATTATTATTATTGACTCGTTTCTGAGTGCCCTGCTCACATTTGCTGGGATTTTACACGAAACACAGTGGAACTCCATTAGTAAGAACCCATGGCTATTGTGAAATCTTATTTGATTAAAGTGCATTGCAGTCTTGTATGTGAGAATAACACATGCTGCAAATGTTTTCTTCTATTGCAACTCCTTCAGTACAATGTGTTTATTAAAGGGGCTTTATTGTGTTTAATAAATTATATATATATATATATATATATATATATATATATATATATATATATATATATATATATATATATATATATATATATATATAAATGTAATTACTGCAGGTTAATATATGTTTGATGCATTTGGGTTGGTTTCTTTCGGTTGATGCTAATGAGGTTCCACTGGGTTTCCCCTGCTATGAAAGGTGATATGTTTTATTTATGTAACTCTAGACCTAGCAAGACTACTTTGTTTTAGCTCCAGCGTGTGGTGACCAGTCAGTCAGTAAACTCCAAGTCAGACAAGAAATGACATTGGAGGGTTTTCTTGGATCTTGCACAACTATCAGTTTAACTCTTGTAGCGGGGACATCAAGATGTCATGATGTGATTTCCATCATAAGCACCTTCTCAGATTTGCAGAGTGGACCAAAATCAGAAAAAGTAGCAGCGGTACAAAATTTCTTGGATTTGAAGATATGCAGTAGGCATTAGCTAGACTGCTACCTGCTTATCTGGCTTCTTATTGTGTATCTGGTCAGTAGCTTCATTACCACTCTGCAAGATACAGGTCTGATTAGCTGCTATACCCCCTATTTATTAGCCAGCAGTGGCTCTAAACAGTCATTAAACAACTCCCTCACCACCATCACTGGCATTTTGTTTCATTACAAAAAAATAAAAAGAAGTGACAATCAAAAAAAAACAAAAATATGAGTGGCGCTTAAAACAAAGTAAAAAAAAAATACTTACCCTCTCAACTTGAAATTAAAAATAAAGATAAAATATGTAAATATAACATAGAGTTATAGATTTATATTTTGTTCATAACACATAGTGTAATATAAGTTGTATATTTCATTTTTTGTTGATGTTATTCATGCCACAATAAAAGCAGGAGTTGATGTACTCTTTAAAAAAAAAAAAAAACAAAGACGTGGGTTGCCACCATCTGTTTTTGAGTTGACTTTCAGTATTATTGCCATTTAAGGCTATAATAAAAGACAGCAATGTGTTCTGTAAACCCTAGTGTTTGGTAAATTTGTGCTATATACACTGTACACAGAACAGTGTACACATACATATACACTTCCCCAAAACTTTGATACAAAAGGAAGCACTCCGGTAACAGCAGCACATGGCAACATGCAATTGGAACTGCTGGTGGCTTTACAAAGCAACCACTCAACACTGCAGCAGATACTGTATTCATTCTCAGAAATAATACCATAGTGCTGTTTACACAGAATGGTCACACATTACATTGTATCTACAGTATCATAGTTTTCATTGGTCTAATCGTTGTAATTAGTGAACTGTAGTTCCCAAAACCAAATTACCAAGTAGTTTGGCAGACTGTGTAGCCATTTGCTTAAGAGAGGCACAATGTTACAGTTTCAAGGAGGCTGTAGTACCACTCTTACCTGCTTCTGCAGGTCAGTTTTGTGATTCTGTGGCAGGACAGAGCAGCAGAACCTCCATCCATGTAGACCTGAAGATATATAAAGTTTTAAGTCATCAATCCTAGCTAGTGACTCACACATTAGTAACTTTAATTGCAAACCATAACTTTATCACTGAATTTCAATTTAGTTTCCACCCCGAAATACATTACAAACAAACACTTTCTCCGTATACTGTAATGACTACTTTACACCTTTAGTTGTTGGTGTTTTATAGTAATAACCCTATTTCATTTTACAGCAAGATATGGTTGAGTGAAAATGTACAAACTCCAGTACCAATGTACAGTATTTTATTGGCTAGTTAATGGAATAATGGAATAACTTGAGATGAATGTTTATACTTTATATGATAATACATATGATAAGTTTACCAACATATTAATTGTGGTCTATAATTTGCAAACAGTCTACATTTTTACAGATTTAAATACAATATTTATTTTATTACAAGTTATAGTTAATACCTCTCGTGGTGGTACTGTACGTCTTCCTGACCACTAAAATCAACAGTCTTCTTACTAACAATAAAGTCACGCTGCTGCTGTTGCAACTACTGAACACATGGACAATTTATAGAATACACTCACATCTTACATCAATGAGTGGCGCTGGGATACCAACTACTGTAACAATCTAGGTTACTAATCCTTACAAATGAATGGAATTCTGGAAAGCTGCTGCTACTGTCAAGCCCCATTGAAAACTAAAGAAGCGCAGCTGGTGCTTTTCACACAAGAGCGCTTCTTTACAGCAGCTGAGCTGCATCCACACAGGATTGGTTTTGACTCATACGGCACCATGAAGAGTCAAGCCTCCCGTGGAGGGCATACAGAACCAAACTTGGTGCCCAACATACTGCTGCTTTGAATACATAAGAGTTTCAGATTGCAACCATTAACATATGAATGTCATTTTAAAACATGAATAAATAGTTTTAAAAATATAGTAAACAAACAGCAAAGTACATTCAAAGATCATCAAACTTTAAAAAATACTGTATATTCGAAAATACTGAATATTCGACTATTTTTACCTCAACTATGTGACTCAAATTAGTAGTCATTCTACCCTTATTGTATACCATGGTGAAAGTATGGTAAAATGTATCAAGATGTACACAAGAAATGTTTGAAAATGACATTGACCAATGAAGAACAACTGGGAAGACACATGGATTCTTGCAGTACTCTGAACTAAAGGGAGAATCTAATTGTGTGTGCTGCCAAACAAAAAAATCCTTTATGATAAATCCAACAAAGATTACAAAGAGTTTGAAAAAAAGAACACATATGGAAAGACATTGCCATGGACTTGGGCATGAATGATATGTATTATAAAACTTGAAATTATGAACTGACAGCATACATTTATTACAGGAGCGAGTGTTTGAAAAATTAAATATTGGTCATATGGTTTCTGATGCTATGACAACCGTGTTGTGTAATATTATATGTTTTTTTTATTATGATGTATTGCGTAACAACATTATTGTAGATCTAGTAGAAATGTAGTAATTAGCAAACATCTTAACTTCCATCAGCGTTTGCTGATCATTAAGTTTATACTACATTTAATGTTTCTGTGCTCACAAATTGTATTGCTGACATCTGGATGCAACAAAACTTTCTGCAGTTAAACAGTTACAAGTCTGAAGTTATGTTATTAGGTGCTCCGCATTAACTGTGTAAATCTAGTTGTCGACTATTGATGGGGTACTGTGGCAAAGTGGCTGCTGATTAGAAACAGGTGCAGAGGTGATGCAGTACAGAAATAATCACACAGAAGGAAACTGTAATCCGTTTGGAAAAGGGATTCTTTTAATTATAAACTCCCGGTCTGGCAACCAAAAAGTAAACCTCCGGCAATACACACCAATGTGTAAAGCACGGAAGAAAAAATAATAAATGGATTGCAGTCCAAATAATAAAGACACGTTATCCGCCCCAGAATAATACAAAACACGGTCACCAGTCCGGGTGGGTGCAGTAGTGCTCGTGGTGGGTGATAACAATTAAACAGTGGTGTAGTGTTGCTCCGGGTAGTGCTGGCCCAAGGCGACAGCTCCGGAGACATGTTAGCCGTCTAGTGAATTCACAAAAACAAAAGACAATTACTAACAACGACAAAACAAACAAAACACTCACAAACTCTCAAAGATTTGTGATTCTCTATCCCCTTTATGCTCTCATGCATGACCCCTTGGTAAACGAATGCAGCTGTCTCTACTGTCTGCAGCTGCTACGTCGTTTACCTTCCTGGTCAGTACATTCCTGCAACAGAGTTTCGCCTTCTTCCAGACTGACCGACTTCCCGGCCTGGGGCAAGGCCAACCCGTCCAAAGACTTCTCCTTTTGCTGCTTAGCGCCCTCACAGGTCGGGAGGGAGATTTACAACCAAAACTCATTGTATTTCTGTCACAGGTACTAAAGGAGTTTTGTTCCAAAATGAAAAAAATTGGGGGTCATTTTTTACTCTAGTCTAACGTTTGAGTCGCACGTTCGGAATATTACCAAGTTGTCTTTTTTTCATCTTCTGAACATTGCTCGGCTGTGCCCTGTCTTGTCAATGTCTGCTGCAGAAAAATTTGTACATGCTTTTGTTTCCTCCAGACTTGATTATTGCAGTGCCCTACTTGCTGGGGTGTCAAAGAATACTGTCCAAAAACTCCAGCATGTCCAAAATTCAGCAGCTAGGGTGTTAACTGGGTCCTGCTCCAGTAAACATATAACCCCTGTATTAAAATCTCTACACTGGTTGCCGGTCAAATTCCGTATTGATTATAAAATATTATTGTTGTGACTTTTAAGGCCAATAGGGGAATTTCTTATATCTCTGACCTACTGTCAAATTACCCTCCTGGTCGCGCTCTACGGTCCGCCGATGCTGGTCTTTTAACTGTTCCCTTAACCAAGATGCGAACAATGGGGGATAGGGCTTTCTCATCCTGTGCACCAAGGCTGTGGAACTTACTCCCGCTCGAGATTTGAGTTTCTTAGTCCCTTTCTGTTTTTAAAACTCGCCTTAAAACACATTTATTTAAATTGGCATTCTTTTAGATTCTTTGTTGCTTTTATTTTCTTGATTTTTAATGTTGTTAGTAGTTTGTATCCAATTCTGTATAGGTCATGGGTTTTGTTTTATTGCTATTTTACTTGTCTTTTCTTGCTTTGTTAAGCGCTTTGTGATAATCCTTTATGAAAGGCGCTATATAAAATAAAGATTATTATTATAATAAAAACAATTGTGTTCAAAGTTATGTAAGAATGAACAGAATTGAATTTATTTTTTTTATTAAAATATAAAAATACTGAAACTAGGTATATTTACTACAAAGCCTCCACTGCACAGCAGCGCTCTGAAGAACGATATTAACGCATCTAGTGTGCAATGGATTGACGCACGACTTTTTCAGATGACGGATGATAAATGACGGAACGGATCCAGTGGGCAAAGGCCTTTAAAGTGAGAGCTCCAGAACTGTGCTTGGTGTTGCTTGTAATAAACATAAAGGAAGTGGCTATCTGTTTTTTTTTTTTTTTTTAATTTAGTCGTTGCCAATTATTATTATTTTTTATTATTTTCTCCCAATTTGGAATGGCCAATTATTTTTAGGCTCAGATCACCGCTACCACCCCTGCGCTGACTCGGGAGGGCGAAGACGAACACACGTTGTCCTCTGAAGCGTGTGCTGTCAGCCGACCACTTTTTTTCACACTGCGGACTCACCATGCAGCCACCCAAGAGCTACAGCGTCGGAGGACAACGCAGCTCTCAGGCAGCTTACAGGCAAGCCCGCGGCATGTGGTGATGACTGAAAATACAATACAGAACATTTCACATTTACGGTTACAACTGAACTGAAATGTACTTTGGCTTTAAAAAAAGAAAAGACCAGCAATGTAGGTGTCCGACAGAAAAAAGATAATGAGACAAGCTTGTTTATTTTTTGCAGAAAGTAACTGTAATATTATTACTCCCATTAAAAGTTGAACGCGTTATATTACTTCGTTATTGACAAAATTCTTATTATTACAGTAATGTGTTACTTAAGTAACAAGCTACCCCATCTCGGTGTATGGCATACCTTAACCAATAATGTAAGTAGAATAATTATACTGGGACTGTACTGTGTACAGTATAGCAAATATTTATAAAGATCCACTTGAAATCATAATCCAGCTCTGTCATTTCTGATACAAATAAATCATCAGTCATTTACATCTATCAGAGAGATGGCTTTAATGAAAAAAGAACGGTGCCCCCTTTTAACCCAGAACTGTCAGGATCCATTATATCCAATAAGGGCTGACAGGTCTAGGCTTAATTTCACAGCAAGCTGTGCTTGGGGTTTAATTTGGATTCAAATTACAAATGTAGGTTGGATTGCAGATGGTTTATTTTTATTTTTATTTTTACAGAAAAACGTTCCTTCCTGAAGCCCAAATTTAACAGAAGATTTCTGATTTCTGCAAATGTTACCTGTGCTGTGGGAGGATCATACATAATACGTGCTTCGTTGTACAAATTAAAAGGCGTACTGTACTTATGAAGAATGTGCCAAGCAGTACTGTGTACTGTGTAAAACAGTGTGTTTTATTTGGCAGTTATTAAGACTAATATTTAAGAAAACTATTTGACCAGTGAATAAAAGGAGCTTTGAGACATTGATCTGTGTGTTTTCAATGTCCAGTAAGTTAGTCAATTTCAGGCTCAAGGTTGCTTCTGTTTTATCTGTTCAACCTTGTTGAACCAGAGGACACAGATCCCAGGGCCCTTCTTTATTTATATATTTTTTCAAAACTATTCCTGTCTGGTAGAACTGCTGAAACAATTTGTCCTGAACCATGGTATTCACAATTTCCTAGAGGGACACTGTCTCGATGAAAGCACCACACTGACTCCTGCTGAGAGACATGGGGCTGGGAAAACCCAAGGCTCCATTGTGACTAGTTCCCTTTATTGATGACTCTTTCTCAGCCATACACTTGCCAAGAAACAGTTTGTGGCAATCTCTGATTTCTTTTTTCCTCAAAGGTGTGCTAACCCTGTCAGTAACAAAAATGCCTAAGAGAGCTGTTTCACTGAAAGTCATGAATGCACATCTTTAGGCTTTAATCAAATACAGTACTTGCCAAAGTAAGGGATTTGAACGAGCAAAGGGTCAAACCACCAGCACACACTCAAGTGACCCGCAACAGAATATCTCTATGTTACAATCTGTTAAAACTAGTGGTTTTGCTAGACTGAGTGACCATGGAAACTGAACTCTCTTTCACCTCCTAGAGGGTGGTCTCTATGGTCAGTAGACTGTAGTTCAGTAAGCTAGTTCTGCTCAGCAAAATAAAAACATTATTTTTCTATGTTCCTTTTGTGAAACTATTCAATTCTAAAACAGCCACAATAACACAGGCTTTTCTTCGTGTGCAGTCTGAAACCAGCTAGTGAAGGCAATTCATTTTAGTTGTTGACTTAAACTGCTGTTGAGAGGTACTTCATTTCCCTATTCTTCTTCCTATAAATAGATTAAGGGTTACATGAAAGTCAAGTTATGCTCATTTGCCCTCCCTCTAGACAGATTTCCCATGACTGCTTATCCATCAGCTCCCCCTTTCACACAATTTTTTCTTAAATTAACTTACTCCCCTTCCCTGTAGTTTGTCAGTAGCTCAGGGATGGTCTTCCAACATTTCTTTTCATCTTTTTTAATTGTTCAGTGGCATTCATAAACTAAAATGATCTTGCCCGTATGTTCATACATACGTAGTCAGCCACAGTGTATATGAACCCACCCACATTAATGAAGTAAATAGTTCCTTGTGTATATAACCTCAAAAACAGAATGCAAGATGACCAAACTATTTTAGGACATGTCACAAAGACGGCCGGAGTGGGTGGCGTCAGACCAGAAGCAGGAAATAAACAGACAGAGATTTGGGGTTTGGTGAAGCTGAGCGAATGCTTTCACTCAGCATTTAATAACAGAACAGAAAATAAAAGGTTTGAAACAACAAAAACACAGGACACGGCACTTGAGGCCAAAATAAATAGACAAACAAAACGAACTAAACAGTGCACAGACAGACGAACACAACACGGTGAGCAGATTTTACTACTACTTCTTATTATTCTTTTTCCTACCATTTACCTCCGCTCCAATCCCGTTCTCCACTCACCGAACACCTAACCCTGAGTGAAAGAAACGTGCATCTATATATACTGTTGTGCTGCGATTCAATCCCAGCACGTGAATTAATTCTGTGCAACCCCGTGCTCACATATTACATTTAACCAGCACGTGAAGTGATTTGTGCCCTCCTCGTGCCTAAATACAAATCTACATTAATAAATACACGTGAAACACAGACCCGTTTATATCCCGTGTACCAATGACTATACACCAACATTAACACACGCAACATACAACACTTAATAAGCACACAGGGGCGGGGCACATTGCCACAGGACACTATAAGGGGTCCCCACAGATTCAACTACCTCCACCTATATCACATATAATACACTCAGCATTAATCTAAAATAAAAGTGCAGATTGTATGTAATCTTGCAGGCCTGGTGGGATACCTGCATATTTAAAGTGTGAAGTTGTTATGTTCTTCCAAAACAGGAACACCAATAGCACTGTTCAGTTGATGTCTAGGGCCAAGAAGGACATTTCTGTTACCTCCATAGAAATGAAACTCAACAGCCCTAACAACTTTGACAGAATCTCTTAAACTGTGCAGTAAGTGATTAAATAGATACATGGACAGAATCTTTCATTTTACTAAACAAATACCCAACAATCCCGAATACTATATCACACAAAAAACAAAAACCTGCAAGCATAATACAGCTATTAGAGGTCAAGGCAATGACATTAGTGACCTTGGCAGTTAATGGTATTTTCAGCTTAAAAGGCACTGAAGGAGATAAATGAGCTGTATTTAAATCTGAATAATGTCAATGCATTCCTATCGGAAATAATGGATTTCCACAGGTGTTACTGGGATTACAGCAGAAAAGCTGTGTGATCAGTGCCTGGTCTGTGTGTTTTGGGAGTGTCCAGTAAGTTAGTCAATTTCTGGCCCAAGGTTGCTTCTGTTTTATCCGGTCAACCTTGATCCCAGTGCCACTCTTTATTTATTTTTTCAAAACTGCTCCTGTTTAGCATGACTGTTCAAACAAAGATTTTTTTTTTTTTTTTCCACCTGGTTTGTCCTGAACCCATCTGGTATTCACAACTTCTTTCTGGGACACTGTCTTGATGAAGACTTGCCCAGCCATGGTGGCCATCCAAACTGGTGTGTAGCTTTCTTGTTCTTAATTACTGAAAACAAACTGGTCTATTTATATATTATATGTTGTTGTTATCTTTTTACTCTTTTACTTTATAAAAGTATACATTTTATTTTTAAAGCCAAAGTACATTTATGTTCTGGCAAGAAGATGCTTTAAAAGAAAATAATAATATTATTCCACACTCACTTTTATGACCTATAAATTGCAAGAAATCAACAAAATGTGACATTATTTCCATGTTGTTGATATACTATAAGTGTGTGTGTGCTAACTTACAGCTAACACAAGGCCTCCAAGTTTATGTAGTCTGAGATAGCAAAATCAACTGTTAGAAAATACACTAGTCTACATTTTCAAATGAAACAAAGTAAAAGGACCATCTCATATTTAACTCCACTTTTTTACAATCCCGATCCACTTCTACTGACTGCAATATAACAACACCTATAATAGGCCACACCTATACTGCGTATTGAGGAATCCCAAACGTATCAAGCCACTGCTAACATAACAAATTAATAAGACCAACATGCTGT
The DNA here is from genome assembly GCF_902713425.1 of Acipenser ruthenus. Lineage (NCBI taxonomy): Eukaryota > Metazoa > Chordata > Actinopteri > Acipenseriformes > Acipenseridae > Acipenser > Acipenser ruthenus. The sequence continues at coordinate 23,222,426 of NC_081202.1, read as the reverse complement.
AACCTACCAACCCTCTGAAAACTTGGATGGAAGATGATTTAAATATATATATATATATATATATATATATATATATATATATATATATATATATATATATATATATATATTAGAAATGAATACAGTAAATTAGTTTGCCTAGAAGAAGCATCCCCTATTAAGGCAACATTTTGTTGGTCCCCTAACTGCCCTTAATATCAAGGTGATTTTCTATTGTTGCTTAAAACAGGTGCCAGTAAAAATGTAGATCATAGTGGTTAACTGATTTTTCCTGTTTCTATATATGTTCATTAAAATGCATATATAATAGCTTAAGATTCTGAAGGTGCCAAAATGAAATTGGAAATTGAAAAATGAGCTGAAAGTAAAACAATAAATATTGTCCTCACAATCCTTTTTCAAGAGCTGTGCAATCCACTTATTATTTACAGCTAAACTGAAAGCATATATGACAATTTCCCTTTACTGTGCAACATGTTATTTAAGATCATCTTAGACTGCAGTCGATAGCACTCAGAGCCACTCTCATGTATATGGAAACAGCATTAAGGGCTAAGCATTATGAACATACGCATATGAAAATAGATCAAATGTTTTACACAGCTTAGGATTTTACACAGCTCTTTTACTGTATAAATAGTGTTAAGCCCCCTTTTATCAAGCAATAATTTTTGTTTTAAAAAAATATATCATTACAAGATTTATATAATGTATTTACTTAAAGTATACATAAATAAATTTAATAGCAGGCAGAATTTGAACTTAAGTCTGCAGTACATTAGCATTTGAGTATATTTATTTTGTATGCAATCAAATTTAAAATGTAAATCTAAATACGTGGTACTTCCATTTACTTCCGTTGGATAAAAAAGTTACAACAGGGCAACAGCAGAAGTTAATCACTTGACTACATGCTTGAAAATAGGAACTTTTCACACAACAACTTCATTCTTCATTGCAGTTCCATTTCCAGAATACAGTTTCATCATTTGTTTTGTTCAAAATTGCCTTTGCTGCAGTTTGTTGTTCGTCTATAGCAGGGGTGCCCAATCCTGGTCCTGGAAGGCCGGTGTCCTCCTGGCTTTTGTTCCAACTGCCCCCTAAATTACTTAATTGGACCAATCAAGCACTTATTAAAAGCTTAATTGCTCCAATTAAGCAATTTAGTGTAAAGTTGGAACAAAAACCAGGAGGGACACCGGCCCTCCAGGACCAGGATTGGGCACCCCTGGTCTATAGGGTTAACATGTTATTTAAGTTTAAACATCACTATTTCAAGGTTGCTGATTTTGGTCCACAATTCTTTCCAATTGTAATGTATTCAAACGTATCCCTGAGTTAGAACTAACCCTTGCATGTTTTGTGGCATATGGAGAACAATGTAAAGCTATAACTCGGCCTAAATTCATGAAACTTTTACTATGCTCTCAATTTGTGTTTCACACAAGTCAAATGTTTTAATTAAATAAATACAATAATATAATAATACAAAAAAATTAGTTTCATGGATATGGCCTAGTAATTAAAGCTGTATATTGGAAATTCATGTAAGTGTAGGAAACAGTTGCCAAGCTCTTAGGAGCTGTTGTGGACTGAGGAGCTCAGCTGACTTTATTGCAGCTTAGAAACTTAATCTTAACATCTTCCCTATTTAATTTAGAATCTTGTACGTTAACAAAAAGATTTCATTATTCTGAGCTAAAACAGCTTCTCCTCCTCCTCCCTCCACTCACAGACAAGTACACACTATACAAAACATCTAACAAGGGCTGGAAGAATGCAGGTTTATAATAATAATAATATTAATAATAATAATTTATATTTATATATATATATATATATATATATATATATATATATATATATATATATACACACACACAATGCCAAGACCTGTAGCGTGCTTAAGTTAATCTTTACAACCTAAAAAAAGGAAAAAAGTAAGCATAATTATGATATATGATGACTAAGATGATTTTCAACATCACAGTTACCTACAAACGATTTTGCCAAGTGAGAACATCCCACATGACTAAAGGATACTGCTATATAAGTGCTATAATGCTGACAGCAATAGAACCACACAAAAACACATGATTACTACAGGATTTTGCAGTTTTTGGTACGCTGTTTGTCCAACTAATATGGTAGGTATATATTTGCTGTTTCAAACCGTACAACTGCAATAGCTTTTTGTGGTCTTAGCATAGGTAGTTGATGAACAAAAGTGTCAAGGATTGGTATGTTTTACCTGTTTGAGGTCACTGAAACAGTTCTGATTTGTGTTCTTCCTATTTTCCCTGTATAAATCATGTGATTGCATGACGGAGCATTATCCACATTTTAAGTCCCTCTTTTATTCAGTGCACATGTGACACCTCGCATGGGGCTGGCCCCCTTCCAGTGATACAATGTCAGATTGCCCTGGCAAACGGCCATCCTCCACAGAGAGACAGCATGTTTCGTGGTCTGACTTCCAGCCACGGTCCATCATTCCCGGTTCACAAATAAGTTTATGTTGGCAAGGCCTCCTTCCTCGCAGTTGTTGATTTCTCAAATATTTGATCGTCAGATATCTGGGATTAGAGAGAAAGCTGTGGTGGCATTGTCAAGTATGATAATATCTACATTCTTCTAGCCTGGCTTCAGTGCATAGGACAAATTGTTTGGGCACTACAGCCATCATCTGCTAGGCCTAGGTATATGCTAAGCCTTCCACTTGACATTGCAATACATTCATAGTGGCATTTTGTTATGCTTTTTTATACTATTGTATTTGTCCCCAAGCTGAACTTGCTTTCAGGTATATGTACTGTACATGCTTCTGTTTAGAGATACATAGCATATGAACAGATTCTTATCTAATTTATTTTATAAATATACTTTCAAACTTCACACCTGATCCAGTAATGGCAGGGTGATACTGTATATTATTTTCCAGGAAGTTTTGACTTACCCATTCTTCAATTGACATGTAATTCAAAAGGTTGAAACTTACTTTAAATTACATTTTGTTACAAACATTTTTTTAACAAGAGGTCCTTATTTGTTCAATTGTGGGTCTGTTGAGGGTTAAAAATATATATAATTAGCCCTGGAAATATCTCCCTTATTCCACTGTAAGATAGCTTGCTGGAAATTAAAGATTCAATAATTGTGGTATTAATAAGAACATAAGAAAGTTTACAAGCGAGAGGAGGCCATTCAGTCCATCTTGCTAGTTTGGTTGCTGGTAGTTTATTGATCCCAGAATCTCATCAAGCAGCTTCTTGAAGGATCCCAGGGTGTCGTCTGGTATGACCTGGCTCTGAGACCTGTGAAGCAATATCGTCATTTTAATTGAGTTTGCGCCATAACTCTAAAAACAAGGTAAGCACTGCTTTGTGCTCTCCCAATCTATATGTATATATGTATCTGTAAAAATAAATAAAAAGGCAATTTTATGCTGGATATTATGATTGATAAGTAAATCGGAATATTAAGTTATTTTGGATCGTATCTGAGTTTAATTTTATGTATTTTGCCGTGTATAGAAAAAGACGACACTGGTAGGAGTTGCGTTTTAATTTTATCATTGACTTTTATTATTATTAGTTCCATATTAGAAAAAAGTTTAATTATCCCACAGAAAAGGTATAAAATATTGGAACGCTGTTTATTATTTTCTTTATATTTTCTCCATAATGAATGCAGAGAGACAGCGGAATGTTCATTACTGTGTTTAATTTTATAATCAGCCACTATACGATCAATGGTTCTGTAAGCTAATTGAAATGTAAAAGGGTGTTTATAGCTGTATATTACTTTAGTGGAGTTCGCGCTCTAACTCTGAAAAGAAGCTGTAGCTGGGAATGCAGAGGGACAGCGGAATGTTCATTACTCTGTGTTTAACAGAGTTGCCATATAAAAAAAGAGGCTTGGTGAAGCTCCACACCGTCTCCCTGTGTCTTCACGCTTGATTCTAGTAAAGTGATGGGTGGTAAAGTGGTGTGGCCCACAGAGAAAAGGGACCCCGCTACAATCACCCATCCTCTATTTATTTACCTCCTCTCTCATCCTTCCCTGCTGTCTGCCTTCTCCTTTGGGGGATGGCAAAGTGTTCCCCTCCTCCTTCCCTCTCCCGTCTACTCATTACTACTGACATTCTCTTTCAACTTATCATAATTGTACGCCTAGGTTGTTTATCTCCTTTTGATGATATAGTTATGGAATCTCTTTCTGCCTTCGGTTTTCTCTGTTATTCTGAGTTTGCTGTCTCCTCTCCCTCCAGTTTTCCATCCCTGAGCCCATACTGTATACTGGGTGTAGGTCATGTTACTGATGGCTCTAATTGTGACTATTAAAAAACACATTTAAAAAAAGTTTGGGGGGGGAAGATTTAAAGCCAAAATACTTTTTTAACAACATTTGGCCCTAAATAATAAAACATAAAAGGATGGCAGAATTATCTGTAACATTAAATTAAAAGGTTGGAATTTTTAATACATTATTTTCCTGAGTCTTAAAACTTAAATATCTCTGTCTTCTATGTTATTGCCTTTTCAACATGCTTTGTCAAATAAGCTTTAACCCCAACTTCTAGAAAACATTCTGCTCAAACAGATCTTTGGGAATTTTTTACCAGATGAGGCATCTGTGAAGATGACTCCTGGGCAGCTGGCAGCTCAGTTAAAGTCATAAGAACTCATAATAATGAATATTTCAATTCAGTGTACGTGTCATTTGTCTCAGTTTCACTCTAAACACTGGGGATACCAATCATTTGAGCCTTTAACAAGACATAAATTAAAGAACATTGATCAACCCTCGAGACGCTCCAGTAGTCAGTGGTTAGCATGTAATGTCTCTGAGAATCTGATTTACAGTCGCAAAGCACCATCCCTGACAATGCACTAAACTGTGTCAAAATTCTGTTAAATCAATTATTAGGAAAGAGTAATATTCCCAGCATGCCAAGGCTCAGGAACCTAGCTTGTCAGCTTAATACAAAATATGGGCTTGAGGAATATATGGTTTCCTCTTGTCTAAACTTGTAATTAGCAATGTAGAATCCAATGTCCAAGGTTTACAAATAGCTGATAAACACACATATACTGCTGGTAGGAATAATTCTTATTCCTCACTTGGAACTTTACATTCTGAAGTCCATAGATTATGTGTACTTCATCTTCTTTCATTATCAATTACAGGATTACAGGTGTAAGTAGGCTTGTTGTAGCATTGGGCCCTATATTACAGGGCTGTTTTTATGGACTGTTTTTTTTTTTTTAAAGACTGTTCATAAACATTCTTTTTGGTCAATTTTTTTGGGGGGGAGGGTGGGGGGGAGGGTGGGGAATTGAGAATAAACTTCTAACCCTCTCTGAAACAGTTGAAACAGATTTCATGAACTGCAAACTTTGATTTCATGACCAAAATGAATGTCCAGTCCTCAACCAAACATTCCTTAAAAAATAACTTTTGTGAATAGGACCCATTATGTAATGCTGTATGCTTATGTTTGCTTTAACTGGTGGTGGAACACAGAATATGTGATCTGGGTTTGGGTAATCATTCTAGGAAGGACTGCTTATGATTCATCATTTACATATTGCTTGATGTCTCTATGTTATCTGCAGGTTACTTCTCTATTCAATAATAAAAATACAAAACTAACTAGCATTGAACTTGTGTGTGCTGAGGTCATAGACTGCCATGTAACAGGGGCCATTTGATTGACACTAGGGTTGCCACCTGGCCCCATAATTCCGGAACACTTTGGGACGGGACGTGGTTTTTAAGTTGCCCTTAAACTGAAAGAAATAAACATGTGAGTTGAGCGCAAAACACTTGCTTAATTTATACAGCTTCTTAATTATCTGAATCATTGTAAATACAATCTTACAAAATAAAAAAGCATCTTGAATAAATGTGTGTAGGTTTATTCAAGATACTTTTTTATTTTGTAAAATTAATATTTCAGTTATCAATATTTAAAAAACTGCTATTTATATCCTGTTAAGTAGTAATATATAACCCTACTTTAAACAGACTCTCCCAATTAAATAATAACCCTGATCAGGTGTTCACGCTGTCTGGTGTCAGGAATAGTGAACAGCTGGTCAGTATTAATGATTTGGCAATATACTATTAGAAACTATAAAGAAACTTTCAAATATATATTTTTAAAACTATTAATAAAATAAATAAATACTGATGATGGCATGTATTTATTTATTTAATTTGTTAAAAGCTATTATTGTATTGTCATGCTGCCTCGAGATAATTAATCAACAGAATCAATTTAGCAAAGGTTTAGCACTCAGTTCGCATATTGATTTCCTTCAGTTTAAAGGCAACTTCAAAATCCTGTTCTGTCTCTCAGTGCTCCGGAATTATGGAGCCAGGTGGCAACCCTAATTGACACTGAGACTGTATATTTGATTCAGTCATCCATAGCCTATTGGGAAATAAATGGAATTAAAAAATATATATTTTTTTGTAATCAAGATATTGAATGAAACTCATGAATTTTTTCTAGTCTGTAAATTCAAATTCAATGTACTTTAAGTGAATTGTTTGCAAATACTCCTGGATTTCCCTTTGATATACAATTGGTGTTCAGCTTTTGATGTTCTACAGACAAAAGCAAAATAGTATTCCTTAATGTCTTCATTCTTAAGGGTTATGAAGCAAACATGAAATGCAAAAGCTCCCGCACATGACACTAGAATTTGATCTATTTCCCTTTGATATGTCTTCAAGCGCCAAAAAGCATGACTAATCTACCCAACTATGCTCTTAACAAATGAAGCCAAATCACTTTGGTTCACTTTGTTCTTTCTGTTATATGTCGAGAGGGAATGCAGAAATATTTAGGTTTCATGTAATTCTATGTTATAAGCTAGCAAACAAATGAGGCATACAACCTTTAAGAAGTCCCTTGCAAAGGCCTAACCCCTTATACTCAGGTCTATGAGATGAAAATAAAATGTATTTTGTTTCTTTGCTCGGCATAGATAAGAAATGGGGACAAACGTCTTCATCTTTCTCAGACAGGGTCTGAAATGTAGAGATGGACTGGCTACTATTTACTTTTAGCAGATTATCTGATCTTATGAAGTCTTTCTGAAGTATAAGAGTTCAAGCCAAGTTTTTCATGGATTTTGGTTTGCCTGAGGCTACTTGAAAGAAAATAAATAAATAAAATAACACACACATAAGCTTATTGGTATGGCAGTTGGAGGAGATCTATGCTGGAGAGTTATCCCCAGACAAAGCCCATCTGATTTAACATAGGGTACTCAGGGCTTGAAACAACACTGAACGAAGGTCTGACAACTGTGTGAATCCTCAAGGGAAATGAATCACCATCTCAGCTTTGTGTACATGGATGGCTCAGTCACCACCACACTTGGCAACTTCCATGGAAAGACCAAAGGGATACAGAAGGAGTTGAATGGCAATGCCAGTGGATTCAGGAGAAGATGATCTGTGGATATCAAAGTGCACTGGCAAAAGAGGAAGATAATCAGTTCCTATTTCTGCACTAAACTGTTTGCAGCCCCTTTGCAGCTTTAAGGAACTGATGTCCTCTAAACTGAGGAATGTAAATTATTTTGTCTCATTATATCCTGTATATTACAACTGTCTGGATTAATAGAGCTACTCCTTTTCAGTACTTTGTTATCCCCACTTAGATTTTAATTATTTTTTATTTAAAGCGTTGGATGGTTTTCTTTATTGAATTCTCATTCCTCGCGTGTGGCTCTTTGAATCTATTCCAGTTCAGGCCCTTGCTCCAACTATGTCCTTAGTTATTGAATTCAGGGGCTTTTGACAAAGTACATGTGACATATGCTTTAGTCAGAGTATGGTGATAGATTTTTTTTTTTTTTTTTCGTCAGCTGCCATTCACTGACTAAGTGTATTTGCTGCGGTGGAGCTCCTGGTGTTGATACTGCTGTTTCTCAGCATGTCTTTCTGCTCTTCAGTGGAAGGTCAGCCAGCTTCATCTTTCTCACAGTTTTATTTTCCAGTGGGATTTGACATATTTCACTATATTACAAGTCAGGGTACAAAGCAGCTATTTGGTAGTTTTAAATCTGGAAAATGTCTTATAAAAATGGCTTGGAAAACATTTTTTAAACTTTAAAGGTTTTTTGTTAGCTTTCTTTTTGCTTTTCATTCTGGGATACTTGAATACATCTAGACATTTTTGCTTTTTACTTTGCTGTCACCTGCGGTAGGCGCCATATTTGCCATGGAGATCTAATGTTTTTTTTTTTGTTTTGTTTTTTTTTGACTAGTTAGATTTCAAACATTACAGAAATCACAACGCTGTAGTGTATCTTGACATATCCTATAGCAACGGAGTGATCTGATTGGCTGTAAGGTTGTGATGGTTTATAATGTTCTATATTCTAATACTTTACCTGGTAAGCTAAGAAGATACACTTTTGTCTAAAGCCTTTTTCGGTTATGAAGGCATTATCCAAATTGTATTTCTACTTGACTTTATTAATGACATCTGGGGTAACCAGAATTACAAATCAAACCTACATATTCTGTTAACTGGCCTAGGCATTCCTTCAAGAACATGGTGTACAATATGTTCTGCCAGAGTCAAAGAAAATTGGATAAAAACCTGCTCATTCAGCACTCTACTGGAAAAGAGTATGTGTTTCCTGTATTTACCATGAACAATACTACTAGAATGTTTAAATGATAAATATACATCTGTTTGAGTGTGTATGCATGCTCTAAAGCTGCTCCTCTTCCGTTGTGTATCCCCATTCAGTTAAAGTGTAGATATTTATGGGTCTAAGAAGTGACCATATATACGACCAGACATATTTTTGATATCTTGAAGGTGGTATGATACAGGGAAATACAAAATACACTGAATACAAATCTTCAGCTGAGCTTGACTCAGATTCAGTAATAATTCAGAATAATGCAGCAACAACTGAAAAGGTTCAAGGCTCCTCATGATTTGTGATCACTTATCTAAAACAAATACTACATACATACCAATCAAATTATTAGAACAACTCAAACAAGGTACTAATTAGTAACCCTATTGTAAATGATGGCATCCCATAAATTACAATATGGAATATAAGCTCAGGGCCATGTTATTAAAACATTCCTTCTGGTATTTTTATGTTGTTTACTCGGGGGATCTGAATCATAGCATTTGAGTCACACTAGAACCATATTTGGAAAACTTTGCTCCGTTCACCACTGTTTCATTTATCAACAGCCATAATAAGAATTAGACCTTCTTTGACAGTGAGGTAGTTATGTGCACATATCTGACTCTTAATCAAGCAGATGTAATCATGGGGCATTTGCAGTTGTTGTTACCTAATGATAATCCTACTGCAACTGTCTTGAGCAAGTGCCAACATGTCTAATTCTTAACCAAAAAAAAAAAAAGTTTTTCATAAGAAACGAATATCTTAATACAGGGACTAGCAGGCTACTACAAAGAGGTATACTACAAAGAGGTATACCTCCTTGCTCATGACAATGTACTTACAGTTTAGACCTCCATGAAATGCACCTATAAATATTTACAGAGATTAGGTTAATCTAATTATCTTTGGTATACAATCAAATGGAGAGTCTATAACTGATGCAAAAGACTATGTGTTATGATTAGTTCCTAATTGTATTTATTTTAGGGGCAAATAAACCTTTCAACTGCTCAATAAGTGAATCATTGGCTTAATCTGTAAACCATTGACATCGGGAAATCAGTAACTAATTGCTGCATATAATCAGACTGACACACTTTAATAAGCAGGCTGGTTCAAGGGTTTTTCAATATATAGGAGCGGGGAGTGATATAATACATTCTAGAATAGTAACATAGATTTGGTATATTACTTAAGGAATTTAGATGTATAATAATAATAATAATAATAATAATAATAATAATAATAATAATAATAATAATGTATTATTATTATTATTATTATTATTATTTTTACTATTATTATTAGTAACTAGGCAAAATGAAAATCTAACCTAACATTCCTTTTATAATACTCTTTAGTATGCCTTGCTGTTTTCCTTTTACTACACTTTAGTATGCCATGCTCCCACACAACCCAGTTTATTTGGCCAAGTACTGTAGCACGTAACATGGCAAAGCCTTGGGTGTGCTGGGAATTAATCACAAGCTGACACTTCCCTTGCAGAACTCAGCTGCAATCTATCACTCCTCTCACCTTTGGTTCATTTACCATCTGCACATTATTGACAACAATGACTGCCAAGCAACCTCATCCTGCAACTTAGAGGCACAAAGCACATTCAAGACTACTGGAGCTGGTTTGAAGTTTGTCTTGTGTTGCTTCCCTTTTCTATTTACTGACAGGGTATCAAAGGCACTGCTTTCTTCAAAACCTATCCTAGGCCCTCCACTAAATCTACTCTGCACATTAATCAATGAGGCTCTTCATTATTCAAAATGACTACCTATTCTGGCTCAGCTAATGAGGAAATTAACCCCAGGAACTGCAAGTGGGGGACATGCCTAAAAAGTTTGTGAAAAATATGAGATTAATACATGTTTAAAAAAAGATTGCGAGACATAGATCGGATGACAGTATTACAAATATGCTTTAAATGAACTTTATAAAAGACAGAAACAAACTTCTAGCTTGGGACTTCAATAGTTTTTTTCTTCAGTAAATCTTAAAATATTCATATTTATATTGCATCTTACAGTATTTGTTGTGTCATTTGCTTAAGCCTTAGCAATTCAGTAAATATTGCTGCCTGAATTTCATTGGTTTATTCTTAATTGCTTGCTCTCCAAATACAATCTGCCATTGGCATTATATAATGCATGCATTAGTCAATACAGACAGCAAATTGGCACACCATTTAATGAAAGAAAAGAGGGGTTCAGAAGATAAAATTAAGTGATGAGGAGCAGGAAGTGTTACACATGAAGATTACTGACATCAGCAAAAAGCTGTTCCTCAGCAAGCAGCAGACATGATTAAAAAAAAAAAATGGGGCAAAAAATGTTCTCTGACTGAAAGTGATCATTGAAACTGTAAAAAGCATTGTGTGTATTCTAGAACTAGCTACCAAATCAATGAACTAAAGCAGGATATACATCCAAGTTTTTGGTTTTTTTTATCTTAAACTATCCTTCAAGTTATTTTCCCCGTGAACTAATCATTGAACAAGTGAATATCATTTTACATTGTATTAATTGATTTAAACCATTGTTTGTTTGTTTTTTCTTGTTAAAAAAAACATTTTAGTCATTGGTTCCTATATGTAGAAATGCTAAACTGGGGCAATAAAATCATAAAATGAATTGTAATTTAAATATTAATGCCCTTGCTGATATTATCACAGCATGTGTTAGCAAGAATAGCACATTTATATCTAATATAATGATTTCCAAAAGAAAGGTGTTAAAAAGTAATAATTCATAGGTAACTTATTAAGTTCAGTGACTATGAGTAATTTATTTAAAAATAAATGAAACTGAATACTCCCACGCCTACAGTATCCTAAAGCTTCGTCTGAGATTCACTCTGGAATTGTTTGTGTGTTTCACAAGTGAGTTCCTAAACTTATATATTTGTATTCCACAGCACACACGAGGACTAAGATAAACAAGTTTAGAAAAAGGTGCTTAAAAAAGGAAATATTTCAAACAGAAAAATACTATTTGAATACAGAATCAAGCCCTACAAAAATTCAAAATTACCTATGAAAACCAGAGGTTTTGACAGACAAACCCAGAGGGGTTTGTCTGTCAAAGAGGCAAAGCCTAAGGATTGAATGCATCAGAAGTCTGAAAAACAACCTGATGAAGTTAAGAAAGTTTCCTATTCAGTAATAATAACAATAATAAAAAGACATTGTATTTTGATATATCTAGTATGTATTTAAATGCTGATGGCAGACCCAAATTGAGCAAAAATGACAGCAGATGCTGGTTTAAGGTCTTAAAGTAACAGTGGCTGTTTCAGCTGCAGTATGTGGGAACTACAGTCTTAGCCTTTCTGTTGTTCAAATATTTAAATAACCACTAATCTGTTGAGATGGACTGGAAAAATTAGGGTACTTCTTCATGCTATCCTATTTTCTTCATTATGAATGAACTATTTAAAAAAAGGAGGGGGCGATCACCTTGATTTGCTATAGGTCCCCAAAAGAGTGTCTCAAGCACTTCTTTCAGTGTTAGCAAGGTCACACCAAAGGGACATTACACCTGCCTTTTTACCCCTCAATGTGGGCAGCTGGACTGATACTTCATCGTTCTCAACTGGAATTCCCTATTGAATCAATGACTGCCTTACCATCAGATCTCCAGAGATCCTGAATTATTCACTGGGCTCCAAGCCAGGGTTGGGCCTGTGCTTCTGTACTCTTTCCTGCCAAAGGATTCACCTTTGAAGCATATGCAGACTGAATTTTTTTGTTCCCAGTTGGAATCCATTTTTACATACAGGATCTTCCCTCAGGCAGGCAACAGCTTGTGTCAACAAATTCTGATGGCCCTGAATGCCTTAAATATACACACATTTTATATATATATATATATATATATATATATATATATATATATATATATATATATATATAGTGTGTGTGTGTATGTGTGTGTGTGTGAGTGTAGTTATTTTTTATTTACCCATTGTATTATGCATCTTAATGATAACAGATTGAAAGGATAAGCTCAACCCTCACTTCCACAGTAACTTGCAGCACTATTGTAAAACTAAAAGAAAAATAAAGTTTCTGAAAACCATGATTCAAACTTGATCAACACTTGCTTCAGCATGAAGTGCAAACACAGACTAATTGACCCAAAAAGGCAAACAAGGACAGAGAGATCCCAAAGGAAATGTAAAGCCACTCTCAAGGAAAAACAACCACATTCTTGCTGCTAAAAAAAGGCTGAAGGCCTGTTGCAACTGAATAGAAACACAACGTTGCTTTTTCAAGCTCAAGCTACCTGTTGCATGTAACCTATTTTTTTCTCTTCATTCCAAATCACTAAAGCAACAAATAAACTAGAAGTATAAAAAAGGATACTATTTTGTTATTAGGGTATACAACAATAAAAAGGGAGGAATGTTTGTTTTGTATCGGTGGATATCATGGATGACTTGTTTGTATGACGCTGGGTATTACATAAGAATGCAATGGTTACCATGGATTTTTTTGGTGCCATAAGGATTGAGTTAAGCATCCTTCTGCATGCACAACATAATTATCTTTATTGAATGACAGATACATTTTCTTATTTTGCATTTGAAAGCACTAGTTGTAACAATATTTGTCCAAGGTGAGAGTGGAGAATAAAAACAAGAAATGCCCATTGTTCTTCCTGTGGCCATGAGGTTACATAAAAAAGCTTGTATTGTTTACAACAAATGCATTACTTTTTCGTTAATGCATGTTCTGTATTTTGTGTTGAAACATTTTTCAACATAACCATGATTATTTTTTACAGTATATTTGTATTCACACTTCCTAGGTCTATATCTGCTGGAGAATAAAACGAAGCATATATCACAAGAAGCAGAAATGAACTGATCTTCCCTCTTGGACCAGTGCATTGATGGGGATATAAACAATGGTGGTCAGAAACTGCATTGTTTTAATACATGTATAAATGTCCACCTTTTTAAAATACACTGCTTCCTTGTTGCTTAACAATCCATAATCGATGACTAGACCATGTTAACAGTACAAGTACATTATATGTAGGGCTCTTCATTTTCGGTTTTTATTTTTGATCATGTGATGTCCTTTATTTTAGCAGACTGTTCAATTAAACTAAAAGCGTTGATTGTGAAACAAGTTCACTTTAGTTTTTTCTCTTGTAACTTGATCGAAACTGATTTTGTTTGATGTAAAAAAATGATGATGTAAAAAAAGGCAGCTCCTTATTTTTAATTTAAAACCAAACGAAAACAGCAAGTGAAGTTAAATTGATTTAAATCGTTAAATCATAATTAAGAGGAAACTATTATTTGCAAAACAGGTTATAACATTTTTGCAACGAGTCATTAAGATTTTAAATCTGGGAAAAGCAATTTAACTGAACTCGCTTTTTGTGTTCAGTTTTAATTAAAAACAAGGAGCTGCCTTTTTTTCTTTTTTTTACATTATCAATAAAACACAATCATAGTCTCATTCAAGTTATGGGAGAAAAAACTAAAGAGTTTAATTAAGAAACAGAGTCTGCTCAATATAACTTTAAAGGGACATCACGTGATCAAAAATAAAAAACCAAAAGGAAGTGCCCTAATTATATGTAAGAGTCACTATTTAAAGTGCACATACATTAATGAAGTAATAAAGTTATTTACGTGACAACTGCAGGCCACAACAAGTTTACAAGCACATAACAGTGTGGATAAAATCTGAGGTGAAGTCAAGATTTTAGAAGTGAAGATGTTTGTCATCAGGTACACTACATGCATCCTCTAGTTATAGTAGTTATTTTATGACAAGTGTTTTGGTTCATCCTTTTTTCAATCAATCAATCAATCAATTTTATTTTTATATAGCGCCTTTCACGACAGGTCGCCACAAAGCGCTTTACAAGGATTAAAACAATACATATTACAAAAACAACAATAAGCAGTAAAAAAAAACAACGTAATACAAGCAAAACAGTAAAATATGTATTAAAAAATGGTAAAGAAATTAGTATATATAAGCCATATTATAAAAATTAGTATATATAAGCAATATTATAAAAATGTGTTTTTAATCTAGTTTTAAAAAGAGCAACGGTGAGAACTATATGAAAACAAGAGAATACCAGCTCATCTAGATGAGAATGCCAGGCTATAAAAATTGGTTTTTAGTCTAGATTTGAAGGCATCGGCTGATGGGGCTTCTCTAATTGTGATCGGCAAGTTGTTCCATAATGTAGGTGCCATATAACTAAAAGATCTACCACCTGAGGTCCTGGATTAGAACATTCATAAAAACACTTTCAGTTATGTGAGAGTCTCCATTCGTCTTGGCAACAGGCTGCTGTCGCTATGCTGTCAATAGACCCCACCATTTTGTGTTATCACAGGCTAAGAGGATTTGGAATCCCAATGAAGGACTGCCTCTGGCTCTTGGGGTGCAATATGAAAATGAGTTTATATAAGGCTGTTCATTTGAAAACGTGTAGAATTCACAATGAAGGTCCTGTAGTTCTAATGTATTTTATACAGTAGGTCTGATTTACACCATTTCACTTGGGTTTGCTATCAGTTGCTTAAAATTAAATCCCAACATGAACAGTATAATGGTTTTACAGTCAGTGCTTGATTGGTAAAAGTACAGTTTTAGACTGGGATTATGTTTCATTGGCGTTTTAATAAAAGTACAATGCCAAAGTTGCTGTAAGGATAGCAGATCCATAAATAAAATGTAATTCCAGCAAGTGTTGCAACTTTTTACCCCCATACAGTACATGAAGGAATTTGACATGGAGAAATTTGAGGAATAGACAAAAAACACCTAGAGACTCTACATCAACACAGTGCAGTCCTGGCTGCCCAGAGTCCCTACACCCTTTTCAAAGATGACAGTTTTATGTTTTTATGTGTTTTCTAATAATGCATAGCTGTAGAACACCTGGAATGCAAAATATGTCTTTTATTTCAAAATCATGTATGAAATTCCAATTATAATCCAATGTTGTTTAGAAAATGAAAGTCCAGTCGTACTTTTCCTTCTAGCTCTGGGCTGCTGTGCTACTGCACTCTAAAAGCACTATGCCAAAAAAGCTGAAGATTGGATTATGGCCTGTCGCAGTTGATTATTTTTGTCAGCATGCTGACCCAGGGTGCCCCATTTCTTGTGTTGTTCCTTCTGTTTCCATTTTTCATGTCATCTAGCTTTTCATCTTGTCAATCTGCTTCTGACTTCCTGATTAAAGTGTCTGTCACGGGAGCAGCCCGGTCTCCAGTCACTTGTTTAATGTGTTCCTCATGGCGCCCAATTCAGTTATTCATCTACTCCAGCTGTTCCCAAATGCTTCTAGTGTCACTTTTCATGTGTTTGAGTTTAACCTCTATATCTGTGTACAGCGGTATGAATTGTTCCATTCACTGTGTTGACTGCATATAGATTCTACTACTTAGGCTCTGTTTTGCCGTCTTTAACAGTGCAAGTCTGCTCAGTGCATTAAGATTTTTTTTTTCATATTGAATTGGTAAACGTCTATGTTCTGCTGTACTGTTTTCACCATTTTAAATGATGGGACAAATGAGATTACAATGCAAATTTCTTTCAAATGGCCCTTGTAAAAAATATCATTCAGGAATATTAATATTTTAAAGTGGGGTGATTATAAATTATAGACATTCTTCAAGCTTAATTGTATATAAACCTTCTCTTTTGAGCGATATAGATAAATGTATTATTTGAAGTTCTTAAACTAGGTTTATTATGTATCGATATTTCATTTCTTAAATATCGATACATAATATAACATAACATAACTCTAACCGTAACATAATATCAATGTTATTTTAAAATATATCACCATTGCACTAATATATATTTCTACTTGTTTTTAATATAAATGAACAGTTTGTCATTTCTTAATTCCAATCTAATTAACAGCTAGTCTTGGTTTTCTTGATAGGTACTTCAAACTACAGCATTTAAACATATCAATGAATACTGTTTAATTTTAGGAGTTTGCCATGTGTTTCTCCTTATCCAACACGTGTATTATTCACATGCAACTGAGATATTAAAATATACTGCATAGTCTATTTTTTAAATACTAACTATTTATGAAGCATAATGATGTATATGACATATTAGTCAATAGTTAAAATGGACTAGCTGAAAGATCTTTGCATTTCTAGGTTCAATCGTGTTTCAATGTGGTCGCTTTTATTCTATCCTCATTATAGAAATTCCACCAGGTACAATATTGATGACTTCATTAAATATGCCAAATAACCATGACTGCTGAACAGTAATAAAATGATGACTAATACCACATATATGTAAAAATAAACAGATTCAAAATAACATTATGCAAATGCAGACGTTATAACATATTCCTTTAACTGCAATTTAAATAAAATGCACGCTTTAAAATAAACTATCACAGGATAAACAAAATGTGGTGGTCAATCAGCTCAGTCAACACAGGCCATTTATTTATTTATTTATTTATTTGCATCTGGAATTGCCTTTGAACCTTGTATGAAATTGTTTTAGACAAATGGGCCAACCCAATTTTTAAAAGGTCTCATCGGAGAACATTAAAAAAAATCATTCAATCATACAAAATAGTACAGGTTGTAAAAATGCATG
The DNA here is from genome assembly GCF_902713425.1 of Acipenser ruthenus. Classification (NCBI taxonomy): domain Eukaryota; kingdom Metazoa; phylum Chordata; class Actinopteri; order Acipenseriformes; family Acipenseridae; genus Acipenser; species Acipenser ruthenus. Next base: position 23,205,116 of record NC_081202.1, on the reverse strand, counting down.
AAGAGAAGTAAATAATCAGTCTACAGTGTAGATATCCATTCAGTTTGACGGAATTCCAGGTATATTTTGTCTCTATTTACCAGTGATTTTCAGTTGACATGTTTCAATTGGGGTTTCAAAAAGGGTACATAATGACTTTTTTATTTTATTGTGTTACATGTTCCCATGTGTTGCTACAACTGTTTACGTAAGGTGTGTGTATTGTTTAATTTTTTTTACCACTTTTTTAAACTTTTAAATTGCATTCCCTGCCTCAAGATGGCTTCCAATGTACCTGCATGGACCTCTCAGAACTACATTTCCCACCATCTTCCTGCTCACTGGTAAATCCATCTCAGTTACAAATGTGAGCAGGATGATGGGAGGAGGATGATGGGAAATGAAGTTCTGAGAGGTCCATGCGGGTACATGGGAAGCCATTTTGAGGCAGGGAATGCAATTTAAGTTAAAAAAAAAAAGTGGTCAAAATGTAGAAAAAAATAATAAAAAAAGACACACCTTACGTAAACAGTTGTAGCAATACATAGGAACATGCAACACAATAAAATAAAATGGTCCTATGTACTCTTTAATCCCACTGTTACCTGATAAGCATTCCAGAAATATTGAAATTTACAAATATAGCCTTTTATCCTCCTGAAAAGTACTTTTAAGGACAAACCTAAAGAATAAATAACTTCTTAGCAATGAACAATTTAATTTACAAGAGAACTACACAACAGATTGGCAAGCATACATGCTTATCTTTAGGTTAATTAACATGGGTTATATAAAAATCAATCATTATAAATTAAGCTGCTGTATTCTTGTTTTTTTGGCCTTTCTCACTTGTATAGGTCACTGAATCTTTGTTTTTCTCATGGAACACAGCAAAATTTAGGCCATGAGCCAAAACCAGCCTTTTAAAGAGTTTAAAACCCTTTCCACTATCACCGTTTCTGAAGTATTAGGATCTGTCAGACAGAATCAGGAAACGTGAATAAGGCTGGGACAATTGTTATCAGTGCATTAACCAACACAAAGGTATTTTAAACATACCGAAACATTGGGAAGTTGGCTCTTTTGAGTAAAAGCTTGAAACATGAAAACACTGTAAATCCGATGTATTTGAATTATAATTATATTAGAACATTTATTCTGTCTCATGAGTTTTATTATACATGTTTTTACAACATTTGTAAATAACAAGAAATGAGTGGATATAAGCAGATAATGTTTCATGAACTAAATTCATATACATTTTTTCCACTTATTACTAATAATAATGGAATGAAGAACATTTTCTTTTATTTATACATATTTATTTTGAGAAAACAATCAATAGTGTCCATTATTGCTTATGAAGATCCTGAGAATAAACATTTATTGTGTCATTGCAATCACTCAGGTGAAACAATGTCTTGTAATTTGCCCAAACATCAATATTTTTCAGCAAAACCTTCAGGAAGTATTGTAAGGTCACACGTTTATATACATGTATCTCTAAGCAGAACACATAATAATAATAATAATAATAATAATAATAATAATAAATATACTTAACATTTTAAAAAAGCAACAAAAAACAAACATGAAATATCATGTTGAAAAAAAAGGGAAACGTTTATGGTTTCTAAAGTATTTTATAATGCTCCCCAAAAAGTTCTGAAAAATTATTTTGTTTATTTGTATAGGAAGAGAGTCAAATACAGCCAAAAAAAAAAAAAAACCCTAGTCCTGTGGGGAGCATCCCACTGAAAACGTTTGGTCCTTAAAGGGTTAATGAGGTTATGGTCTGGTTAAAGAATTAATACAAAATAATGCCCTTGCTAAGAAAAATGTAGCTTGGCTATTGCAAAAAGAATGTCCTAAAGACCTTAATTATCTTATATCTAACTTATATGAATACCTCAAAAAAAAAGTTGGTTAGGCTGGCAAGATCTAGGTTGAAGCCAGCTCATTGTTGTTACAACTCTTCAGGAAAGTTCAGGGAAATTTAGTAATCATTGGACCAACATACAGTATACAAGCCAAAACTCTTCTATCCTCAATTTAAATTTTTCCCAGCTTGGCTCCTTAGAAACCATGTTATATTCACATCTGGGGTCCATAGGGCATTTCTCCAAGGTGTACCTTTTAAAATGTGTGTGTAATGAAGGGGTTATGTGAGCCCCTCTGGAATCATGAATGTACCTTGTTGATGAGAAGTGAAAAAAGGGCTATTTTAAAACTAATATACGGTTCCATTTATGTGCCACAGGAACTACGTACAGTAATGCTGGCCTATGTCCTAATCAAATCCAGATGTGGGGAACAATGTTAGTTTATGGACCAAGTGCAGGTGTAGGAAAAGACATCTCTCTCTGCAGTGCCTTCATTAATTTTGTGTTTCCTTTGGACTCCCAACAAATGTTTCAATTATTTTTTTACAATAGCATTGTTCTTCCATGAATTAGGTCATCCAGAGAGAAGCACAATAGGGTTTACTTTACAGCACTGTATATGCAGAGATTAGAATGAATAAGGGCAAGCAAGCAGTGTCTCATGGGGGATTCAGTGTCTATGAAGAATATTAGAAGTGCTGGCTTCACATTGCATTTAGCATCAGTTAAAAGTGTTTCCATGTATTGGACCACAAATAGCCTTCTTGGAACTCTGCTAGGGCAAAATGATTTTTCACGAAGACAAGTATAAACATGAGTCACTAATTCAGAGGCTGTTAAATTGAAAAAAGTGAGTAGGCACCATCTGATTAATATATTCCATAAAACTATATATATATATATATATATATATATATATATATATATATATAGATAGGGGTGGTACATAAAGCCATTATCTTTATCTGTATTTGTGCCCATGCTATATGTATTCGGGTGTGTATTCGTCAAACCGGAAGTGGGCAGGGGCAAAAGGGAAGTTGTTTAAACTTGTTTTTTTACACTTATTGTGACAAAACAATGCAACAATGTGCAGTTTCCTATACAACACACATGCAAACTTCACTCATACTGTTTATAATATATACTGTGCAGTACAGTCCTGTATTTTGTAACCAAGCTCTACTATAGGTGGGCTCATTGTTTTTGTTTTTTATTTTTGATGACGTAATGTCCCTTTAAGCTTGTTTTGAGCTGACATCATTTCTTAATTAAACTATTTTGTCTTCACGTGGCTGGAATGACAAGCTCTGTTTGATTCACTGATAAGATTCACATTTAAGAGAAAACTTTCATAACAGGTGAAATAATTTTTGCAACAAGTCACATTTCAAAATGGTGATTAAAGCAATTTAACATCGCTCGCTTTTTGGTTTCAGTTTGATTTAAAAAAAAAAGTTGCCTTTAAAAAAACAAAATAAAAAACCATCATTGTTAGCAGTCAAGTTACAGGGGAGGAAAACCCAACAAAAGCGATCTTGTTTTACAATCAACACTTCTACAAGTGTTTAATTAAGAAATTAGGTAGGCTTAAAACAAATTTAAAGGGACACTACGTCATAAAAAAAAAAAAATATATATATATACTGTATATCTGGGACTGCTAAGACCGGGTCCTTGCAGAGGATGTTGGCAAGAGCTTTGAATGCCCCCTCTGCCTGATCGGTCCACCTGACCATGTTAGGGTTTTTGATGCGGGTTAATTCTGTTAAAGGTGTGGCTAGGGTGGCAAAGTTGGGAATAAAACGTCTGTAGTACCCGACGATCCCTAGAAAAGCACGCACCTGTTTCTTATTGACGGGACGAGGCCAATTCTTAATGGCCTCTACCTTATTTAGCTGGGGCTTTACAGTGCCATTCCCTACCACATACCCCAAATAGCGAGCCTCAGTCAACCCCACGTGACACTTTTCAGGGTTGGCTGTTAGTCCTGCTGTCCTGAGACTATGAAGAACAGGTTTCACTAGAAATTACAATGTCATCTAGATGGCTGATGCATACTGTGCATGGGGTTTTAACACTCTATCCATCAAGCGCTGGAAAGTAGCCGGTGCACCATGTAGCCCGAATGGTATTACCTTATATTGGTACAACCCTATCGGTGTAACAAATGCTGTCTTTGGCTTGGAATGGTATGGGGTTAGTCACTGACCTGGTAGCCCCCATTGTGGAGATTCACTGTTCCATCTCCACCCGCGCCTCTCTTTCTTTTACCAGCTCAGCCATCAGCTGTTGAGTAACTGCTTGGTGATCTTGATGCCTCCTTTCTTGGGCATCTATCTGCTGCTGTGTGAGAGCTTGCTGAGCCGTCAGCTGCTCTTGGAGCCGTCTGTCTTGGGCAGCTGAAGCTTGCATCAGAGCTCTTACCAGATCTTCCATTTTTTATTTATTTATTTACTTCCAGATCTGTAGGGGCAATATAACATCCCACCGCTGCCACCAGATGTAACGTGGTGATTCTGTGGTGCAGTATGTTGGTGCAATAAACACAGACTGGCAACTTCAGATAGGGTGTAACGACACTCACGATGTCCTTTATTTTGAAGGCAGATTGCAGAAATAAAGAAAACATAAACAGAAGAAAACAAACAAAAACCTATCTTCATAAGAAGATGCTAACTATACTTTTCAGGCCGGAGGACCTACCTACCACCTGGGACAGCGAAGCTGTTTACCCAGTGCAGTTAAACAGAAAAAAAAAAAAAACAACTTCACAGAGTTCCCTTCTCTTTTGACTTCCAACAAACTCACTCCTCACAGTACCACACCCAGTCTTCCCTTCCCCCCAGCTGGGTAAAACCTGTCCCATTTATAGGGCTCACAATTATCAAACTACCAGCAGGTGTCAACAATAATTCAATCCAATAAGCATTACCTCATCCTGTTATGTTGAGAGCACCCTCTAGTGGCTCTGATAATGCTACACAGGGAAAAGATACTTTGTGAGGCGCTGGCTCACATAATGACCCTGGCCCATAATGATCATGTGGTACAGTTTTCAAGATGTTTCACACTGTTTTAGTACCTGTTACACAGGATATTACTATTATTTAGTCATTCAGCAGATGTGTTTTATCCAAAAGAGACTTACGGGTGAACTATGCATCACAACTGCTGCAGTCACTTACAATAGGACCTCGGTTTATGTTTCATCTGAAAGAGTTTTGTTTAAACCCTTCATTTGTTATTTGTGAATAAAGTGAGCCAAGGTGCTTTAAACTGAAGTTCTGTGTCTGGGTTTGATATTTCTGCCACTGACCAGCCTTGACCAACCACCTGCCACTACGCCATACACCCTCACAAACATGTGAATATTCTCCCATGCACGAACAAAGCTATAAAACTATAACACAAGCACACAATATGCAACATATTTGTTGTGCATGCAAGACTGGGCTTTGCACATGCAAGCTGTGCAGCTGTGCATTGTCCCAAGGGGTAGAGGGACTCTATGCTCATCCTTGGCCTCCATGCCCAGGTTGACTTGTTGTTTAATTTGAGCACTTCTAGGTACATTTGAAATCATTACGGGTTGCCACAATTAAAACATAGGGTGCCCAAAGATTAAACCTATGCACATGACACCTGAATGCCTAAGGCAGGTACTGAGAGCTTGAATGGGAGGCAAGGTCTGCCGACTGAAGCAGCATGCAGGTTCAGTGATGCTCAAATGCACTGGCTTTCTACTTTTTAGTTTAATCCAGCCCACCACACAGTTCACTGAAATAGACATTTGCTTCCAACAACAGACCAAATCCAGTGTGGAATTTGTTCAGGCAGTTTCACACCATTCCCTTGAGAACATGAGCACACATTAAACTTAGAAAAGTATTGAGCTGAATATGTAACTTCCAGCAAGCACAGACAGACGCTACACGGCACTGTGACATAGTGACATCACATTACATGTATGACACTGAAGGGCCAAGGACTTGAACAATGTAGCTCACTCAGGAATCAAAAATCAATTGGATCATAATGAAAAACAATGAAATGAAGAGATGCCTGCTCCTATAGTACTCAGAAATACCATGTATTACAAGTAAATACATTCAGAGCATTACGGTATAACACAGCTTTCAAGATAACATTATGCAGTAGCTTTGAAATACATTGGGGTCTGTTTTAATGATAAAGCAGTGGTAGAACTAAATACAGCTGCCCTTAACACTATTTATGCTTGTGCTTTCCCCTCAGGGTAATTTATTAACATCACTTAGTACAATAAAAATACAGATGATAGAGTTTAAGGGCTGCAGTATATAGATGCGCTTCTGTTTGGATCATTAAAACAGACTGCATTTTGAGTAGAGTTATTAAATCTGGTAATTAATTAATTCAATGTAATACTCAGCTGACTTATACATTTACAATATATTAACAATGCATCACCCTGAATAACTCTAGCAGAAACAGGCTTACCGGAAATGGCAACACAATGGATTTGTGACAAATATCACAATATGCTTCGAAGCTTTTATTGACATTGGCTATTATTGTGTTTTGAGTATTTATTTTAAAATGACTAATAATACTGTCACAAATCACTTGTGATCGTATTAACAATTAACTAGAATCCTAATGTCAACACCTACATTAAATATTTATTATATTACAAGCCTATTTATTATATTAACACCTGTGTATTTTTCATCGATAAGTCACTGAAATGTACTTTCATTAAACTGTTGTTGATTATACATGCATTATGAATAAATATTATAGACTTGATATAACAGTGTTTGTGATTGTAGTAAATGGCATATTGTATGTAATAATTGTCCAGTACCTTTCAATTAACAATTTTGTTCTCACTGGATGAATTCAATAGTGCACTGAAACTATTGCTTTAAAATATAGATAACTTACCACAATTCTACCATGGCTCGTTCATTGCAAAACAAGCATGACTAAACCTTGTGCTGATCTTCAATGGCAATGTTGTGATACTGCAATGGTACAGTCAGCACTTGTTTATCTGACCCCTGCTGTCACAGATGAGAATGGCGGTTTTAAGAAAGGTCCACTAGACTATGATGTTGAACCAGAACAAAGTCTCTAACGCCATTATACCAGAAATAATCACTAAAAGCACATACGATAACATGTATACAGTTTATGCTACAATTTGAAGTCCCTTTCACACTGGCGCTCCTATCCGGGCCCTGACCCGGGTTCTGACTATCCAGGTCACAATCCCACGTAGTGTGAAACCACGTACATGGGCCGACCTTAGCTCGACCCATCTCAGGATGTGGGTCGACATGCTTTGACCCGGGTCGAACAAGACAAAATGCATGATGGGCGTTTGTAAGCGGACAAAGTAACAAACAACCATACCTCGTGAAGGTTTCACTTCCACAAGGAACTTGCAAACCATTTCTGTTTATTCTGTTGATTTGAGACACACCATGAGCCAGATTGCTGCAGGGGTGGTGTGGAGCGATGAAGAAACATTTGCTCTAATCAACATTTGGGCCGACAATTCAGTACAGAGAAGCTTAGATGGAAGAGTCTGTAACAAGCACGCCATCTTGAAAGCCTGAACAGATGAAAGGGTGGTCATGAGAACGTTGCTGCTTCTGGGGCATTGCGTACACGCATTGTGTACTTGTTTCTGTCAATCAGCTCGACCCTGCTTCTTCAAAAAGCAGTGTGAAATGGCGTAGCCGACCCACATCACACCGGGTGCAACCCTGGTATAGCATCCAGTGTGAAAGGGGTTTAAATTACAGTACTGGAAAACAATATTCACGTATGGTTCTGTACTGTATATAAATGGTATTTCAACAAGCAGTGAAAACACATTACATCAAAAACATCAAACCTAAAGCTTGCAACATTGAAAAATACAGTAATGAAAAAAAAAACATAAAAAAGACTTATACATACAACATAAAGTGCTAGTGTGCTTATGATGCAAGCAGTAGTGACAGGTAGCACTTGCTTTTACTTAACCAAATGCAAAATCAGGATAGCTTTTGAACTAGTAAAACCTATACAGTAAAGCAACAATCAAATATCAGTAGGTTACTTACAGTTCAGTAGTTATGGACGTGCATTCCCGCGGCTTCTTGGTTGTTGCAGGATGGATAAAGGACAGTTACCAACAAGGAATATAGTACTAGTGTAACAAAAAAATACAGACGGTTATATGTAGTATTTTGTAATAGAATCAATCTGTTACAGTGCTGACTGATGCCTAAATGAGAGTGGTGGTTTAATAAGAGGCTTATAAACGGATGCTGAATGAACACTCATTTAATGTTATGATTAGGTACACAAACAACAATTAATTAGACTACATTTAAGAATATGGTACTGTAAGCTTAATTGAGGCAAATTAGTCTTTAGTTTGACACTAGACATAAACATCACATTGTTGCCTGTAAAAGTCTTTGCCTTGCCTGTAAGATGAGTGTTTATTGCTTGAATAATTTCCTGAGGAACTGGAAGTAATGAAAGGACACTTGTGTGCTAGCTCTGTGACTTTTCAGTTGGGCACCACTAGCAAAGTGGCCAAACATAAACTACCAGGACAACAACTGTTTGTCAAGGTAAAGATTGTGGAGTCAAAAATAAAGGAAGCATACTCCAAATACAAACAGTTGCAGTATTGCTAAGCCTAGCAACTGTACTGTTTGTACAAAAAGGCAATTTGTTATGTTTGCTAATACACAATGGGATCATTATATTGAAAACCTGAGTAAATTTACTTCACCTTTCATCAGTGCCTACCACCGAACAATGTGGATTCCACAGCAATGAATAGCACTCCTTTTTCAAAGCATTGTGAAAACAAGAGGTATTGTTAATGTACACTGACATTTGAAAGATACAAAAGAGAATATGTAGCTCCAACAGACAAAGAAGGGAAAGGGGATTACAAATAATGGCAGGGCATGTGAAAACTAGTTAATATAAACCAGTGTGGAGTTAATCTTTAGACTAATACATATGATGATAGTTTCTTCTAGTCCTGATGTAGGAGGAGGGGGGTTGTTTTTTGAAACTCTAGTATGCCAAAACCGAGGATAAGTGATTTGGCTTTTTTGTCAGCTTGGGCCATGTTGGTTTGGGAGTTGAAGGCTATGTGGGTGAAGTATCCTTTTTTTAAACCACACGGTTAAAAAAAGATACTTCACTCACATAGTCTTCATATCAGTTGAAAAACATGAACACAACAGCTTTTGAGGTGCTCATTTTATGATGATGTACAGCTGACCTATTTATTTATTTTCTGTCTCATCGGTCACAATTTAAAAAATATGCAAAAGTCACAAGTGAAAAATATGCAAAAGTGAATCTATTCTTGTTAGTAGCTGTTTTGTACTGCCTCAGGCTGTACATGTGCACAACATACAACTCAGCCCTGTTTGATTGCTGTTGTGAAATTGTACACTTATGGTCTAGTACACTAGAAATGGCAAACAAGAATATAGTTTTACCCTTTAGTACAGGACTAAAGGTCACTTTTCAATGAGTCATTTGACAATAAGTCAGTCTCTTCATGTTTAACTCTATGCACCCTAAAGCAGCTACTGCATGAATTCATAAAAAACTATTTTTTTCCGTCAAGATAGAAAACACAATCATAAAATTCGTGGGATTCGTTACTTTACTTTTTAAAATTATTTTTGTAACCACCGTTTATACTGTAGATATGTTTGTTAAAATATTGGGCTCACTGGTTCAAAACAAAAAGGCATGATGCTGCTCAAACCAAGACTCTTCCCCTGCCTACTGGCTGTGACATTGTTATGAACAGTTCCTCTTTCCCTGATACACTCAGTAACTCTCTTTCTAATACCTGTCTAACTGCATACTAACTAACTACAGGGTAAAAAAAAATGGCAAATGTCGTAGGTCACGTGGCAGAGAATCCTCTATTGTACTGTAGTCGGGACTACGCCACTTTGATGTTAAACCCAAGGAAAATATATTTCAGGCTTGTAGCCATTTACTCGGGAGCAGAGCAAATACCAACAGTCATAAAGTAGGAAAGACAAACCATAAAATCAAGTTCAAAAGTTTATTACAGGTATGACCCAAAATAGAATGTTCCAGACAGTAAAATACTTAATAAAAAGAGAGAGAAAGACGGGTCCTCTTTTTATGAAAATAAAAAAAAGAAAAGAAAATCACCTATAATTAAGATCGAAATAAAACAAGCTAGCGCTATCAGTACATACTAAAACAATGTTAAAAATACAATACAAATCCCAGCCCCAGTCTTTCCTTGGTCCGGATCACCGTTTTGTTTCCTTTCAACTTTAAAATATCCTTTTCAGCAATCCAGTCTGCGTGCAAGGAGCAATAACCAGCAGCAGGATAACTAACAAAATAAACAAAATAAAAAGGCCAGTAGAGCACTAGAGGCAGACAGTGCACATGTAAAAGTCAATTAATAAAATCCGGCAAAACAGTCAGTTTAAAATAGTTACAGTAAAATCGTTTTAAAATAAAGCACTTATCTTTTGCAAGGGAGTGGCGGGATTAAAACATGTCTGTGAGTTTTAAAAAAGGCAAGATACACAAATAATCTCATGAAAGTGGCTATATAGCAAAGTGAAAAAGACTATAAATATCCAAGCAAAACTGAACATTTTGCACTCCACATCGAATGCTAAACAAGGTGCTGTCACTCTGTTAAGCAAAGCTGCAACTCCGGGACTCTGCCTGAAAATGGAACCAAGAAGAAGAAGCAAGCTGCAAGCAAGTCAACGACCACAAGCAACGAGACTGAGGCCCGGCTGGAGGACTGCCGTAAAACTTACAGAGACTTTTTAGACAAACCAGTCTAAGTCTGCTGTACACCAAACCCACAGTATCCAGAAAAAACTGTGCCCTGCAACCTACATAGCTAAAAGATTCAGCGAAGAGGACAGAGTGGACAGGCACTGTTGTGGATCCTATACCGAGGACTGAAGACTTTTTTGCAGCTGTTTGTTTATTCTGTTGAAAACTGAAAGATTTGTTGCCAAGTTTGATCCAATGTAGGATTGAACACTTTGTTACAGAGAGGAGAGTTTTTGTACTGGACACTTCAACAGATTGAGTTTCCAAGCCAGCAGACCAAAAGTCTATGCTTCAAGGAACCGTTGAGTATAATTCCAGTTGCATTTTCCTTTCATGGAACTAAATTAATTAATTGTAACCCATTCACATAGAATTGAACTGTTAGTTATTTAGTTTACACACTTTGTGTGTGAAATAACTTTTAGTGAAACTTGATGAAGTAACTATAAGTAATCTACCTTAGAATTTCTTTAAAAGTAAACTTGCCATATACATAATCTAGATACCATTAATAAGCTTAATGTGATATATTCTAAGATTGTCTGCATCATCTCATTTGAGATGTGGTTTAAAACAATGCTGAAGACATTTTTTTTTTTTATTATTATTATTTATTTCTTAGCAGACACCCTTATCCAGGGCGACTTACAATTGTTACAAGATATTACATTATTTCACATTATACAGATATCACATTATTTATTTATTTTTTTTACATACAACTACCCATTTATACAATTGTGTTTTTACTGGAGCAATCTAGGTAAAGTACCTTGCTCAAGGGTACAACAGCAGTGTCCCCCACTGGGGATTGAACCCAAAACCCTCTGGTCAAGAGTCCAGAGCCCTAACCACTACTCCACACTGCTGCCCTTTTTAACATTTAAAAGTACTACAACCTAAACTCACTAGGGCATTTAAAAAAAAAAAAAAATAATCCATACAATACAGTTATCACTAAAACAAATAAAGGCATCAAGAAAATAATTAATCCAGCAAAATGGTAGTTTCTTTTTGGTACACCAGTGTACCACATTATGTATGTTTTAATGAAATTGTGCATGTTTTATTAATTAATTTCTTTAAGAATACATATTGAATCAAAAAGTTGATTTATCATTGGCTATCCTTCATATCTCACAACATACAACATTTTTTTGCATATATTGTATTCATGGCAAATGGTGTTTTCATCACTGACAACTAGTAAAATAAGTGACAATATGGTGTTTATCTGTGCCACCCCTAGTTTTCACCAGTGATCTTTCTGTAATATATTATAAACTACAATACAGTATAATAAAGTTACAAAAATGTTATTAAATACCGCCTTCTAATAATGTTAAATATTTTCAATATGAAATATAACCTGTTTATATGACCTGTTAAAATCTTTATTAACTGCAAATGCTGAACATAGACACAAATAAAAAAATAAAAAAAACAAGACTCCACTTAGGCTGAAAGTCAAAACCTAATTTACTCTTTATTGTGGAAGTGATTACTCTGTGGTTTCTTCAGCTGAGATGACAGGCCTAAGCTAATGGAGTTGTAATGTAAGGTAATGTATTTCATGACAGTGCAATTAATTACAGAAAACCATTGTAAATCATTTTTGTTGGTTTCTAGCCTGTCACTAAACAGATTTCATAATTCCCAGTTGACTTATTTAAGCTATTCAATTATCCATTTATATAAAAAAAAGAAAGGAAAAAATGTGTGTATGTGTTGTGTCTACTAGAATACAGTGGTTAAATACACAAAGGTGATTTAGGGTGGAGTGGTCTGAGAATGGAATATTCTTAACATATTTTATTAAGGATTTTAAAAATTATAAACTGCACAACATAACTGATTGCAATCATAAAATATGAATTAATGTATGCTTGCCTGTCCTGTACTCGTAATAGCCATATGTGCCAGCTTCTAGACTACGGGTCAACGGCAAAAAAGATGTTGGAGAAAGCCTGAAGGTTGCACATGAAGTCAAAGTAGACATTTATATTTTGTCCTTAAACCTTTGTTGATGCTTGTCTTTTATTTAGTCTTCAGTTCATTTGTTTACATATTGAAGTGAAGTGATACCTAAATGGAGGAAAAACATGCGCAGGAAATATTTTATGGCAGATTATCACATCCTGTTTTCATGTAGCCTTTGAGAGACCATAAAATATACCTCAATCCCATTTCTTTTCTTTTACATGACTATTTTAAAATGATAAATAAAGAATATAGATATTAAGAATGTATCTCAGTGCTTTTAGGGCTTGAAGTTTGATTTATGCTACTGTAAAAGCCAAACTCGTGCAGTTGCTTTAACCTGTGTGTAGAAATTATGAGCATTTTCTAGTGAGGATTGTAGGATGAAAAGAGGGCATTCTTAGCTGGATCAGGAATTGATGGAGGAAAAAAAATGAATTTAAATCAGAGATCAAAAATGTGCAAAATCACATGTTTGCAAACCTGTTTAAAATATCTTGTTAGGAAAGAAAAGAACACTATGTGAAAGAAAACAAGGAACAAGCAAAGCACAAATACTGTAGAAGCAGTAACACATCTAGAACAGAAAAGGAAAAGATTAATGTTAATAAATATATTAGCAGTTCATATATGGCAGTTAATAAATATGTTTAAAAAATGAAGGACTTTTTTTTTTTTAAATCATCAATTCTTGTTTTCCTCTCAAGGACATTCTATCACAGTGCCATAATTATTTAGCATAGTGTTAACATTTACAGTGTTTGTGATGTCTCCCTTTTCAGTTGAGTTTGCTATTTACTGTACTGTTCAATGATTCCATTGTACTTAGTCATTGTTCACATCTGCTCATTTTAAATTGGATTAGATTTATTTTGTGGATGGCCAATGTATTATGGCTGAGTATTACTTTTGTATTCAAAAGCTTTAAAAGATTTAATTTAGTCATTTATTTATTTTTGCAACCTAAACTTGACACCGTTTTTTTTTTTGCTCAGGTTTATAAAATATATTTTATTGTCACTATGACTATTACGAAAACTACAAATACTGTTTTAAATGCCTTAACTTGTATTTGCGCAGACCAGTCTACCAAATTGAGGTATATTATTATTGTAGGCCTATGTATTGACATATCTAAAAGTCCATTGAAAACAATAAACAAAGACAAAGTATACCTTACAAAGTCATAGATTTTGTGCAGAAATGTTTTTGATAACTGCAATATGCAAGATATGATTTAAATATCAAACTTACCTGCTCCCAGTGGAATTGCGTTGTGTACAGTTTAGGCATGGAGGGTAGTTCAGCTGACATTAAACCCTGAGTGGGTTTCCTTAGAGAACAGTGGGCGAGTTAATTTTCTTTAGTGTCTTTATATTAAATAAAAGATACATGTAATGTCATTCCTTTTGTTATGTGAAATATGAGCTTCAGACTTTGGCCAGCTAAGTTAAACAATTGTTTGTTTTTTGTTTTCTTTTTTTTTAAAGGACTATGTTATATATTAGCATTTGTTTTATCTGTTAAGTTATTTTGAGACAGAGTGCTGTTTTGGCATTTTTGTGTTATTTAAAAGCATTTCTTTGTAAGCAGGGCTCATGTTTAACAAAAATCTTTTAAATTTTGTATTTAACCTTAATCTAACTTGGAAAGGTTCAAGAAGGTAGCACATCTAACAAAATATCAAATATAACAGAATAATCTAAAAAGGATACAAACAAGTACAGCGTTACTTGAAGCTGTGGGATGTATACCAACGCCAAAGCTGTTTAATAAACATTAACACCAGCAGATAGGCATAAGCCATCACAACCTTCTAAAATTGGTTAGATCTTTGCATATTTCCATATGAATGTTGTCTGCACCAGTCATTAAAAGAGAATACCATTCTATTGTCTTTATACAGACCGTTCCTAAACCATGCAGAGTATATTGTGGTCTAGGTATAGTCTCTTTCCATTCAACCAAAAAATCACTTCTTGTTTTGTAGATTTCCCATATCCAGAGGCCAATAATGATCAGCTGTCAGCCTCACAGGTCAAAAACAAATTAAAATAAGTTTTTGTCTTGCTTTTCCAGTTTTTCTTACAAATCTTTCTTTAGAGGCAGCTCACAGACAATCATCATTTGTTTTTTTCACAACCTTTAATTTGCATTTATCTTCATTTATATACAGTAGATTATCATCCTGGAGCCTCAACCTCTACAAGCCCCTACAAGCTCTTAGAGGTGGCCCTTCTTTTCAAAAGCTATTTGTATCTTCTGTAAATGTACAGCTTTACAAACAGCAGTTACATATCAAGAGTGAAAATATGTTTGCTTTTTAGGGTATTTTTCATCTACTCACACAAGTATTGATGTCCCTTTCTATCAGTGACGTCTGCTGTGCATTGTCCCCACTGCTCCTACATTGTCTGCCTCCATGATACTGTGCGTGGCTCCAGAATGTTTTCACCTCAGTGATTTCAAACAGCTCACTTTAAGGACTCCTCATTAAAACAGAATGCAACATCAAGTTTGAAATCACCCTGATTTTCAAACTATAAGTTTGACAAATGTCCAACCCCTGTTTCAACGAAGTTTCTTAAAGTTGGCTTCTACTCTCTCAAGAGGCATTCTTTGTGCATTAAAGTGTTGTGTAGTGCGGAGGGGTTTAATCTACTAGTTAATGCAGGCCACAGTGTACTATTGCAGAGGAGACCGGCTATGGCTAAAACTCACACTTAGTCACAGTAAACAGTTTAATTGCAATGTTGTATTTGGATGTTGTAACTCTGTAAGTTTGTTACATATATGTACATAAATACAAAAATGAATAAACAATAAAAAAGAACAAAAAAAGAAAACATAAATATACAATAATGTTATTTTTGTATATTATGACCTAAAATGTTTAAGACTATTATACGGGTATTTTTTTTTTATTAAAGGATAAGGTAATTTTTTCTGGATTAAAAAAAATAAAACAAGAAATTTGACAGATCTTTTTTTCCTTTACCAAGTGTATTCATGTTTTTACAAACAATCTAGTTACAGGGATATGGAATATCATATGTTAATTCTAATTATGCTATAAAACAACTAAATGGCCTTTAAAATACCATTTTTATTTTCCCTTCCCATATTTTTATAATTCCGATGTTTCGTAAATACTGTTTCAATGCCTTTCTCTGAATGCGATAGAAAATCTCCTTCTGTTTACTTTTCTAATTTCCTGGAATATTACCAGGATGTAGTACAGTACGTTTCCCTTCCTTCTGTTAGGAAGCATGTCACAGCTCACAGGATCATACAGAAAGGCAATTAAGCTTAGAAGTAGTTTGGCGACCCCCACAATTGATCAGAATAAAGTTGCCACGTGCGCTACTTTTTCTGTTATATGAAGCATACCTCATGTGATTGGCAACTGAGGTTTAGTTAGTTAACTGCTGACATCTGGTGGTGAGAAAAACTCCATATGGATACCTAGGGTTTATACCCAGCAAGTCCAGCAACAGGATGTAGAACTAGCCACCAAAACTCCCTTATTTTTTATTTTACAATATTTGCAGTTTACTATGCTTTATTGTATGTATACCATATATTTATCATGGTTATGACTTTAAAATGAAACTGGCACAAGCTTATAAAATAAGATATGAAATACTTATGTATTCAGCTTCCTATTGCCCTGTTAATACTGCCCCATCTAGATAGAATAGTTTAACAATACCTTCATCTTCATCCCATCCATTAGATACAGACAAAGCATTTCTCTCTGCTTATCATCTTGATTTGAGAAAAGAACAGAATTCACAACAGTCTGCACCCTGTAGACAACTAAATTTTGTGCACCGTTTTAGCTAAGGCTGGTATTAAAACAAAAGTTTACAATGCTGCCAATTGCTTGGTATTAAAACATGCAAGGTGCCACACAAAGGGGATTTCCCTGCTTCTCTAATGCAGAGCCTTGTACAGGGTGTGTCATTTTAACATGGAATAAAAACACATTCATTCAAGTGTTGCAGAGCCTACATTAGGTAATGCAGCTGATTTTTTAAAATACATCTTCGAAGTTGCTCTTATGCAATGCACTTGAAGACTTAAAAAAAAATGCTTTTACAGTCTGTAGGCTTAGTATAAAAAAATATTTCATACAAACATATTTAGCTGGATATTAATTGTTAGTGTTCATAGATATCTTTATGTAATTTATGTTATTTGAATATTGGAAAATGTCAATTGAAAGGAATGCATTATTCTAATATATGCAATTCAAATGCCTTATTTTATTAAATACCGTAAAAACCAGTTTGTAAGTCGCACCGGTGTATATTGCCATGGGGTTTGCCCGTTTTTCTTCAATAAGGGGACTGTGTCTAACAGTGGTCTTCTTGGTGTTGCAACCATATTGGAATTCTATGTTTCAGGCAACTAAGACACTCAAGTAAACTGAGATAATATCTTGCAGTGTCAGCGATCAAACATAAGTAAGAAGACTCGTTATCAGCTATGGTAGCCACTTGCCCCTTTTAAGATGAATGGATTCTGCTTTGTATCTTACACATCACATGGAAGAAGCTATGTAAATTCCATTTGCCAAAAAATGACAAACTGAATGTGTTAAATAGACAAGTGATTAGAATCAAACCATAGACTTGCTTCCAGGGAAACATTACAACCACTGCTTTCTCTGTAGAAATCAAATATGTATCTCCTTGTGAGGGGTAGAGTAAAGAAATAAGACCTAATGGTACAAGCACACTCACACTTGCTCAATAAGGCAATTTATTATTCCAAGCATTTACAAGTTCCAGATTCAAATCTTGGAACAGTTTATTTGTATTATTTTTTTTTTCTAATGAAAATACAGGTATCACCCACATATGCATCTATTCCAAAATGTACAGTAAATGTACAGGAAATCTGTCAAGTAACCAGATGTGATAGAAAAGTAATACTGGCAGAAACAAGAACATTATGTCCTTTACATACATTCCCAACTACAGTAAAAAAAATTCAGAGCAATCAGAACCATGAAAAAGTAGACCACAATGAAAGTTTTGCATCACCCTAGAATGATCTAATTTTGCTTTATAAAGTTGAATGAAACCTGGCAAATAATGTTATGTTAACATATTAAATTACATACTACTTTGTAGTTTTCCATATACTTAACAAAAACTGACAAAAATAAATAAAATGTGACATTTCGAAATGTAACATGAAAACACACGATTTCCAAAAAGACGTCACATATCTTGACTCAATTAGAAGTAATCAAAAGGTGACAATTAGAAGTGGTAGCTGGATCAAAAATATTTTTACATAGATTTTGTAACTTCAGAGCAAGCCATGGGGAAGAGCCTTACCTCTTCGGAAACACCCTCAGCCATCACTGCACTTCATAAGGAAGGTTTTAGCAACCATCAGATATCCAGCAGAGGTTATGCCAGCCAAAGCACAGTATCTAGGATCATCCAGAAATATAAGACGATTGGAAGCTATAAAGCTGTCCCCAGGTCTGGATGTCCAAAAATCAACACTGCTTGCCAGAATCGGCATGTATGCCGTTCAGGTTTGAAAGATAGGACAGCCAGTAATGTCCACTTACTGAGGCAATAGGAAAGTGTCTCTTGGAGAATGGCCAATAAGCCCCTTTTAGCAAGAAAAACACCAGAGATCATCTAAACTTTTGTCGCACATACAAAGACTGGACCAAAGATGACTGGGCCAAAGCAATGTTCTCTGACGAGTTCCCCTTCAGCTGTTTTGGAAATCAAGGTGGATTAAGAGTTTGAAGGTGCAAAGGAGAAAGATACAAGTCAGAGTGTACCGTCCCAACGACAGAGCATCCAGAAACTGTCCATAGCGGGATGCTTTTCTGCCAAAGGTACAGGTTTTACCCAAGGGGACATCTATGAACAAGGACTGGTACCTGCAAACACTGCAAGACCACCTCTTCCCTACGGCTCAGAACCATTGTCCCAACTGTGATTTCTACTTTCAAGACAACAAAGCCCCTTGCCATCAAGCCAAACAAATGAGGAAATGGTTAGAAGACAAAAGCATCATGCCACTTCAATTTTGTCCTGGAAATTCGCTGGATCTCAATCCTATTAAGAATGTTTCAGGCCAGTAGGACAGGGAATCAGAAAAAAATCAACCATGGAACTGAAACCAACTGGAATCAAGTTGTAACAGCTACATGGAGGAATCTAAAGGATAACTAGAATATCCAGCACCTCATTGAGTCTATGCCTGAGAGGGATTAAGGAAATCTTAAAACACAATGGAATGCACTGCAAATACTAAGTACTAATGTTATGGCTTCTGGTAGACTTTTGCAATATCATTTTGTAGTTTCTCTGATTACAGGATTTTAAATAAAAGATCTAAATTATGTTCATATCATTTTTTATTTATTTAAAAAAAAAATTGTAATTATGTCTCACCAGGGGTCACAAATGGAGATAATGTGATATCTTGTTAAGAAATAAATAAATAAATAGATAGATAAAGGAGCATTCAGAACAGAAAATAGGAGACACTTTTTTACACAGAGAATTGTGGGAGTCTGGAACCAACTCCCCAGAAATGTTGTTGAAGCTGACACCATGAGATCCTTCAAGAAGCTGTTTGATGAGATTCTGGGATAAATAAGCTACTAACAACCAAACAAGCAAGATTATTATTATTATTATTTATTTCTTAGTAGACGCCCTTATTCAGGGCGACTTACAATTGTTACAAGATATCACATTATTTTTACATACAACCCATTTATACAGTTGGGTTTTTACTGGAGCAATCTAGGTAAAGTACCTTGCTCAAGGGTACAGCAGCAGTGTCCTCCACCTGGGATTGAACCAGCAACCCTCCGGTCAAGAGTCCAGAGCCCAAACCACTACTCCACACTGCTGTGGATGGGCCAAATTGCCTCCTCTCGTTTGTAAACTTTATGTTTTTATGTTCTAATCATAAAATTATAGGGTGATGCCTTTGACAGATGCACCCTGGAATAAAGCCCACGAAGTTGCCATGCCCCTGGTGGAATGGGCAGTGAGTCTTTCTGGAGGGGGCAAGTTGGCCAACTCATAGGCAGTCCTGACCGTGTCTGCTATCCACTTGGACAGCCGCTGCTTAGACAGGGCTTGACAATGGGACTTCACTCCATTAGCCTCTCTCTGTCAGACTGGAAAGGAGGTGGATGGAAGGCCTGAAATTCCAGACTATTTGACATGAAATGCCAAAATCGCCTTTGGCAAAAAGGCAGGATTGGTACGGAGCATGACCTTGTCCTGGCCTCTGTAAAAATTAAGCAGGCTTTCACTTTGCGGAGGTGATAGCAAGCAAGAAAGCCTATTTGAGTGATACAAATTTAATCTCAGTTGAATGCAGTGGCTCAAATGGAGTCCTCACGAGTGCAAATGTCCTTCATAGGCAGCAGAAACCATGAGCCCCTTTTAAAAATTGTCACGCCAGTGAGTGAGCTCCTGGGGAGACCAAGTGAATTTTTCTGTGTTCACCTGTGTTATAGAACTACTCCAGCAGAAGGAGTCCATCTTGTACTTACCTGTGATCCAGGAGAGCTCTAAGGAAGAGAGCTGGCCCTGTTCTTACCTGTGGTCTGACTCACTTCGGCGGAAGGAATCTTGGTACTACTCTCCTGTCTCCACGTCTCCAGTGGCCAGTGTGGTTCGCTCCAGTGGACTCGGTCCCATCTAAGTGGATCATGCACAGACCAAAGCCAGTAGACGTGTAGTAGTCTTGAAGTAACTTAGAGAGGGTCGAAGAAGTGAGTTAGTCAGTGGCCCGTACAGGGCATTAGCCTTTAGCAGAAACTGCTGTATTGTGTAAATATTGTAAATAAAACATACTTGCCTGCAAACGTATCGAGTCTGTGCCAGTTGGTAGGAATGGGAAACCAGTGGTCAGCAGCACCACGCTACTGGATCGTTTACAATACATAGGCAATTTCACTTAGAATTACTGTTCGTTTTATTTTGTACTGCACATCACAAACAAAAATATACAAAACAATTAAAAACAAAGCATTAATATAATTCTGTTATCATATACACACACATTGCACAATAACAAAGCAAATTAAATATCTACTTGCTGAAGTGGTTTTTTTTTAGCCAACGAGGTGTTCACTTGTGGTAGCAATGCACTAGCAAAAAATAACAGGGCAGTGACGTCAGCTCCCTAGCAACAAGCCTCTTATGTCTCCTATTCTTTCAATGCAGTGGGTCTGTACATTTGAGAAAGGAGAGGAAGACTCATGAAATTAATTGGAGACTTAAGCTGATGAGAAGCAGTTACTCTCTGCAGTACGAATTAAAACAATGTGCTGCTTTTTATACGAAAAATGAGAAAAAGCAGGTTGAATAGAGGAATTATTTTGGACCCTGACACCCCAATAAAACGAGGGAGTGGTTGTACAGTATTTGTTAGCCTATTTGTTTTTCCATGGGTCTCTCGCTATATCACGGCCCTCGATATACAGCAGATTTATACTGGACCCCGACACCCACAATATAGCGAGTGGGTGGTGTAGCATATTTACTGTAAGAATATAAGTCTATTAATGTTCATTTATTATGAAAGGGGGGGGGGATAAAACAGACAAACAACAAAACAACAAAACATCATTGCAAGCCTTGATACATCTGTAGTACACAATTTAAACAGTTAAGAAGATCACTAAGTTATTTATTATATCGAATCAACTGCTAAAAAAAACCTTTAGGAATCACACATTTGCCACATTTGACACTGATCATATATATTATCATATAATAGACGTATCCCACAACTATTATAAAAAATAACAGCAAATTAATGATATTGACATAGTTGATTTTCATTGGTTAATTTGCCTTGCTGCAGTGCATACAGCACTGTTGGATGAAAATGATGGGTAAGTGAACTCCGAGCCTGATCCACTTTATACAGCTGAACTTCATGATCCGGCTCCAGTGAAACCAAACTCCATTCCTTTTTTCTTTTTTTTTTTTTTATAATCATGTTAATACAATGTGCTGCTGATCTTACGGTCTGAAGTGCTAAGGCCGAGATTTTTTTGAAGTCAGTTTGCTTAAAAATGATGCAGCACTGTGGCGGAGTGTCCCGCCCCTTTGTATTATTATTAATATTATGATTGATTGTATTATTATTGTTGCGGAGCGGACAAAAGCCGCCACCATTATGTGTTATTGTTTTTGTGTGTTTTTAGAACTTTGTGAAGATATGTGTGAGATCAGCTAATGATTATTTAATTAGCTGACAGTCACGCATCATTTTTAAACTCGTGCAGACTCTGGCTGAGGGGTAATAAGATAATAACTAGCTACTTAACCCCTCGGCCAGAATATAAAAGACTTGCAGATTGGCTGCACAGGGAAGAGAGTGTTTGAGAGGAGGAACGAGAGTGGAGAAGAGAGGTAAACTGAAAAGAAAACGAAAACAAAAACGAAACTAAAATAAATCTGTGTCAGTGAAGGCTACTGCCCAGCCTGACCGATTTATGTATTATTGTGTTCGAGATGTGTTTTATTTAAAATATTTATTTTCACTCTGTGAGCAAGTGTTTGTTTTGTTTAAACCTTTATTTTGTTATTTTTGGAAAATAAAGACAACGCAAACGCCATTGCACCCTACCTGTAGTATTTGTTTCAGGTCCTGCACCACACACACCATCCAATCACAAGCATACATTTATCATTTTAAATATTTTTGTTAATTGTTAATTCAAAATCTTTTATCGGGGGGGGGGGGGCAAATCACACACTGCTTGTAAAGTCTGAGAGGAAAACATTGATTGGCTGGGCTAACAATCACTTCGGGCTCACATTTTAGGCCCCTCCTACTTTTTTCCCCATAAATTCGAGCACTGGACCTTTGACCCACAGGTGGGAAAATGTGGTTGTTGCTATATATGATTTAATTAGATGAGTGAATTATTAGCTCTCTTTTATGGAAAAAAAAGATACAAATAACAATGAAAAATCTAATCAGGTCAGTCAAAAAAAAACAGCATTATAATGATGCTGTGTACAATTAGTTGGAATTTAAATATACACCTAGTTTCAATCTGAGCCATTTATCAGATAAAAATAGCCAGCAACACGAATGCTGTGATTAATGAGGTGAGACTTCAGCTAATTACTGTTTCCTCCAGAAGTAATTAGGTTGGCATTGCTAATCAATATGAATGAACACTTTGACCCCCTTTTTAATGTAAAACTCTGAGCTGCTTGAAGCCTCTGCTGCAATAACATCATTTAGTTCAGTCAGTGTAGTTACATTCTTTTGTTGCAAAAGGCTTCACATTAGCATGTGGGCAGATGAATGCTCTGATGTTCAAAGTGATTTTTTTTGCCCTTAATTAAACATTTGAAAGTCTGGTTTACAGTGCGATAAATAGAACAGCTTGTAAGGTCGAGTTTTTAAGTGGAGATGGGTGAGCTAGTCAAGGCTATCAGGTATTGCATTTTAAAATGTCAAGGAAGAAGGATCACCCAGCGCCTTTTTCAAGCTACAGGTTATTTCTAGGAATGTCAGAATAGAAAAATAGATGGGAGGTATTGGTTCTGATTTCTGAAACTTGAATGATTCTGAGAAGTATGAGGAAGATGCACCATACTAGACTTTATTTCTGCAATAAAAGAGCTTGTGACTTTATTGCTACCAAAGCATTACCACAACTTGTGTTACCAGCCCTGGTTTTTATGGTTGGCAATCCATACACTCCCTCAGGCAATAGTGGGCCAAGTTTCCATATCTTGACTGCCTACGATGGCCACCATGGAATGATGCCTGCTGGAAGAATTGTCCTAGTTTCTGGAGGGCTCAATTAAATTAACCACTTCACTGCTGAACCTAACTGTATGTTCAGTGATGCATATATATATATATATATATATATATATATATATCTATATCTACACACACACACACACACACATTATAAAAGATTGTTTGGTGTGGTAGCCGAACTGGCAGCATAAGAGGCGACACTGACACAGAGGTATAGTTTTAAACTGCGCAGGCTTTTATTTTTCACGGTCCTGTATTTCAAATAAATTAACCGTCTGTTTCCTTTTTTCAGGTTAGCAGGAGACCTCTGCTGGTGGAAGAGGGAATGGACGCTAGCTGGACCAGCAGTATACGTGTTGGCGTTATACACCACGACTATAATAAAATTACACAGTCTGTGTCATGCGTTTCCTTTATCAGTGCTTGTGCACACAGTTCAAAAGTAAAGCAAATAGGTCTGGATTTTTTTTTTATTATTATTTTTTTTTTTTTTCTTAGCAGACGCCCTTATCCAGGGCAACTTACAATTGTTACAAGATACCACATTATTGTTACATATAATTACCCATTTATACAGTTGGGTTTTTACTGGAGCAATCTAGGTAAAGTACCTTGCTCAAGGGTACAGCAGCAGTGTCCTCACCGGGGATTGAAGCCACAACCCTCCGGTCAAGGGTCCAAAGCCCTAACCACTACTCCACACTGCTGCCCAGTAACCCAGTACACTAATACTGCTGTTTGTAATCCACGCATAGGCAAATCCACACAGTGCTCTTCCACATTGCCTACCGGTGCTGTAATTACAGTTAGTCTTAGAAATGCCTTGCAATTATTTAAACCAGTCTGTTGGCATTTTAAAGCAAGTTCATACAGGCTAGAGGAGTGAGCGTTGCTTCCACACAGGTAAGTTTAACACAATGCTAAATATAAAACAAATTGAATCTTCGGCAACGGGTCCACACACTACATTGCTCTTAAACTTCCTCCACAATCTTGCACAAAGCTCAGCTGTGATAAGACGTTGTACTCACTGATCGCTCATACTCCACTCTCTGTTTTTAAAAACTCACTCCGCTGCTCCTGCTCTGCACAATCCTGCTGCAATCTCCAAGCTTTATTTTTTATTTATTTAAATGTTCCTCCAGTTGAGTCTGCTCCGTTCTCAACCAGCCTAAACACCCACACTTGTATACTGTGTGGGTTCCTCGTATCCCCCAGCCTTCCCGCTGCCAAGTCACCTGACTTTTCATTTCCTCTCGGATTCTGGGAAATTGAGTTCTCTCTTTTTACTGCATTGTTTACATGGACGATCATCTCAGTTTTGTACGAATGCAAAGACAAGACATCAGTATCCCCAGCTTCCTGATATCTTTTCTTTGCATTAATACTTGAGCGATCGTCACAATATATATATATATATATATATATATATATATATATATATATATATATATATATATATATATATATACATATATTTGGTCGCAGATAAAAAGAAAATTACAATTTAATCATGCAGAATTTTATTTTTGTATATAAAATAAAATCAACCAATAGAAGATCGGCAGTCCAATCATAAGAGGGCGGAGGCGAGACATAAACAGTTGAAGGTCTTAGGTTTAATCAATGAGAGAGTCAAAGATATTCCCCTTGTTATGCAGGTATGCAATCATAAGTGAGCAGAGGCGGAACATAATTGGAAGTTTAACCAATGGGAAAGTCAAAGATCTGCCCTGGTTTTGCAGCTGTCCAATCATTAGTGAGCAGAAGCGGGACATAAAAATGCTAGGTTAAGGGTGTATACTTACACTTAGAGGTATAGTAAACATTGCTAAGGCAGCTTATAAAGTTGCTAATTTCAAAAGGTAAGAGTCCACTGAAGTAATTATATATAATAATAAAAAAAAATGTCATCATGACAATCTTTATGTAGGACAACATCTCTCAATATAGTACCTAAGGGAAGAATTTCAGCACAGACACCATTATTTGGTAATAGCAGTGAAGTGGTTAAATTATGTTTATTTATTATCATTTTTAGAAGAAAAAAACATTGCAAAAGAGGAATGGAAATGGCAGGACTTTGTGCATTAAAATGATTCATCAAGTGCTAAAGATAACATGTCCTAGGCAAAACATCATTGTATTTATCATATAACACAATAAAAAAGACTTTTAAAACTACGGCAACCAGCAGTTAAATTTTGATGTATTCCACCATGTTGACAGAGTTTTCTTGTGACGTCACTGTTTAGAGCACTCACTGGCTCTTCAAGCAAACAAATATGGCTCTCGAGTCTCGTCATTTACAAATACACACAAAAAAATAAATAAATGAACTAACAATTAATTAAACGTACAACTGACCAACTCGGGACGTGATATCTTGCTTTATTTATTTATTTATCTATGCATTTAATTAATTTATTTTACATTTACCTTCCCGCTGCTCTTATTGGTGTTTGTATTCCTGGAGTTTGTTTTGTCGTGTTTTAATTGGTCGAGAGAACTGTCAACAAGTAATCTGCACACGCGTCACAATCTGTAACCCAGATTTTACTGCGTTTTTTAAGTTTCGATTTGTAGTAGTGTATATTCTGCCTTTAAAAATGTAATCACGGTCAAGGAAGTGAACACTGCATACGCGAGCATGTTCTAAGTCTGGAAAGGTGTTCCTGTTTAATTCCGTTATTTGGGAGACAGAATGCACATTTGAATCTTTGTAGTATTGATCTGTGCAACCAGGGGCAACACAATGTACACCTGATGGTTGTTTCTTTATTGACACGTTGCTTGCCATTGTTGATATTCGTTTACTATACTCACTTCATGGACTTCTCACACACCTCCCGCTGCCTTCTGCAACCAGTGACGTCACAGGAGTGATTTCCAGCAATGGCAGATTACAGTTTGATTGACTGCAGAATTTAAACAGCTCGTTTGACATATAGTGATCAAAAACAATCAAAACAACCCAGAGATTACATTGCCTTCCCATCTATTTTATCATTTACAAAACACACCTTAAAGTGTTTCCTGTCCCCTTTAATTTTAGGTATGTATTTATTATCCTGTCTAAAAAGCAATCAATATCAATTGTTTGATTGTGTTTCACTTGATGCAATCTCCACCAGTTATTAAATTCTCCTGGGTTTTTTTTTTCTTTTTTTTTTCTTGACCTTCGGAAAACTGAAAATAATAAGAGAATGTGTGAAAGCAGAGATTGAATTCTTTAATTAATATTCTGCTCTTGAAGAAAATAACTTCAGGGGCTGCAGTTAATTCAATAAGAGACCTAATTTAAAAAGATTCACATTCTTTGAAAATGTGGCTTATATTGTAATTTTAAGGCTATACTGTAAATAAACTTCAAAGCACACGGATAACCTTCAGAGAGCTGTTTAAATGTTCTATTTCCTCAAGCTTCAACAAAGAGTGAAGTTTAATTCAGCAGCACAATATGTCAATAGGATGTTCACACAGCGAAACTGAGGTGTTCTATGTAAAGAGTGTTAAATGACTTTGCATTACTACTAGTTGATAATTGATACAGCAACAGAAGGTAGTGAGAATATAATGTGTTTGGTAATAATGCTTTAAAATATACTACACAGGGTCCTTTTTTTGGCTCACCTAGTAAAAGCACTGTTGTTTGAAGCACGGCATGAGCCATGCTTTCAATAGTGTCTTCATAAGTACAGTATATGAAACAAGAGTTTTACTATATTGTGTATATTCAATTCCATATCAACTTGGTAGAGGTTATAATTTAATCAATTTCCTCTTGAGATTGCAGTGTTTCAGTAACATAGTAAAGCCCATTAAAACTATAACCACTTCAAATTAACATAACCCCCCCATCTTTCCTCCCAGTCTCTTCCCACATTACTCACTCACACGAGCGGAATGTGCAAGCAAGTTACTACACCCAACCAAATATCTTCAGGGAGTCGGTGCACTATGGAAAGAATACACAGCAGCTGCCATTTTTTATGACTGTTTTAATTTAAAGTAAATTTAAACTCTAGATGCATATTTATACATTTCCTGTTAAACTATTACTTAGTAATAGTTAATTCATTTAAAGTAATTATGAATTTTTAGACTGTCACCCTCTCTCCCTATTTCACACTAAATAAACAAATCAAGATTGTTAACCCTTTGCGACATCATCAAAAAGACATAAAAAACAGATCTCTAGTTGTTTTTTTCTCCGGAAAAAGCTGAGAAAAACATTATTGAGGAGTTTGGTGATAAAACGAATGATCAGGAGATGATTTATCGGTATGCACGACTATGAAGAGGTATGTGAAAAATACAGTGAACAAGGGGTGGGGCGGGGCTGGAGATGCAGTCCTGTTGATATGCAATGCCTTTTAACCCTTTGCGGTCCTATGTCGGACCTGGTCCGACATCGCAATTTTTCCCTTTCCGGTTCAATGTCCGACATCATCAAAAAGATGCAAAAAACAGGTCTCTAGTCGTTTTTTCTCCGGAAAAGCAGAGAATACCATTCAATGGCCGAGTGAGACCAATAGGAGCCGAGAGAAGCCAAAAAAAAGGGTGTATCTCATGAATACCGATAGACCCGACACCACATAGATAACACGGACATACACAAACAAGATAGCTGCTTCCGCATCCAGCGCTCAAAGAATATCACAGACATTTGCAGAGCTTGTTTTAGATGTTATAGTAATAAAATAATGACATAGATCGCATTATTGAGGAGTTTGGTGATAAAACGAGTGATCAAGAGATGATTTATCGTATTTATTATTAAGAGTTATTTGAAAAATATAGCGAACGAGGGGTGGGGCGGTGCTGGAGATGCAGGACAGAGTGTCCTGTTGATATGCAGTGCCTTTTAAACCTGTTTTACTGTGAAAAAAATACATTTTTTTTTTTTTTTTTTTTTTTTTTAGTCGTCGCCAATTATTTTTACCCCGGTTTTCACCCCAATTTAGCATGCCCAATTATTATCTGTATCCCCGGCTCACCACTCGCAACCCCCCCGCCGACTCGGGAAATGGAGGCTGGAACACGTGTCCTCTGAAATGTGCTCCTTCCAAGCCGTCATTTTTCGCACTGCAGATCCACAGCAACGCCACCAGACCTATAGTGCCGGAGGACAACACAGATCTGGTGGCTCCGCTGCAGAGCCACAGGCGCCCTATCGGCCACAGGGGTCGCTGATGCGCGGTGAGCCGTGGATTCCCCTGCCGACCTAAGCCCTCCCTACCCGGGCAGCACTCAGCCAATTGTGCGCCGCCCCCTAGGAACTCTCGGTCACGGTCAGCTGTGACATAGCCTGGATTCGAACCTGCGATCTCCAGGCTATAGGGCACATCCTGCGAGGAGCGCCTTTACTGGATGCGCCACTCGGGAGCCCAATGGTATTGCATGATGGATAAGTATCTGCCTGTACTTCTCAGCATTGAGGAGACCATTAATTATGACCAAATCCCCAACTCCATTTGCAGAAATGCAGCCCCAAACTTGCAAGGAACCTCCACCATGCTTCACTGTTGCCTGCAGACACTCATTCGTGTACAGCTCTCCAGCCCTTCGGCGAACAAACTGCCTTCTGCTACAGCCAAATATTTCAAATTTTGACTCATCAGTCCAGAGCACCTGCTGCCATTTTTCTGCACCCCAGTTCCTGTGTTTTCGTGCATAGTTGAGTCGCTTGGCCTTGTTTCCACGTCGGAGGTATGGCTTTTTGGCCGCAAGTCTTCCATGAAGGCCACTTCTGACCAGACTTCTACGGACAGTAGATGGGTGTACCAGGGTCCCACTGTTTTCTGCCAATTCTGAGCTGATGGCACTGCTGGACATCTTCCGATTGCGAAGGGAAGTAAGCATGATGTGTCTTTCATCTGCTGCAGTAAGTTTCCTTGGCCGACCACTGCATCTACGGTCCTCAACGTTGCCCGTTTCTTTGTGCTTCTTCAAAAGAGCTTGGACAGCACATCTGGAAACCCGTCTGCCTTGAAATTTCTGCCTGGGAGAGACCTTGCTGATGCAGTATAACTATCTTGTGACTTGTTGCTGTGCTCAGTCTTGCCATGGTGTATGACTTCTGACAGTAAACTGTCTTCAGCAACCTCACCTTGTTAGCTGAGTTTGGCTGTTCCTCACCCAGTTTTATTCCTCCTACACAGCTGTTTCTGTTTTAGTTAATGATTGTGTTTCAACCTACATATTGAATTGATCATGAGCACCTGTTTGGTATAATTGTTTAATCATACACCTGACTATATGCCTACAAAATCCCTGACTTTGTGCAAGTGTACCTAGAAGAATTGATGCTGTTTTGAAGGCAAAGGGTGGTCACACCAAATATGGATTTGATTTAGATTTTTCTTCTGTTCACTCACTTTGCATTTAGTTAATTGATAACACCGTGTAACAAATATATATATTTTTTTTGGTTCCTGGGTAGTAAGTGTTATTTCCTAATTGCTTATGCCTCAAAAGTATAGAAAATGGCTATTATTCCCCACAAACTTTGCTTTTGTGACCAGGACAGTGATATTTTGAAATTTACCTATTTTCCAGAACATTCCAGATAGATTCAGTGCTGAGTAAACTTGGAGTAACTTCCAGAACTTTCTAGTAATATAAATAGTAGTATAAATACAGGGGCCTTAAGCCCACCAGTTCAGTTTAGTTCCAGCTGCCTAAGTGGATACATATCTGCATTTTTCTGAGATGGCATCAAGAGGCTGCAATGGTGGCATTCCTGATGGGTCTCCAAGGCGGTTTTACCAAGTTTCCCTGCTATCTTTGCCTTTGGGACAGCAGGGACACCAAGGCGCACTACCACAGGCGGGACTGGCCACAGTGGACCGAGTTCTCTGTGGGGAGGAACGACGTCAAGTGGGAGCCACTGGTGGACCCTCGGAAGGTGCTGATGCCACCACTGCACATCAAATTGGGCCTTATGAAACAATTTGTCAGAGCTCTAGTTAAGGAGTCGGCAGCCTTCATGTACCTTCAAGACTTCTTCCCTAAGCTGTCTGAGGCAAAGGTCAAAGCCGGTGTCTTCGTCGGACCACATATAAAGAAGATCCTGGAGTGCAATGAATTCCCCAAGAAGCTCACTAGTAAGGAGAAAGCGGCTTGGAACAGCTTTGTCGCAGTGGTTCGGGGCTTCCTGGGCAATCACAAGGCCGAAAACTATGTGGAGCTGGTTGAGACTCTGGTGAAGAACTACGGCACAATGGGCTGTAGGATTTATTATTATTATTTATTTCTTAGCTGACGCCCTTATCCAGGGCAACTTACAATTGTTACAAGATATCACATTATTTTTATATACAATTACCCAGTTGGATTTTTTACTGGAGCAATCTAGGTAAAGTACCTTGCTCAAGGTTACAGCAGCAGTGTCCCCACCGGGGATTGAACCCACGACCCTCCAGTCAAGAGTCCAGAGCCCTAACCACTACTCGCCTTGCTCGGAGGAGCAAGGCGAGCGCTTCCACCAGGATATACTGGACTTTGAACGCCGCTACCAAGGACAGTATAACGAGAACATGATGGGAGACTACATTTGGGGGCTGATTCGTGAAAGTGATTTACAGTATAATCGTAAATCTCGAAAAACTACTCACTTCTAAATCTTTTGTAGTCATTTTTGTATTACTTTAGTTTAAATACATGTTAATTTGGATTCATATGTTGTTTTTTTCTGACTTTATGTGAATGAAAAGTCACAAATTCACCCGTTTTCTCATTTGAAATAGGTAAATTTCAAAATATCACTGTCTGGTCACAAAAGCAAAGTTTGTGGGGAATAATAGCCATTTTCTATACTTTTGAGGCATAAGCAATTAGGAAATAACACTTACTACCCAGGAACAAAAATTGTGTTACATAGTGTAAATATAATCTAGTAACAAGTCTATTTTTGAAAGCATTCTTACTTTACAGCATTTTTTCACACCTGCCTAAAACTTTTGCACAGTACTGTATATATATATATATATATATATATATATATATATATATATATATATATAAACACAAGAGAGTCATTTGTGCACTACATGCTTAATATTGAAGAGGTGAAGATCAGTATAAGGTAATTACATGCAGTGTACGGCATGTAATTACCTACGGCAATACAAAAGTTCAGAATTCTTTCAGCCAAACTTATATACACACACACATATACATACATTGAATAACGCTTATTTAAACACATATGTCCTCAATTCCACTTGTTCTTTCTTACAGAAGTATTTGTACAACCCAACCCCCCATTACAAACAGATTGGAGAACACTTTGGTACATTCTTACTTCAGGCATTAGGCCCCTACCAGTTTACCTATTTATTAAAGTGATATAAGTGTCTTGTATTTCTGCGCATTGTTTTTTTTCTTGTACATCAAATTCACCCATTACATATATTGATGTTAATTATTATTTATTTTTTTTAATTGCTTATTATAATTAAGGCTACGATTTTGACACAGCAATTTTTAGTACATTTCATAGGCGAGGCAAAAAAAAAAACAAGCATTCATGGAAAGTTCACCAAATAATGTAGTTTTAGTTACATCAACACACACAAGAGCTTTTAAATAGTACACCAAAACCAATAATATAAAGACTATTGTTTTTGACTACTGACACGTACAAAACTTTCAGTACATACTTCAGACTCCGACATAATATCTGGTAGGAATCAAGGGTCTCCAACCCTTTGCGAAAAGTTGGAATGATGTCATCTACAATCTTGCGACATGCGTCTTTTTTGGAAAGGCGTACAGTCTTAACAGATCATCAAACCTTTCACCTGTCATTCTAAAATATCTCTCAAGGTCACATACCCACATCTCATCATGTTTGGAATTCTCCCTTTTGGGTTCTCTCTTGGTTGAGAGAATGGATGTACCAATGATGTTGCTTTAGATTTTTTTTATCCTCTTGCATTAAGGTACATCTACTTAAATGTACATTTATCCAATTTTGCAAATGCAGTCTGTATTTAAATTATGCAAATACTTTGCAGTCAAAAGGGCTGCGACACGATGCGCCCCGTACAGCAAATAGTGAAGCTGCACAGCCGTATCGTATTCATCTGCAACAAAAGTACTGTATGACCCAAACAATTAGCAGTTTTGTATTTTCAGTGCATGACATACTGCATGTTTTAAAGGAAATAAAGGAAGCGCCGAATCAAAAGTGTTTTTACATCCACTTCCAAGATTTCACCATTTTTATTTTTAAATTCACAATTTCTGTGACCACCGTGATAAAATCGTAGCCCTAAGTAGAATGCCTAAAAAGTGATGCTAGTACTTGTACATTAGAATATATTTATTAAAACCAAACTACTTCATCTTGTTCATTAGGTAAAGTAATATGGTTAATAATGTACTGCTATTTTACAAGCACCTAAAAACAAGAGTGACGAGGATCATAAAACAGGTTTAGTTTTTTTTTTTTTATAACTGCCATGTTAGGCATCATGCTCAGAATAGCAATATTACTTTCAGTATATTAATAGGAATCAATGTTGCTTTAATATCAGTGATGCCTTTAAGCAACCTCCATCGCTTGACACCTAAATATTTAAACACGAACTGTGGAAAATAAATCACATTACCTCACGTTTACCTTCCTTGTGTCTACCTGTGCATAAGAAAAATAGGAATGTGTCTTATTTAATCTGAAAATCTAGACATGTTGTACATTAAGGCATTAAGGCTATATTTCTCCATTCAGTTTCATTTGTAAACAATGATAAACAAGTTTATTAATAAACTTAGTGCCTGAAGCACCCAGAAGTTATAGCTCTAATACAAACTTTCATTTTAATTTGGTATTTTAAAAAACGCCACTTTGAATAAAATAAAGGTTACAAACTAAAGTGTCCTGAAAGTAGAAAGTATACAAGCAGGTGTGAGCACTTAAGTCAGTGTGAAATTGTTCCCAACTAAGAATTTAATAGTGTGACAATGTTTAAGCCAGTTTTCTGATCACTAATTACAAAGTGAGCATTCATATTAAAATAATGTAATAAGTTCCTTTATTTTTAATCTTTCTGAAAACAAACAGGTTTTCTGTTTACAGTTAATTGCAATATTTGAACCATCACCACTTCCACACAATCAAACAATACATATACACAAAGAAAACATTTGGTCCCAAAATCTTGAACTTGGGTGGTAATCTGGGAAGACAGCAAATACCAAGTTGCTGAAACTTTGTCAGAAGTTGCTCCTAAATAACAGAATATGTAAAGAATGTATTTTTGTGCAAGCTCAATGTATTGGGTTTGAATGTGGTCTGACTATTTGGACTTCTGTTTATCTATTTTACACTGGAGATCTAAAAATAGATTTCACGGTTAAACATAATATTTATTAAAAGCAGAGAAAATAGTGTTGTTACATTGAAAATGGATCATTTTTCTCTACAGTTATTATACAACAATTTTCACAGAAATTGTGAAATCTGTGATAACCATGAAAAAAATACAGCCTTAAATTATAAATAATTCACATCTCCCTGTAGAACATATATTGACGAAGTGATCCAAAACACCCTCGTGATTTTACAGCACGTCAATCTGCCTTCCACCTTGTAGATAAAATGGTGCTAGGTCTAAGCTGATGCATTAATGTTTTCAGCAAAGATGGGTCGTGTCGAGCAACTGCTTATCTAGGGTCCACGGAGAGCCAACATGCACACCATTGTTTCTTCTGTGATGATTCACTTGATGACTTTCTGATTGAGGATGGTTTATTATGGGAAGTTTAAGGCTGTCACTTCTGGCTTCATTTTGATATACTGATTAAAGCGGACAATTGCATACCTAAAAGAATAAATAATAAGATGAAGAAGAAATACATATTATAAAAGAATCAATCTGCAATCATATCATATTTCACTAAATAAGCATGCCAATGTGTAGAAAACAATACTCTCCACTAGCAGTGAATCTTTTAAAAGTGCAAGGTAAGTCTGCCACCTACAGGCAGATGCATACAATATATAAATAAAATCAATCAATTAGTGCTCTTCACTAATTTCACTCGTACACTGAAACAGGGAGAATTAGTCAACAGAATACAGTGTAGCATTAAAGAAAGATTATTTAGCATATTCTGTAGGTTAATACATTAGCAAAGCCTTCAATGGTGCAAACACCAACATTAACAAGTCAAAAAAGGTATTACAGCAATAATATGTTGTGCATTCTATAATATGTTTTTTCACAATTGTTAACTAGTGGGACAAAAAAGGAACATACCCAAGGAAATCAAAGTCGATAGTTGAGTATTTAGCTTGGATCAAAGCCCACAGTCCCCAGAAGAAGTGAGAAGCCTAAGAAAGGAAAAAAAGGTTTAAATCAACATTATTGGTATTGTTCAAACAATACTATTCTTAGTTCTCTGTGAGATAATTTGGCATTAAGCCAACTCCCAATAAAGAGGGTATTTTGTAACCCATTTCTGGGTTTGGAAGACAGATCACAACATTAATCTTGGCCACATTTATAACACACTATTTCAGGGATGCAAGTAGCATCCTACTCCGGGACCCAGTTATTTGTATGGTAACCATGAACACAATCTATTGAGCAAAACTGCCATCATCATACAATTATACTGAACTAAATAAGGCCTAAACAATAGTTCCTTTGAGACAGGAGGTCTGTATAAATGATAGTATTAAACATATGCACAGAATCTTGGTATACTTATTTAAATTATGGTCTAGGATTGTAACTGTTTTTAATGACAATATTTAGGAGAGGATCCTGGGAAATATTCACCTGTTTCTAAGCAACAAGAGTTTTCATCCTATCACGAGATTCCAAAATTGTCAAAGTGCTGGCTATTATCCTTGAGATACTAAGTGACAACATATAAGTGGCAAGAACAGAAGGGGTTGCTCAGAGAGAGACAGTGGGACTGGAATTTCCAAATACGCTAGCATTCCCTACCCAGGGTTTGTTCAAACTGTACAAAAGGAGTCGCATTTAAGATTGACCAAATCAAGGTTTTAACTAAACAGGTCTTTTCACATATTCTAAAAAAAACAAGGTGGATGACAGATTGGCATATTATTTGCCTACACTATTGCAAATAAAACATTCAATAAACTGCATTATACATAGAAAACCTATATTGTCATACATTGTTAGTAAATTTATGACTTTTATATGACAAGAAGAAACGTGCCATTAATATATCCACATCACATTTAGGGGAAAAAAAGGAATTAGTCGGGGGCACCCGAGTGGCCTGGAGGTTGCCGGTTTGAGTCCAGGCTATTCCACTGCTGACCGTGGACGGGAGTTCCAATTGGCCGAGCGCCACCCGGGTGAGGAGGGTCTCGGTCGGCCACGGTGTCAGCGCTCACCGCGCATCAGGGACCCCTGTAGACTGGCCGATCACCTGCAGGCCTGCCTGTAAGCTGCCCGGAGCTGCGTGGTGCCCCAACGCTGTAGCTCTGAGGTGGCTGCATGGCGGGCCTGCAGAGTGAAAAGAAACGGGACAGCTGACGGCACACGTGTCGGAGGACGCATGTGTCCGTCTTCGTCTCTCCCGAGTCAGCACGGGGGTGGCAGCGGTGAGCAGAGTTGAAATAAAAAAAGAATTGGGCTTTCCAAAGAGAAAAGGAGAAAAAATAATTGCCGATTCCAAATTTTTTTTTAAAGGAATTAGTGAAAATTACTGTATAACCCCATGCTTCAATAAAAACAGGAGAAGACTGTCTACATTTGTATTCACAATTCAATTTAGCAATGCATTCAGAATAACAATAAAAAAACAGCCTTGTGGGGAGAGATAATAAGATAACTGGCATACCACTGGCCAGCATTGCATTTTGCTGATTTCTACCACCACCAACATTGCCTGTTTTATGCTGGTATGTTCCAATATATTCTTTGCTGTTTCAATTATTTTTAATTGGGAAAATGAGGAACTGAGCTTTCTACAGCCACAAAGCAATTGTCACATTCAATTAAGCGACTTGCAATTGCAATGTCATTGTATTCAGCTGCTTCTTTCAAGGTCCATTCACAACAGAACAGAGAAGATTTAAGTACTTCGATTTAAAAGTTTGTTTTGGTTGTATTTTTCTTTTTTAAAATGGTGTCTTAATTTGCAAGTAAAAAGATTCTATACAATGGATCACAATGCACTAACTGTTATAAATGGAAATTATATAGTACATTTATAATTATCTAAAAATTCTACATGCATCCATTTAATTGAATTACTATCTAGTATAAAAAATTACTGTTGCTGCTTTTAATAACCATTCTTCAAAAGAGAAAATGATTGAATATCGCAAAAAGAAAAACAGAATAATGCTACAGGTCAGTTATAAATGAAGAAACGCATCTGGCACCAAATGCCCTGGCATACAACCCATCCACAGTTTATCAACTTATATTGCCCCCAGTAACAATCCATAATGATAACTTCTGCCATTCCAGTTACACATTCTGGCATCTCTAACATACAAAGCTGACTGCAAAAGGAACATCTAATGGATCTTTGTTGTCCTCCAAATGTACAGTGTATTTCCAAAGGTGAGCTTTGTATTTACAGCAATGCAGACAAATCAGCCGTTTATTTAATTTTTTTCACCAACATTTCAATAGAAGCCTGACTCTGTACCAGATGACAAAATAAAATCGTGTAAGCAATGTGCTTCGGCATCTGAAAGTAATTGTAATTAAAAGCAGCCACTGATGCATTGAGAAACAAACACTAGTCTCCAATCTTGGGGAGAGGGGGATGCTGGCTTCCTGGCTCCTGGAAGCCTCTGGCTTTAAAGCCTTTTGCAATTATCTGTACTTGATAACTGAAGATTCTACCGCAGTATAGATACACAAAGAGGTAAGTGTACTAAGATGGACCAGTTGCAGTGCAGCAGTTTTTGTTACGACAATTCGTAAAGTGCACATTTTGTCGTATGTACTAAGAAAAATTATGTTAATGAAGAGAGCCACAATATACTAATTTAAATATTATTTGCGTCATCTTAGCAAAATCTTTTTCTTAGCAACATTTTTTCAAATAAAATAGCAGCAGTTGAGTTGTTGTTTGCTGCAGCAGAGAGTGCCTGATGGATAATGTCTAACTTGCAAGGGTGCAAGAATCAAAATAACATTGTTTTTGTTCAATGTAAACGTCATCTGTACAAAGTATTCTGTTTCGTCTTCATTTGACCTATTTTAATACTGTTATATATATATATAAAAAAAAAATGAAAGGCAGTTTAATCCCATCAGATTCTATAGTGCGGCCCCAACCTTCACCCCCAAAAAGCTTTTCATAATCATACAGTAGCTCCTCGCTAAACCAAACATGTTTGTCCGACATAAGGAAGTGTCGGGTTTAAAAACAATACAATAAAATCGCACACACATACATTTACAGTTCTCAATGTATTTTAAATATAAATCATTGCGCTGAAATAACACTTGTGTGTTTTGGGTAGGCTACACATGACATTATGTAAAAATATAAATCTATATACAGTACAGTAGTAAAATGAAATGAATACCTAGTACACTTTTTTTGTACTTTAGCCTACTGGTAACACAAAATATATCATGCTGCTGCACTGTACACACTGGTGTACAATGCGAATTAAAGATTATTTGAAATTGAAACTAAACGATCTTAGGTTTTTTTTATTTTTTATTTTAATTATTATTATTTTTAACTTGGTCTACTTAGTAGCCTAGATAATTAACACACAATCATCATGGTCCTATACAGATGCTCAGAATGAGCTGGAGGGGTTAGTGGCACATGTGTGCAGTCTATTGCTCCCAACACGCTGGGAAAACCAGAAATGTCATAGAAATGTGTTTTCAAGTCTTGTAAGTACACCTGACTTTAGTGAAAAATGCATTGAGCACAACGGGCAACGCATGAGAAAAAGCGACTGGGAAATGCCAGCAACAATTGCGACTGTTTAAAACATGCTTTCAAAAGTTCTTAACAAATTGAAGCAATTGTAAGTGCCGCAATTTTCGGCAGCTTTAGTACATCTCATTATAAAATTTGCACTATCTCCGCCCCCTTTTTGCGAATGTATGCAAGAATGCCAATAATTACATATTCATCTAAGGAGCTCTGTTATTATTCATTATTCTTAACTTTATATTGACATTTCTAGAACAAAATGTCTTATTCAAATAGTAAATAAGTGCATCAGCAATCTCCCTCCCGATCTGTGAGGGCGCTGTTTAACAGGAACAGAGCGCCTCGTACTGGTTGGTCTGGCAGTTCATTCCAGGGTCAGTAGGAAGCCAGCCAGCCAGGAAGGGGGCGGAGTCACGAAGTAATTACCCTAAAGCGGTATGCGATGTGTCAGTCATGGATTGGAGGAGACGTGACTGGACTAGCTATCGCAGGGGGCGTGACAAAGGGTATAATTGTGGATGCGACGATGTAATCTGTTCCTTTGATGTGGTTACCACTAGGACAGAGAAAGGAAACAACCTGTTAGTACTCGTGAGTGAAGTGTTTGGTTTGTTTGTAACTGTCTGTATTTGTCTTTTGTCAGACGACTAATACGAACCCGGGAGCTGCCGCTTCAAGCCAGCGCTAAAACCCGGACTACACAGCACCTGTACTTACAGCACTTACTGTTAAAAGCACCACACCTGCACCTAGAGCACTCACTGTCTGGAGACGTGTCTGTATCTCTGTTGTTGTGTGTCTGTTTTGGATTATTATTTCGGGACTGCAACCCCTTGGTTATACGCTGGCAATACCCATAGTTGGGTAGAGCAAGCATTATTATTTGAATGGTCAAACCGATCACAAAAGAAATAAAAGAACTGTTTGAACCGTGAACTTTGTGTATGTTGTTGTCTGGAGTGCTTGCATCACCACTACACCTGCACCCTGCAAACCACTCGTTCACAGCTAAATATTCATTTAATTTTACTTCTGTACTGTAACTGTATAGGCCTACTGTACCGATTTATATTATTACATAATGTAATGTGTAGCCTACTGTAACAGGGGAGATCTGTGCTGACTCTTCTGGCGTGTTCATAGTGCTGCAGGGAGAGGGCAGCAGCTCGTCAATATCTGCCTGTCAGTCATGGCAGTGACACGGAGAGGGGAAAGAGTGGGTGTGCGGACTTTCCTTCTCTCTGAGTGGCTGGGAGGCGGGTCTTGGGGGGATTGCTGACCCTATAAGTTTCATTCTGCTGTTCCCTCAGGTCTGCCCACGGAGACGTAAGCCGGCGTGCGGAAGCGCTGGAGAAAAATCAGCCCGGACGAAAAATCCCGGCGAGACAAACAAAACCAAAAGAAAGAAAGATTTAGCAGTAGCGGGGGAAAAGAAAACTCTTGGGCAGCCCCCGACAAAGTGGATAGCAGGCTGAGGGAGCCGCTAGAGTAGGACGGAGACCCGGGCCGTACGGATAGCGACGGTTGGGGAGAAGCTGCCGAGTGCAGCACTTTTTATTTTGTAGTTTTGTTTACTGTGTTTTGTTTTCTCTGTTTCTTTTGCCTTTTGATTAGTGTTCTTTTTGTTCTCACTTCTGTACCCTGTACCGCTCCGGTATAGTGGTGGCTCTGTCGCTACCATAGTTGGTACGGCAGGCCACCGACAACAGCGCCCTCTGCGGGCTGAACCCAAAAGAAGTTTCTAATAAAACTGGGCACCTGTGCGGTGTTTTCAGCCTCATTTCTGTCTCCTGTGTCAGTGAATTACCCACCACCCTTCCACACGTGGTGTCAGAAGTGGGATTCACTGGCACTGCCCCCTTCAAGCAGTGCACACCAGCATGGATGCTTCCCAGTTTGCGGAGATGATGAATCTCCTGCGCCAGACCCTGACGGCAGCGGTGCAAGGGCCGGCTAGACCGGCGGGACCTGACCCCCGGTTGATGAGACCAACCAAGATGACGGCAGAGGATCGACCCGAAGCCTACCTGGAGGTGTTCGAGGCGCTGGCGACCTCTGCCGGGTGGGATCAGGCCCAATGGGCCAGTTACCTCTTGCCCCAGTTAACGGGGGAGGCGCAAGCGGCAGCGAGGACGCTGTCTCCCGACCGGATGATGGACTACCCCACGCTAAAAGCTACCATCCTGAATCGCGTGGGGGCCACACCGGAGGGCTATCGGAGGAGGTTTCGGGAGGAGCGCTTCCCGCCCGAGGAGCACCCTAGAACCATAGCGCATCGTTTAAATGAGTATGCCATGGGGTGGTTGCGGCCAGATGCGACCACGAAAGCGAGGCTGGTGGAGGTGATTGTGGTGGAGCGCTTTCTGGAGTGTCTAGCTCCGGAACCACGGCTGTGGGTACAGCGGCAGGCACCCGCCACCATGGATCAGGCGGTCGCCCTGGCAGAGCAGTACCGGGCAGCCGAACCAACGCCAGCCAGGCTGCCGGGGAGAAGCACTGCGGCATCATTGGCTCCACCGGCCCCGGATAGGGCGAAGGGACTGGGGGGAAGGGGTGTACAAGGTTTTGGGCGGGGGGGGGGCTGTGCGAGCTCCCGGCCCGGGGACCGGGGCAGCGTGGGGTTCCCCGCGGGCTGCTGCGGGGTCGGACCGGGGTCTCGCACGGTTTCCTTACCGTCGAGCCCCTTTGATGGCTCCGGTGTTTCCACCTCTTGCCGAGGCTCCAGGGCGAGAAACTAGCCCACTGCGGTGTTGGACGTGCCGGGAGGTGGGACACCTCGCGCGGGATTGCCCCGTGATGGAGTGTGACCTCAGCCGACCAGGTAAGCCTGTTCAATTACCTCAGTCACTTCAGCAGACGGGTTTTGTTATTCCTGTGACAGTGGATGGTACAAAAACCCAGGCGCTCCTGGATTCAGGGTGTGGTCAGTCCCTAATACAGGATAGCCTAATCTCACTGGGGCATAAACGGTTATTGGGACAGGTGCATATCAAATGTATTCATGGGGATGTACGCTCCTACCCTAAGATAAGTGTGAATATAACGATTGGCCAGCAGGGGACGCAGGTGCATGTAGGGTTATGTCCTCGATTGCCAGTACCAGTAGTTCTGGGGCGGGACTGTGGGCAGTTTAAGGATTGGTTAGCTGCTCTGACAGCCCCGCCCACCCTATTGGCCAAGAAGGAGGAAGTAATTGGAGAGATCTTCCCCTTCTGTGACCCGAATTGGTTTTGCCAGAGATTTAGACCCCGAAAAACTAAACGGGAACGTCGGGCCGCTAAGAATGAGGGCTGGCGATGGAAGGAGTCCGAGAGGTTTCAGGTGGGGGCGGTTGGTGAAGAGTCGGGGGGGGAGGCTGCAGAGCCGGCACAAGCGTCCGGCTCGGCTGCCTCCGCTCCGGACCGACCCGACCCCGAGCTGGAAGCCATGGGAGCTGATTTTTTAGCTCGTTCCCGTGACTTCCGACTCGAGCAAGGGCGTGACGACGTGCTGGGCAGGCTCTTTGACCAGGCAGCGGTGGTTAATGGTCGGGTGGTCGAGCCCAGACGCGCCGCCACGTACCCTCACTTTGAGATTAATCGAGACCTGCTGTATCGTGTTGACAAATTACCCCAGACGGGGGAGGTGCGTCATCAGTTGCTCATCCCTCAGCCCTTTAAGGAGGATTTGCTGCAGCTTGCTCACGCTATTCCCCTGTCTGGTCACTTAGGAAGGGACAAAACCAAAGCGAGGCTGGTGACACGGTTCTATTGGCTGGGGCTGGATGGTGACGTCAGACGGTTTTGTGAACGGTGTGGGGAGTGTCAGAAAGCTAGCCCTAGAGCCGTCCCGCGAGCCCCACTGGTGCCATTGCCCCTAGTGGAAGCTCCGTTTGAGCGTATTGGGATGGACATAATCGGGCCATTGGAAAGGAGTGCGGCGGGATACACACACCTATTAGTCATTTTGGATTACGCGACGCGTTATCCAGAGGCTATACCCCTCCGATCTATGTCCGCTAAGTCTGTTGCCGACGAGCTCGTGAAGGTTTTCTCCCGGGTGGGGATCCCCAAGGAGATACTGACCGACCAAGGCACTAACTTTATGTCCCGGCTAATCCGCGGGACATGTAAACTTTTGGGGATTAAGACCATTAGGACATCGGTGTTTCATCCTCAGACCGATGGGCTTGTGGAGCGCTTTAATAAGACCCTTAAGAACATGTTGCGCAGATTTATTAGTAGTGATGTGCGTTACTGGGACCAGCTGATTCCTCCCCTTCTCTTTGCGATCAGAGAGGTACCCCAGGCTTCCACGGGGTTTTCTCCATTCGAGCTGCTGTATGGGCGAAGACCCCGGGGTGTGCTCGATCTGGTCAGAGAGATGTGGGAGGAACAGCAGGATAATTCGACGAATGCCGTCCGGTATGTGTTGGACCTGCGCAAACGTCTGGAGTCTGTTGGAAAATGGGCGCAGGATAATTTGCAGCAGGCACAACACAGACAGGAGACCCAATACAATAGAGGAGCCCGGTTGCGCACATTTCAGCCGGGGGATAAAGTGCTTCTATTATTACCCAGTTCCGAGTCAAAACTCCTGGCTAAGTGGCAAGGACCCTTCGAGGTTACACGCCGGGTTGGGGCGGTGGATTATGAGATCTGCCAGCCGGAGCGGCGGAGAGAGAAACACATTTATCATGTTAACCTCCTGAAGCCCTGGCTGCAACCGGAGGCATTGATAGTGGCGCAGGCAGATGACGTCACCGACCTGGGACCTGATCTTTCTGTGTTGGCGAAAACAGGGTCGGTACAGATTGCAGAGAATCTGACACCAACACAGAAATGTCAGGCTCGGGCGCTGGTGACGAAATTTCCTGATGTGTTTTCTCCCGTCCCGGGGCGGACTCGAGTAGCCCATCATCACATTGAAGTTGAGCCGGGGACGCTAGTTCGCCAGAGGCCATACCGTGTACCTGAACGTAAAAGACAGGTAATAAAAACGGAAATTGATGAAATGCTGAGACTGGGGGTAATAGAAGAGTCCCAAAGTGACTGGAATAGTCCAATTGTTTTAGTGGATAAGCCGGACGGGTCAACTCGGTTTTGCATTGACTTCAGGCGAGTTAATGAAAAATCGAAGTTTGACGCTTATCCCATACCCCGGGTAGATGAATTGCTGGAGCGTCTTGGCACGGCTCATTTTATGACGACACTGGATTTAACGAAGGGGTACTGGCAGATACCCCTGACCCCGAAATCCAAAGAGAGGACGGCGTTTTCGACTCCCTTCGGATTATACCAATTTAGGACCATGCCCTTTGGGTTGCACGGAGCACCAGCCACTTTCCAGCGGATGATGGATCGCATTTTGCGGCCCCATCAGCAGTACGCCGCTGCTTACATAGATGACGTGGTTATCCACAGTGAGGATTGGCCGAGTCATCTGTGTAAGGTAGCGGCGGTATTGCAATCCTTGCGGGAGGCTGGGCTCACTGCTAACCCAAAGAAATGTGCCATTGGGAAGAGTGAGTCGGAGTATTTGGGGTATCGAGTAGGGGGTGGCCAGATCAGACCGCTGATTGCTAAGGTGAAAGCCTTGGCTGACTGGCCGGTCCCTACGACCAAAACCCAGGTGCGCTCTTTCTTGGGACTAGCGGGCTATTACAGGAAGTTCATTCCGGACTTCGCTACGCTCGCTGCTCCCTTGACAGACCTCACCCGGAAGGCTGCCCCAAATACGGTTCAGTGGACGGAGCCGTGCCAGAGGGCCTTTCTCGCCTTGAAGCGGAGATTGTGTAGTAAGCCAGTGCTATGCAGTCCGGATTTCGGTAAGAGGTTCACCCTGCAGACGGATGCGTCAGAGACAGGTCTCGGGGCAGTGTTGTCTCAGGAGGTGCGGGGAAGCGAGCACCCGGTCCTGTACATCAGCAGGAAGCTCCTTCCCCGCGAGAAGAACTATAGTACCATCGAGAAGGAGTGTCTCGCAGTAAAATGGGCAGTCGAGTCACTCCGGTACTACCTCCTGGGGCGACACTTCACCCTGGTTACAGATCATGCCCCCTTGGCATGGCTTCACCGGATGAAGGATAACAACGCCAGAATCACGCGATGGTACTTGGCCCTGCAGCCCTATGCCTTCAGGGTTGTCCACCGAGCAGGGAAACTGCATCAAAACGCAGATTTTTTCTCTCGGGAAGGCATGGGGTTGTAGGATTTTCGAATGGACCGGTGGTGCCATTCTAAGGGGGAGGATATGTAACAGGGGAGATCTGTGCTGACTCTTCTGGCGTGTTCATAGTGCTGCAGGGAGAGGGCAGCAGCTCGTCAATATCTGCCTGTCAGTCATGGCAGTGACACGGAGAGGGGAAAGAGTGGGTGTGCGGACTTTCCTTCTCTCTGAGTGGC
Organism: Acipenser ruthenus; assembly: GCF_902713425.1. Lineage (NCBI taxonomy): Eukaryota > Metazoa > Chordata > Actinopteri > Acipenseriformes > Acipenseridae > Acipenser > Acipenser ruthenus. Next base: position 23,160,316 of record NC_081202.1, on the reverse strand, counting down.
TGGGAGGCGGGTCTTGGGGGGATTGCTGACCCTATAAGTTTCATTCTGCTGTTCCCTCAGGTCTGCCCACGGAGACGTAAGCCGGCGTGCGGAAGCGCTGGAGAAAAATCAGCCCGGACGAAAAATCCCGGCGAGAGAAACAAAACCAAAAGAAAGAAAGATTTAGCAGTAGCGGGGGAAAAGAAAACTCTTGGGCAGCCCCCGACAAAGTGGATAGCAGGCTGAGGGAGCCGCTAGAGTAGGACGGAGACCCGGGCCGTACGGATAGCGACGGTTGGGGAGAAGCTGCCGAGTGCAGCACTTTTTATTTTGTAGTTTTGTTTACTGTGTTTTGTTTTCTCTGTTTCTTTTGCCTTTTGATTAGTGTTCTTTTTGTTCTCACTTCTGTACCCTGTACCGCTCCGGTATAGTGGTGGCTCTGTCGCTACCATAGTTGGTACGGCAGGCCACCGACAACAGCGCCCTCTGCGGGCTGAACCCAAAAGAAGTTTCTAATAAAACTGGGCACCTGTGCGGTGTTTTCAGCCTCATTTCTGTCTCCTGTGTCAGTGAATTACCCACCACCCTTCCACACCTACCCAAAACACATTAGTGTTATTTCAGTGCAATAATTTATACATTGAGCACTATAAATGTATGTGTGTGTGATTGTATTGTATGTTGTTTAACCCGACACCTCCTTATATCGGACAAACATGCCCAGTTTAGCGAGGGGCTATTGATTGATTATGAAAAGCTTTTTGATAGAAACACATTTTTTATTTAGGGGTGAAGGTGGCGGCCCCACTATAAAATCTAATGGGATTACTGCCTTTCATTATTTATTCGAAAAAATGTTGCACGACTCTCGCAATGCTTGAGATCTTGCTAAGATGACGCACCTATTTAAATTAGCTCTCTTCAATAACATATTTTCTCTTAGTATATACGACAAAATGCATACTTGCATAATGCGAATTGTCGCAACGAAAATGCAAATCGTGGTATGTTTGCTCTCTGACTGGCCTATCTTAGTACATCTACCAGTGTTTAAAAAGTGTTGTCCCTGTTTAACCACCACGCTGTGTTCTTCAACACACCGTAAACTCAAAACAAAGTAATTTAATAGAATTGAGAAATAAATACATGTATTCATTCAGTCTTTTCAGTTTAGAGCAAATTTAAATTGTAATGCACTCTTTTTTCATACTTTATAACAGCGGGAAGTTTTTGTTTGTTGTTTGGGGTTTGAGGTAGCTAACAACAGTCATAGTATGACGAGAAGAAAGAAAGATAGATAAAGATACACAGTTGTATTGCAGTTTCTTTAGTCAACTTACAAGAGCAAACTGATTGACTTGAACATAAAGAACCTCCACTTCTTCCTCCGAGACCTGAGAACCCTGGCCTTTGTATTCTTTGTAACTTTCAAGGTAGGCTTTCAGCCATTGCATTTGCAGCTCCTTGCTGGGGTAGCGGCTGTAGTCCACCTCATTTATACCTGAAAAAAGAAGGCACTGTTAAAAGCATGTTAGTGATAACTTAAGGTAGCTAAAGAATGGGTCTAAAGTTTTAAATCACTGACAAATACAGACAGAAATAATAATAATGGAAAAAATATATATTAGATTGTGAAAAAATATATAATAGATTGTGAAAATTTCAATCTTTGTGTGTGTATATATATATATATATATATATATATATATATATATATATATATATATATATATATATATATATATATACACAAAGATTGAAATTGTGTACATTTCACACAGGTGGTTAAAGCAGGTATGACTGATAGAAAAAATAAGTACAACCGTCAGCCATTTACAAAAATCTAAGTACTATGACAAAGGAAATATGTGTCTATTAATGGAACTGGTTCAATCTAGTCTGGTTTACTTTGGAACATGTTTATGAGGTGCCATAAATGTTAAGTAGTGGTAACTAAAGGACTAAGGCCTTAGGGTGCTTCTGAGGGTGACTTTTATTCAAGTCCAAACCGCTGTTGTATCCATAGAAAACAGTTGTGGACTTAAACGTTTAAAGAAATTGATCCACAATCTCAAAGATGACATATTATATCTGCATGGTAAATGCCTTGTGTTGTTTTTCGGTTTAAAAATATGTTAGATAGGAGTGCATGCATACACTACAAACACACATTTATAAATTACATTTCAAATAATAATAATAATAATAATAATAATAATAATAATAATAATAATAATAAATCAGGCCAATGGCACTTTACCATGTAATTAAATACAAAGTTTAATGGGTAAGTAATGAGTGCATTACAAACAGTTTCCACACACTGAACAGATCAAATGTTTAATGTGTGTTGTCAGATTTTGCTTTGTGAAACATTTCACAGTGCATGTAAATCTTTAAAACAATCTTAATCAAACATGTATGATGACCTCTCAAGTAATTAGCAAGGAATGTCTATATTTCAGAACACAATTTATAGACAAGATGAAACAACCTGATAATGCAAACAGTGTCAATTCTAAAAAGCTCATAATAAGGGTATTATTGTACATTTGCATAATATATTCAGTATCAGCCGACTAGAATCTTCAAAGTTAAGAAAGTGAAATATCTTTACAATGGCTCAAAGGAATATTTACACATTGTGAAAATAGATGACTGTACTGTAGATGAACCCTTTACTTCAAAAACAACTACATTTCAGCCCTGACAAGAGAACAAATCTTTGCTAATCCTGGTAGGTATGTGTACACACTAGACCATATTAATGTACTATTACAGGAGTCTGACTCAGAAATTTAAATTCACCTTTGTGCTATTTTTTGATTTTAACATCAAATCATTGTCAGTATCAGCATAGTTGAAACCCAGGACAATGGGAATTGATTGGTTTAATTCAATGTTACCATGGTATCGGAAGTCCTTTAAACTTGTTATGCCACAGGTCTTTCTTTAGGGAGGTTTGTCTTACCTGCAAACTCATTAAAATGGTTCCCAATATCAAAGCCCTGGTAGTTGTAGCCAGCATATTCATAGTCAATGAACTTTACATTACCTGTGTAGGACATGAAAAAGGATCATTTAATAACAGGATTTTGGCAAATCAATGATCCAACCCTAGACTTGTATATGTTTCAATGTATGTAACCTGTATTATATCCCCCACATAAAAGCTTTTGTGTAGTGTGCATGCACTTTAGTGTTCCAGGGTAAGGCTGTGCATTTTGAAAAAAATGGCACTGCAAATTACTATAAATGTGGCTCAAGTTTACACGCTATGAACAAAAAAATAAAAAGCTCATAAAATACGTTAAATGTATACAGGGTTATGAAAAACATGGTGCACTCTATATGAATCAGAAAATATTGTGTTGATGCAGTGTACTTATAAGAAATCATGAAAATACCAGTTATTTACCATTATATAAAATGGATGTACATTTAAAAAGGCAAAAAAAAGTGTCACATATGGGCATAAATGCATAGTACATAATTAATTTTGCGATTTTAGGTGGTGAAGACACAAACACTTTTCTATTCTTTACCACAGGAAGGTTTCATACATTAAAGTCACCATTACGAGAGCTTTGAATGCCCTCTTGTGGTTCAATGTGAGCAATTGTATGAGCAGTGTCCTAATAGCTTAAAGATTATCAAGGCAAGTATTAAAGGAAAAAAATAAAAGATCCTGTTGACTCTGCATACTGTTTAACCAGCTGCATGAACACAAGCCCCAAAATACAAAGCCTTACCCCAATCAGCATTGTGCCGAAAATATGACATTCATTTTCTTATGTATAACTGTATTGTGTGAGCTAAAGCAGGTGCTAAACAAAATTTGAGAAAAGCTATCACAATTAACATCTTTAAAACAATGAACTTTCTTCCAGTGGCATTACTGTAAGTTAGTAGTACTGTACACAGTATGTGCTTTCAGGCAGAATCCCATTACAGTTAACATTATTTATAAAAATAAAAAAAACTAAACAAAATGAAGCTAACAAGATACTGATTAGGGTTACCAGGCTGCGTGCTGTCCTAGGGGGGAGGTACATGTGAACAAGTGGTGCCAAAGACCTCCAGTCAGTGTGCTAAAGCAGCACGGCAGCAGCCACCGTGGGGCAGCAATGTCAAACCTAATGTGCAGCAGACGAAGAGAATTCGGCAAACTCACATCTCAAAAAACAAAAAACTTCACTTTAACATTCTGTACATTACTTTATGGTTACCACCAGTCTTCTCTGATCCCAACCTTCTACTAAATTATTTCCAGCAGTACAGGATGGGCCCTGGTTTACGACTGGGTTTACCTTGAGCACAATGTAGTTTACTATTCTGCCATGACCGTCTGTCATGACCGTCTGGTAGTAGTATTCAAATATTGTATGCAAAACTCAACCATGTTTGGGGTTTTTTTTGTATCATTTTAAAGCAAGAATAATTGGGCTCCCATTTTTGGTTATCATATTGTACTGCATAATTAAAATATAATTTTAACATTGGTACAGAAGCCTAAAACTGCTGTTCATAACTAATTAAATATATAAAGTAGTCTTTAGCGGATTCAACTGCACGACTTCATCTTCATACATATGATAAACTATCATTATTTAAATCTCAACCTTAAATTTAAAATCTCCCTGCTCTTTCAGTACTGGGTAATGTAAAATGCATAAATTAAATAGTTTCAGTGTCTTCTATGGAAATTAATCTTACAAAAAATTGTATTGGGGCATAGCCAATACTGTGACTGGTTAACTGGTAGGCTGTGTCGAGTACTGTAGATGCCAAAATATGGCCACCTATATCTGGGACATAGCTATACGTGTTCCTCTGAACAAAGGCTTGTTCCTTGTTTTACACAATGTAATGATGTATAAAAAAAATAAAAAATACTGCCTAGAGCTTTCCAATTATTTTATCTATTACTGTAGGATAAAACAAGTCACTATCTAAATCCTAACATTACCATCAAAAACTGTTTTCATTGCAGAAATTTACATTTAAGGTTGAGACTCTGTATTAAAACTAAACATCCAGCAACTTTCATAAATAACAATAGAAAGTTTGCTACAGTAGCTACCACAAATCAGTCCAACATTTTTTATTTTGCATATCTGAGTGTTGAGGTTTGGTAACTGAATTGCAGTAAATATTGGAGAACACAGTGATACTGTAGCACTTCTGTGGTCTAAACTTTTGTAGGTAAATAAATGTATATGCCAAAAAACTTCTCATTTTACTATATTCCAAAGCAGATCTGTGTGCTCCTATTTCTTGCCAACTATATTTCCTTGAAGCCTGCATCACAAGGATAGTCTAGTGTATGGGCTTAGAAGGCCTGCATTATTTCACTACTGATAGTCATTATTAGGGATTTTAATGTTGACATTTTCTATTGATCAATTAATCATGTGATCTATGAATCGATTACTCACACTATGAAATTGTATAGATCACTTGCTGCGCTACGTTATACAACATGTGATTAAACCAGCGTGTGGCTACCTACTGTCAAAAAAAGTTGTATTTACATTTAGGCATACGAGGAGAACGACAACTGTAAATGGCTAATTCTAGCAGCAAAGTGAATAAAATGTTCAAGTTAACGAAATACGCTGATACACGGACGACGGAGAGGTTCTACCCGATCCAAATGATGAAAGTGATGGGAAGACAATTCCAAGTAATAGAAATTATTAACATAATGCTATTTACTGCAAATATTTCATAATGCCAGCTAATATTTCATATGCGTGTATCTACTTGTATGTAATTGGAAGTTAGCCAAAGTGAGTCGTTTAAAATATTAACTTTGTTTTTAATTGCTGTTTTTGGTATACCATAAGCTTTCAAGTTTCAGACTAACAAAAGCTAACTTACTGAGTGCTATTTTATTTAGGTTAGCTGAAGAGAGATTTAATTTATTGAATACTATTTTAGCTGAAAAAAAAGTATGATATAGCTATTCATTTTTTGATACCATTTGAAAGAAATATGTTGAATACAAAAAAATAATAAACTTACTTGCGACTAAGATGATACGATAAACTTGTAATACTGCCGTGAAAGAAAAGCATCAATTCTGAAATATGGTAGACCTTCCAGCTGCTTTTTTGCCAAGGTCTTTTGATACAGGTAGACAAGATGAATCGACCAATTATTTTATAAAATCGATCAAAGCCCAGAGGTGTGATTAATCGATTAAAACCCCTAGTAACTATGGTGATAAAAACAGTAATGCATAACTGTGCTGATTAAAATTCATGTCATTAAGTGCTGATGTATTCCTTCCACCCCAGCATACAACTTAAATAAAATCTACAAAACAGGGATAGATTTTATTTTATTTTTATTTTTTTATTGAGTTTGCTATTTGGGTCTGTTATGTAGAAATTCATTTTGAGCTCTATTATGAAGCAGATTTAAACGACAAATAAATAAATAAATAAACTTAGAACTATGAAAAACTACTCAGGATAATAAACCAACTGTTCATCCCTGCAACCACATTGTTTATTCCTTATTGTATTTTACTGTAAAACATTGAAAATGCATATGCTAGTAAAATGCAGAGATGCAGTTTTTTTGTATTATTCTAAGAACTGCAAATATTGCATAGTTTCACATGGCACACAGAGAGTGGCAGCTCTTTGTGTGTTCAATTAATTCAGAAACAACATTATAAAAGGTTTGACTACAAAATCCAGTAACCAAACCTCAGAAACATATACGTGTGTAAAAAGGATACCATTCAACAACACACCATGAAACAACCTTCTGTACCTTTTTGGGTATACTTTACATACCACCACTCTGTTACTATGTCTCTGTGAAATGTGTTCTGTATTAAAAATCAGATAAAACCAGTTAGAGTACTGGACCTGTTCCTGTACCACCTTAAAAAGCTCCTGGATCCCAGGTTTTCAACTCCCGTTGTGCAGTTTCAAAATGCCAGTGAAAGAATCATTTCAATCACTCAGTAATGACTTTAGGAGAACAAGTCAGTTCTACTTAGTCTCCAGTAAAAGCAGGGAGACTCCAGCACCTGGATTTTACAGCTGTCTCACTGGACTCCTGTTTTCTCCTGTCGATCCTAGGAGAGAAAATCTAGACAGAAGGAGCCGTGAAAATGCTCCCGATGGGAGCTACTACTAGGTGTGGATTTTCCATCTCGGGAACAATCAAATGTCGCAACTTAATTCTGCACAGGACAAGGACTTTTTGGTGTTAAATACATTGTTAACCACATGGGTCTAATTATAACGTATATGTAATGCATATTTCAAAATATATACATCCACACAATTTGCAATAAAACTACTGTATTTTATTTATTTAATTGTAAAATAAAATAAAAAGGAAAAAGTGACAACTTTAAATGTGGTACTCCATGTTTTTGTTGAATTCTTTATGTAATTAAAAATCAACATTTTATTTCATCTGTGATTTAACATACCAAGGGACTACATTTACTGCAGTATAATGCAGTTTGTTTGTTTTTTGAACAATTAGCAGAATGAACTAAGTCGTGGTCTTTTGGCATTTGGCCATTCTTTTGGTCCTTTCTAACTTTTGGCCCAACCATGCTACAATCTCTTAGATTAAACAAAGTTTACAGGTTGCAATAGAATGTCTACCTTCTTCCTATTAAAACGTTTCTATTATGTTGGAGGGCAACAACATGTCCATACAAGGAGTGGAATACCATAACAGCGTTCCAATTAATTAATAAGCATAGGCTTCTAAACAACATATGTTGTAGTTTTTAAAAGTATAATTTAAATCGATAACCATAGTACAGGTTTACCATGAAAATTACAAAAAACTAATCCCAAATCTGAATAGCAAATCAAGTTAATTTATGTTAATCATGTTAATTTAGTTATTGCTCACCTGTGATCAAATTACTTAAGACCTGCACTCAAACAGCATGCAATACAACAGCAGTTGTGCAGTTCTATGTAAGATACTCACCTTTCTCATTGAAGATAATGTTTTTGCACAAGAGGTCATTGTGACAGAAAACCACAGGGGAACCCAGACCTGAGAGACATTCCTTCATCCAGGCCATCTCATGCCGCAAGTCTTGAGAACTAGGGACTTCTTTTAGGAATCTGTTAGGAAATCAAACACAAAGGTGAGAACAGAATGTTTCTCTTTAGCCTGCAGGGTACATTGGTCCCCAAAAATCATGATTTGGCCTGCACCTCAAAAAAAGTAACTAGGCTTCAAATATGTTGCCAATGTTGCTGTAAATCACACATGGTTTGTAAACCGATCTAAATGTAAGGTCCTAGGACAAATTTCACTGTTCCACTTGTCTTTATTGTTCAATAAAAAAAAAAGTTACAGGTTTACATATGATGATTTACACAGTCACTGCAACAGTTAATATTCATGATACTGAACTTTATAGTTGAAAAGAATGTTCAAAAGGTTTCTTGCAAGCCATTGCTTGTCAAAACATGGTCCCTTATTTTAGACACAGCGGCTTTAGTTTAACACCACCCCTTAAAATAACCAATCAGCAAGAAGTAATCTGTCCTTGGAGCTTACATTTAGATTTGTTACATGGCAACACTTTACAGTAAACACCCAATTACCTTGGTGCTTGAGCTCCAACCTCCCAGCATAATTTACTGCTGAATTATTTTAGGCATAGCCACTTTTATTAATTTTTCCATATTAGATACTAAAACTACAAATCAGTAACTTCTGCTAATACTGCTGAAAGAGTTAACATTTTTAAATTGTCATTGAAAGAGGGTAAATTAGTGGGATTTAATTAATTAATTTTTTTAATTTGTGCTGTCCGATTTTTACCCACACGCCAGATAATCGTAAATCAGCATTTTATATGTGATGTGTTCTAAATAAATGTACATTCTAAATAAATGCATGACAAAATGCACAATTTTAAATGAAGTTCACAAATTACACACAACATAGATAGTCCCATTATTTTAAATTTCCATTTGGCTGCTGCTTGCTGGTGGGAAAGCCGTCCCCTGTACACTAGTAGTTTCCATAACAGCGAATTATGCTAACATTCATTTTTCTTGATCTCGTTAACATGCATTTTGATTAATGAGTTACCCTTATCTAGTCATTGAGACAGGAAGTGATGTAGGTGACCTGCGACAATTAAGCTTTTTAACAAGAAATGCGTTCATTAACGACCACATCAACTCAATTTCAAAGCATTAACGGATTGATTTAATTAACACATTTCATTTAAAAATCACTTGCTACTAAATCTTTCGTTACAATACCTCAAGTTTGATACAATAACGCTGTTGAAATTCCGGCTCACATATTATAAATGATATCTATAAAATGTAGAAGAGCAATAAATTGGATTATAATAGTCATTATTATTACTAAATCCTAATAAAATACATTCGAGATCTGTATTTCTATAAAATGGAATTTACAAACAGAAAGTAGTAGATGATAGATAAGGAGATGATTAATTTAATTAGTCATACATGTGTAAATCTGCACAACAAACAATATCAAATAATAACCGGTTACATAACTGACTTGCTACTAAACTGATCAGTGGAAAAGCTTAAAACATTCCTTTATCGGGCCAGATTAAGGGTTGTCTTCATTCAAAACAAGACTTTACTCTACAATCATAGTATGCTTACTTTGATGGACCAACGCCCTTTTTTTGTTTGCTGTATTAGACTGTACCATACAGCCAACACTCCCATATTTGTTAGCAACCACTTTTAAAAGCAATGAAAAAGGTGCAAAATATTTGACTGTTACCAGTCAATACAGGAGTGGTGAACAAATTAGCCCGTGGGCAGATAGGATGATAGCGCAAGATTAAAATTCTCTGTGAAACAGGCTGGAAACCTAACTGGAAATTAGGTAAATATTTACTTGATTAGTAAACTACCAGGGTTAACCAGTATGCAGCTCAATGTCATAGACACTGCTGGCAAGGAGAACAATTCTAGTTGTGCTGGTGGTTTTTATAAAAACAGGTAAATGGGGCAGATTCCAACCAGGTCCCAGGCTTGGGCAGCAGTGTGGAGTAGTGGTTAGGGCTCTGGACTCTTGACCGGAGGGTTGTGGGTTCAATCCCCAGTGGGGGACACTGCTGTTGTACCCTTGAGCAAGGTACTTTACCTAGATTGCTCCAGTAAAAACCCAACTGTATAAATGGGTAATTGTATGTAAGAATAATGTGATATCTGTATAATGTGAAATAATGTATAATGTGATATCTTGTAACAATTGTAAGTCGCCCTGGATAAGGGCGTCTGCTAAGAAATAAATAATAATAATAATAATAATTAATGACAGTGCCCTGGGCAGGAATATTTCGACTACACCTTTCAGGCTTCAAACATTTGCAATCTATTTCAATCAAATTGAAACCACAGCCACTCCAATTGTGACATACTTGTGGTGACTGACCAGTACAACCAAGGTGCTAGTATTGAATCCATTTCAAATCCCAGCTGCTGATTGGACACTATTTTCAAGTTGGCAAAAAATGTATTACAGAAAGATAAATTCCAGCATAGGTGCAGAAAGACAGGCCATGCTCTTTACCTGGTGTATAAAGACGGGTCAGTGTAAAACTGTACTAAATTATTTTGGATTAGGGTTATGGTTAGGGTTTGGCTGATTTAAATCTTAACACTAGAAGCCCCACGGCAGTCATTTTGGCGGTTTTTGGTTTTAAAATTTAATTTTCTCCAGTCGTGTAACACATATTGGGCTAAGCGTTCATGTACCTTTCTGTCCGTATGTATTAAATATTCTCACAAAGCATGAAATGCGGGAGTGCAGAATAAAGGAGATATATTACATTATACCTAAAAGCCCCAGGAGCAGTCACATTGACGGCCACACAGAAAACAATTGTATTGTGATTATATAGAACAGTATTCTACTTTATTATTTTTATTTACTAGTCCACAATGTGCTTAGCTGTAATTAGATTAGTCTCTACTCTCTGCTTGAGTGAATGACTGACAGTCTATTGTTTTTCAATCAGACTTTTCAAAGACTGGCGTCTGCTTGTCAGCTGTGATGTTTTGGTCAATTAGCATCGGGACTAGTGAAAATAAATACCAGAGATCGTGGGGCTTTTACAATGCAAGAAAATATGGAGTTGATGTTCTGGATCAGATGGCACGGAAGTATTCTGTGAAAGCTGGCTCCCGACGGTGGCCTTTTCAGGTGTTTTACAATGTATTGGACCTAGCAGTCATCAACTTTACAAAGAATGCACAAAGAATTTACCAAGGAGATAATATATTTTAGTTTTTAATTAATTAATTAATTAATTAATTAATTAATTAATTAATTAATTGTTTATTTAGCAGACGCCTTTATCCATGGCGACTTAGAGACTAGGGTGTGTGAACTATGCATCAGCTGCAGAGTCACTTACAACTACGTCTCACGCGAAAGACGGATCACAAGGAGGTTAAGTGACTTGCTCAGGGTCAATGAGTCAGTGGCTGAGGTGGGATTTGAACCGGGGACCTCCTGTTTACAAGCCCTTTTCTTTAACCACTGGACCACACAGCCTCCTGGGAACTTCGCAAGAAGCATTTGGAACAGAGGGAGACTGCCAAGCGTGTACCCACAGCTGAAGCTGGCAACCTCACTGAGAGCTGCAAGAGACGCCAATGCCAGGGTGGCAAGTGTAATAAAACTTCAGACATTTTCTGTATTGATTGTGAACAGCCTTAGACTCAAGGTAAAGGAATACCATTTTGTCGAAAAAAAAAAAAGAAAAAAGAAATTTGACTTTTTTTTATAACTTCTTGTGCTGTACGCTTCTGTAATATGTTTTCTTCTAATTTTATTTATCTACATTGTTCAGTTGCTTTTGCACATCTGACAATAAACCGATTGCTGTTGAAAAGTTAAAAATGTATTGCTATCGTTTCAGTTTTATAAATATGTATGTTGTAAACCAATGTCTGTTCAGATGTTTATTTACTTACATTTTCTTGTTTTGATTTGTAAAATAAATGTTCATATGTATTTACATTATATATATATATATATATATATATATATATATATATATATGCGCTTCGGTTGTTCAGATGTTTATGTAACGTACTTAATAATAATAAAAAAAATCTAATTACATCTGACTGTTTCTCCTTTCGTTATACTATTTAATGTTTTGAATACAGCCGTCAGAAAGACTGCTGCGGGGCTTCTAGGTATGAGTATATCTCCGGTCCTTCTAGTGTTAAGCTCTTTAAGTGTTAAGGTCTTTCTACCCCAATGCCAAAATTCCTAGAAATCATACAGTACCAGATGCAAATGCAACATGTTGGTGGAATGTTTTTATAAATACTGGTCAATAACAATGTTTTCTGCGATTATTTTTCTTATCATTATCTTTGAAGCTACAAGCATGCAATTATATAAATCCTTACCTATGGTTTACTGCTTTGTCCTCAAACTCGGTAGGGGCAAGGGAAAAATACTTCTCCATCTTCATCCACAAGTTGGACTTTGGGACCCAGCCGTTGTGAGCATGAATAGCGTGGAATTTGGCCAACTGTCTGGCTATTAGCCTACAAAAATAAAATCAAGCATGAGAACGCAAACCTGTAGAGTTAACTGGATCATATATTTTGAATGAATGATTTATAAAAGAGTGAAACAATAATGTCAGCTGTTTTCCCCATTTTTAACCATCTCAAAACAAATGTTTAACAAATCAAACATTCCACTGTCAAATAACAAAATTATACACTTTAATATTTACATTACAATTTCACTAAAATGCTACCATTTATTGAGAACATAAATAGGGCAACCTACTAAAGATTCAAAATGCCAGTTAAGTGGAGACCCTTAGGACTAAAATCAAAAGCTGCAGTAGTAAATCATGATAAATGAAACACAATTATAGCATTGATTTACATCTAACAGTGTTCTGAAAAATAAAAATATTGTCCTCTAGCCCAAAAAGTCAGGAGTTGTATGGTAAAATAAAGGGTGCATACTATGTTTAGCAATCTCTGTTTTACACATGATTGAGTTGGCAGATGGCAGTTACATTTCATTAACCCATTAAAAGTTGGGAGATGCTTGCATTCCATTACACCTCTGGACACATACTGTCCTCCCAGAAACCCCATTACAGTTAATGATAATGTCTAATTTTGAAATTTTGGTCCAGTGGTTAAAGAAACAGGCTTGTAACCAGGAGGTCCCCGGTTCAAATCCCACCTCAGCCACTGACTCATTGTGTGACCCTGAGCAAGTCACTTAACCTCCTTGTGCTCCGTCTTTCGGGTGAGATGTAGTTGTAAGTGACTCTGCAGCTGATGCATAGTTCACACACCCTAGTCTCTGTAAGTCGCCATGGATAAAGGCGTCTGCTAAATAAACAAATAATAATAATAATAATAATAATAATAATAATAATAATAATAATAATATCTGCTGGAGTAAAAGCTATGACCAAACCGCTTCAAATGTCTGTATATCAGCAAGCTAAACCAGTTTTACAGACTGCCATAAATTGGTATACGTCTGAATAGAAAACCAGTTTATTTCAGAATGTGTTACAATCCAATGCTGTATAATGTTACATATGAAATGAAAGACAGCAAGGTGTTTTCCTCATTCTAAAGTGGCTGTGGCTTTCGTCCAAACATGTTTCCACCACGTCCTTCTCATGAGCAGAATACTTTTTTGCAGTGCATCATCATACATTGGTTATTAAACATGTTTACACTGTGTAAAGATATTTTTATACAAAGAGTGTGATCACTTGTGTCAGAAAAACAAAACAATACACCCACTATGGAACTGTACATTCATATTACTTGTCACACGTCTTTGTTTGCCTAAACAGCATTTGGAGTCCTGGCAATATAAAAATATATTAATTATTATTTGAAGTCAGGTACTGTATTATTTTACTGTAACTTCTGATATAATAAAAGCTTGGTTGAATAATTTCCACAGCAAGGCCATGGCCTGGGTAGGGGTGCAACAGATTTCAGGTCTGTAGTAGTACATTGCCTTGTCTTTGTTATTTTTTTTTTTTTAACATAACAAGCATTGAGAATACCGCCTGTCCACCTCTAATTTAACCAAAATCTAAGTATATTTAGCTAACTCTCTTTTCTTTTAAAATGTTACCAGGCGACTCTGCAACCTACAGCTGTATTGTCTGCATACTGTTGTTTCACTGCCCCCTTTTCACACTACCCATTTTTCACACTCCATCTTTATTGTTATTTATCTTGAATATAGCCGATTTTATTTCTCCCCAATATTTCATTGTTTAATGTTCCAGATGCACCTTTTCCCTTTATTGCGTCTGCGTGTGCTCTCTGGCTGAACAGTACTGAAATTGACAAGCAGCATCGGGAACTGAAACTGACGTGGCAACTGGTTTTTAGAGGGTGACTGCGTTCGTTTTTTAAAATAATGTTATCACATAACGTGGTGATTCAGTTAAGACATTTCTAAAGTAAACCAAGTGAAAATTAGTATAATAGCTTGCCTTGTTTTTTTTTCCTTCCAAAACTGACAAACTAAACATTATCCAACACTCAATGAAAAAACATCACACAACATGCACTGCCTCCCTCGTCGACGTTGCGTTCTTAGCAAGATCTCTCGATTTGCTGAAAATAATTGTGAAAGCTTATAATACAAAGCGAAAGTTGTTTAATATCATATTAGTGTTTACAAAGACACCACACACCTGTTTTTAATAGGCTAGAACATAAAGCCTTCAACTCTTTATTGCATACATTTTGTCGTGTTTATTTTTTATTTGGGACTTGCTATTTTGTCCTGTTTCTTTTTTTTATTTTATGCATTATGTTTGTTTGTTTCTTATTTCTGTGATCTGTGATGTCTGTATGGTCTTTATATTTTTTTATTGTAAAAGAGCTTTGGGATACTAGAGGCACAACTGTATTGTCAGTTTTTTATGCTTTTGTTTTTATTTGTGATCTGCAGTTTCATGGTCTTTTTTTTATGGCTTAGCATGCAGCAATCACATGTATTCAATTGGACCAGTTAGGAGAATTGAATAAATAATCAGATTGTTTTCCAAATGGTTTCATGTGGGTACATCCGTCATTAACATTTTTGAAAATCCAGTAGTGCACCAAATATAGCCTTGCAACCAGATCATATTTCTCAAGAACAGGCAAGGATAACCCTCCTAGTTTAGAGAGTGAGTCTCCTTTCCTTTATTCTGGGCTGGGAACCTTCCATAGAAAATCTACCCAACAGTGAGATTGGCAGCATTTTCCAGTTCAGCATGTTCTACTCATAATTCTAATTATTATACTGATTATTGGCAACCTAAAACTTCATTCCAATCATGCAAATAAACATTTTACAGTATGATTTTTTATAGACCCGGGCTCCCAAAATAATATCTACAGATCAACTTCTTCATCTTTTTAGGTGTAAAATTGACTGCACTGGCACTATAAAGGGGTATTCACACTAGTGTTTATTCACTGCGCTTTCGATGGTAAAAAAAAAAAACACGAACCTGGTAACAAATAATCTCAACAGTGTCATTGGCAACAAAAACATTGTTTAAACAAAATTAGAAGTATAGACAGGACTACCAAACACAACCATTTCGATGCATCCTGATGTTTATTTAAAAAAAAAAAAAAAAAAAAAAAAAAAACACAATACAGTAAACGCAGGTAGATGCATCAGACAGCATTTTACATTATTAGGGAAAAAAATACACCGAAAACCTGTAGTCAAAACAGTGCGCTTATTTTATCATACCAATGGTGCTTACTTTCTGATTTCCTCATATTTTCCCTTCATTTCTGTTTGTATTCTTTATCGAGATATTTCTTATGCTGCTTATCATAAAGAACAAGATATTCTGCACTGCTATAATCAGACGTTTCCCCATCTTGCCTGTGATATTTGAAGTGCAAGTCTGAATACAAAAATAGCAGCGAATAAACGCTATAGTTTGAATAGACCTTAAATGTGAAAAATCCCCCAAGTATTTTGCCCCTGGACCCCAGTGGGGGCCTGATGGGTCCCAAAACCCCTTGCGCGTAGGAAAACACGCACCATTGTTCCACATTGCGTAACCCTATAGCATCCACTCACTATTTTCTGTAGGAGTCTAACCCTGGTTTCAGGGATTGGTTCTGGTACAGCTCTGCAAAAAGGGGGCCTTAACAGTGGAAACACAATGTTAGATAAACTTGGTAATGAAGCAAGAACATCCCCATTCTTTTAAAAATGAAATTGCTGATTAAATAGAATCATGATGTAAATTAAACTGCTTAATCCATCTTTTGAAAAACTGAATGACGGACTGAAAGTAGCCAATATATAAGTTTTGTGCTTGTTTTTGATGTGTCAATAATCCATTGGTGCAAATGCAATTTAAAGAGTAAGCAGCGGGGTTCCGAAAAACATAGTGTTGTACGTCCCCACATGTTGCTACAACTGTTTAAATAAAGTACTTGAAATTTTTCTTTTCATTTTTAACATCTTGACAACTTTTTACAATTATAACTTTAGTCTGTTTCAAAGCTCTGTTCAAAACAGCTGCTCCAGTGCACAAGGGTTTGAGATCTGTCACTGCAGGAACATTTTTTTAAAAAGTAGCAATAAGTGCTCTCGCTTTTCTGTTTGCTACCACATTATGGATCGTTACTGCTGTGTTACCTGTTTGACAATGTGGGCAATAATCCTTAAACTAGCAGTGGTCTACCTGCAGTGATTTATACCCCTTCTCCACTGGCACATCCGACCTGCGAGGGCTCGCTACAGTACAGGTACGGGTGGTTCTCCACTGGCTATTTGTCTCGTCGACCGAGAACTAAATCGTGGAACTTCGGCTTCACGGGCAGCGAGTGTAATGAGAGAAAAGTTCAGCCTTGGGATGCTACGGAAGTGCAGGCTCTAGTTTCATCAGGAACATCTGCAGTTGTGTGTCAGAAATGAGAAAGTTAATACCTGAATTTCTGACGATTTGAAGCAAATGGGCATAAACCGCAGGTACAATACACTTAACTCACACTCAAAAACACAAAATTCTACCAAATGTCTCATCCTTGACCTAAATTATATTAATATAAAGAAACAAAATGTGGAAAATAAAACAATTAAATTATTTACAAAAATATAGTAAAACAAAATACAACTACACTCTCGTTGCGATCACGCAGTTGCTTTTTTTTTTTTAAGCACCCAAACAAAAAACAACTGTTAGAAAATAATACTTAAAAACGGGACATCTTTGGCAAATCATATTTTTAAAACCTACAACAGAACTAATTGAACTTTATTAAGTCAATATAATCAGTAAAATTTGTGGATTGTAAACAGTGATGAAAGTGAGGAGAAAAAAAAAAAGCTGAAAAGGTTGCAGGAATCTGGGATCCACTGCCGTGTTGTTTTTTTTTTGCTTAGGAACCCAAATTGAATGAAGATTCAGATTACACCTGAAATTAGAATCTATACCAAATAAGTGAATTTTAACTGCTAGTTTTACAAACCCAGAGATACCAACACTTGAGCGTGAACAAAACAGCACCTGCCAAGCAAAATTAGGTAAATTATTTATTTATTTATTTATTTATTTATTTAATTTATTTATTAAGACGGGACAGTAAAATAGGGTATGTGAAACTTAATGTAAGTATCCAGTCAAATAAAGTTGAGGTAAAATATATATTTAGTTTCAAGTGAAATCTATTTTTTCTTACCTGTGCACAAGGGCTGAAATAAATGCTGTACAGCACGTCCTTTCTTTTAATGTTCTTGTTCCTTTGGATCTCAAATGCACCTTGTTTACATCAGAAAGTCACTCCCTTTTAATTGTTAAAGGTCAAAAAAGAACTATGTACACTTTCAATTGTTCTTGTAAATTTCTATTTTTGAGGCACCTTCCTTTCCCAGTTTTTTTAGCTTTAATAATACTATATTATTATTATTATTATTATTATTATTAATAATAATAATAATAATAATAAGCCTAAACATTGAACCTACAAAAGAAGCCACACAAAATACCTTCAGTGCGGGCACACACAAGACAAGATCTTTTTAACTTGAGCTAACCATCTACTCGTTTGGGCCTATTTGCAATACTAAGCATTTCATATTGTAAATGTTTATTTTAAGCACAAAGTTGGCATTTTCGGCTTCATTTTATGTTAACATGGAAAACAATGTAAGAAAATGTAGTGCTAAAAACAAACACTAATTGCTTATGTCATGTAAGTTCAATACAAAAAATGTTTAAACTTAAAAAGGGTCCATGTACAACTTTAAAAGGAAAATCTTAATGTTCTGTAAATAAAAAGTTTAAAATGACCCCTTCATTTTTCACTCTGTCTTCTATGGGAATCAAATGTCTGGCAACTTATTGTTTTTCAAAAGATGCTTGTTTAAACATGGGGTGTATTTTATAATTCGCTGGATCACCATGTTTGTCTCCATCAACATCATGTCACAAAGAAAATGCAGATGACAGGCTGTAGTTACTGCGACAAGTATTTATTATGTCTACATGTTTTCTGCAGAGAATATGGCTTTCCAACGCCTTGTACCCTCTTGATCCATAATCAGGGGTTCACATAACTGGTACGCAGGTACGCATGCGGACCAATTAAAAAAATAAAGACTTAGTTATTGTTGTATAAGACGCAAGCGTACCGTCAGTATATTTTTAACAATAAAGGCAGAGACGGTGCTCACGGTTTGAAGGTGAGCTATACATGGCTAATTTATTGATTATTCCAGTCTACAGCCTTCGCCAGCACCTTCCTTCCGTTCCATTATTTTCACCATTTTCTGCAATGTGAACTATAGAACTGCACCGTAACTGTTTGTGGACCAATGAAATAGCAACTTGCCAAGACAGCCGTCTGCAAGCATCAATGGGGTACGTAATGTAAAAACAACTGCCTTAATGAAACTGTGCCTTATATTTAAAAAAAAAAAAAAAAAAAAAAACACACACACAACAATACGCCCCTCACCAACTGTCACAAATGTGTTAATAGCTTAAAAAAAAATTAAGATAAAAAATATATATATTATAAAACATCAGGAACATTTTTTCCCCCCTGATCTGCACTGATCACATCAATGCCCCGGGGGACTGGGTAAAAGCAGAAACACGCCAATCAGCGGAGATTTTTCATCTCTGTATAAAGAATATTATAAATATATTTTTAAATATATTTAAAAATATAGGGATACAAGATACAGCTGTACTGCATCTTTTGGCAAACTGAGTTAATTAATAACAACTGTCTTTCGTTGCGTGTGAAGTCAGTAGCACGGCTCTGCTCTGCAGTGGAAAAACAACCCAGGCTCTCCTTAACCTCACCGTGAGGGCTCAGTACAGCCCCGGCATGGCTGTACAGTGGAAAAGAGCTATTAGAGGACAGATCTCAAACCATAGTGCCCTAGAGCAGCCATTTTAAAAGAGCTTTGAAACAGACTAAAGTTATAAGTGTAAAAAGTTGTCAGGATGTTAACAATGAAAAGAAAAATTACAGGTGCGTTATCTAAACGGTTGTAGCAACGTGTGGGGACGTGTAACGCTGTATTTTTCAGAACCCTGCTACTTACTCTAAGTCAATCAAATACATTTTAAACAATGCTGGAGGCTAAAGCAGTTTTATTTATGGAATGATTATGTTTCTGGCAGTCCTACTGGGTTGTGTGCATTTTTTCATTTTATTTTTTTATCCTTCATGTAATTAATCTTGTCACACTGTTATAGTGCCAGTGGGTTCATGTTCGGCTAGGAGTATTCCTCTCACTGTAAATATCTAAGCAAACACCCCTCAATTCACATTATATTACATTTATACAAACCAGGCAGCAAAAAAACAGAATTCACTCTCAATCTTTTTTGATTATGAAGGATTTTATAATAACTGAATGCTAGTGTTTCAAACAAACTTTGCTTTTAATTACAAGGGATCAACAGCAAGTGAAGGTCCCTTGAATAGTAAAATACATGTTGAATTTACAGTCAATACGGCTTAACTGGGAATTGTGAAATCATGAGTACTGCATACTGGCATCTGGCCTACATGGTGGTTTGTGAAAGCACATTACATGTATGAGCAACAGAGCGTAGTAGTGTTTTGAAGTACTGTACCTGAAAAGCTCTGGTTGGCGGATGTCTTCTGGGTCAAGGGCAGTCCCATGCATGAACTGATAGCACAGGCCATTGTTGAAAGTGCAGTAGAGAGGGGGTGCACAGTTGTGAGCATGCAGCACACGAAAGCTCTTCACTTCATTCTTACGATCCACAAAAAGCTCAGTCTTGTTGCCATATATCCTTACCAGGACTACGTCCTCCATCCCCTCGCCAACATAACAGCCAATGAGCTTGTTAGTAATGCCATCTGTGAAAAGCTATGGACAAGCACAAATATAGTCAATAAAGTGTCCACAGGATTATAAATCATGACGTAGTACTGGATATAAATAAGGATGCCTGCAAGTATTAGTACATCAAAAAACCTCAGTAGATAGATACTGTAGCGATCCGTGCGTTTGTGTTTTTATGCTGTATCTGCACTGTGTTTCCCGTGCACTGTAATTCTGCTGTGTATGTTATTATTATTATTATTATTTATTTCTTAGCAGACGCCCTTATCCAGGGCGACTTACAATTGTTACAAGATATCACATTATACATTATTTCACATTATACAGATATAACATTATTTTTACATACAATTACCCATTTACACAGTTGGGTTTTTACTGGAGCAATCTGGGTAAAGTACCTTGCTCAAGGGTACAACAGCAGTGTCCCCACTGGGGATTGAACCCACAACCCTCCGGTCAAGAGTCCAGAGCCCTAACCACTACTCCACATGTGTTTACATGTTGTGCTTCTATGTTCCTGTTTGTAATTGTAATCCTCCTCTCTGTATTTCCCGCCACTGGTGTGTTTGCCTCTGTCTGTGTAGTCCAAGCCTGCGTGTGGTGCCTTTCATGTCTCCCCTGTGATTGGCTGTTGTTTGTCTGTGCCCATTGGTCCTAGAATGAGGCCAAGGACCAATGGGATGTGTGTAAGCTCCGGTACCCTATTTGAATAAAGAGGCGCTGCGCCGGCATTTTGTGTTGTTGTTTGGGTTGCCCTAGTTCCTGTGTTTAAAGTTGTATGCTGTGAAGCAGACAGAGCAGTGGACTCTGGTGGGCGCTGAAATAGTGTCCGAGAGTTTGATAGCTGTGAAGCAGACAGAGTAGTGACTCTGGCTTGGGTGCGGAGAGAACGTCCAGAGAAGAGAAAATAAAGACTTTTTGGAACCAGGAACAAAGCGTGTCCTCCTGTTTTCTGCCTCCTGTTAAAAGGCTACAATACTTTGACCAAAGATTTTTGTTTTACATGTATTGCTTTGTTTTTGTCTTTACATTTAAAAGCAGGTTTTGTCCACTTCCACAAGGCAGGTAAAATAGCAAATACAGTAGTAGCTCTGTACTGGTCAAATAAGTAATATCAATATAGTCCTAAAATTGTACTTAAAAAAACTGCTGTGTTGATTACAATAAGAACACTCTTCCCTACTCTCACTACGTTTATTACAACTAAAAGGGTTGTGGGCAACATTCCAGTTCTAATTTGCTGTTGAATTTACAATTGACTGTGGGTCAGAAGATTGTTAGGAATTTTATTTTGTTCATGCCAGCTGTTTCATATATTTGCTGATCACTGTGTTTTCTAATCATTGATGAATGAAGCAACTAAGCTACGTGTAAAACGTTCTTTATCCTTGGTTTGAGAGGCGAAATTGCATTTGCATACAGAGGAATCAGCATTATGTGGAATTTGTACCCCATCTGTACAACGCAACTCTGAAACTTGTTTATTTGGGTATCACATGAGCCATAAAAATGGCTGGAATGTTATCGCCACAAATATGAGTACAGGAAACGGATACCTATTGACAGACAACACAGCTCAGCTCTTCTTTAGCTAATCAAGCTTAAATTAAGCCATCATGCTGACTGAACTACATAAAAAATTAACACTACTGCCTCTCTATGAATAGAACAAAACAGAAGACAAAAGAAGAGAATGGGAAAAGTGAATTCAAACCTGCACAAGACAATACTTTGCAGTTTTCTAAAATATGAGTGTGGTCTTCAAAGTGTGTTTTTTTCATATATTGTTGTCATGATTCAAATTAAATCTTCAGACTTTGCTGCAAACTAGGAACACAAATAATGCAGCCACTAAATTACAGTAATTGGGTGAAAAGCCCTCTTATCTTGACTTCAGGCCATCACTGGCAGAAACATTGCAGCGTCTATTGTTGGGCAACCCTCAATCCATAAGTATGTCACAGACATACTGTACAGTACACCCCAGCCTACTCTTTAGATTACTTTGACCAACAACCAAGGAATGTATTGTACACATACAGATTTAGGTATTCTGTTACTCTCAATAACTACTTGTGCTAAACACAGTCCATATCATGTTTCATCACAATCACATAGGAGTACTTCAATGTGCTTAAATATTGAAGCACAGCACATGACACAGGATCTGGTAGATATGTGAAGAATTGTTCACATATCATATTTTTTTCCACCCACGAAGTGGGTGTTGATTTAGGCTTGTTAAATAAGGCAATATCCAAGTTCATAGTCTTACAAGATGGGAGAGGTCACAAGCACGTTGTCATCACAAAGCAGGAAACTGCAATGTTGAGGCTCTGGATTCAATGGTAATCTCATTTCAAATGTAGAACATCTTTATTATACTGTACCAGCCAACACCAAGAACCACTATACAGTAGTCAATCTGGCCACATATAGTGAATGTCTAGACGATAGCCAGATTTGGAATTAAGAATTAAAGAAATAATCTTCGTGTACAATATTTGGACCAAAAATGTATTTTTGTATGTTGTGTGTGACAAGCATTGGTGGACAAAGCTACCTCCACCTGTACCGTAGATACTGTAGAAATCCCCATCTGTTGATAACAGAAGTAACAGGTTTGACTGGTAGATATAAAGGGAGGGGACCACACAAACATGATTTAAACCCAGAGTAAACAACAGAGTTCCTAACTTTCACCTTGAATATGTACTTATCAAAAAATAAATACTCAAAAAAGATGAGACACAAACATGATCAGTTCAACAATATCTAGCTCAAAAGGGACAGGCCGCCTCAACAGTGTACCAAACACCCTTAGCTAAACTATGTAAAATAGAATAAATAAACTAGTGTTAACTACTACTATGGTTTTTGATATGCAGCTCTATATTGCAACCCAGTAGCAGCTACAGATACATACATTTATAATTAAACTTTGTGTAAGATTTAAACTCACATAATTGTGTATTTTTAATTAACACATACATATACACACACATATACATTATATACAGTACTGTGCAAAAGTTTTAGGCAGGTGTGAAAAAATGCTGTAAAGTAAGAATGCTTTCAAAAATAGACATGTTAATAGTTTATATTTATCAATTAACAAAATGCAAAGTGAGTGAACAGAAGAAAAATCTACATCAAATCAATATTTGGTGTGATCACCCTTTGCCTTCAAAACAGCATCAATTCTTCTAGGTACACTTGCACACAGTTTTTGAAGGAACTCGGCAGGTAGGTGGACCCAAACATCTTGGAGAACTAACCACAGTTCTTCTGTGGATTTAGGCAGCCTCAGTTGCTTCTCTCTCTTCATGTAATCCCAGACAGACTCGATGATGTTGAGATCAGGGCTCTGTGGGGGCCATACCATCACCTCCAGGACTCCTTGTTCTTCTTTACGCTGAAGATAGTTCTTAATGACTTTCGCTGTATGTTTGGGGTCGTTGTCATGCTGCAGAATAAATTTGAGGCCAATCAGATGCCTCCCTGATGGTATTGCATGATGGATAAGTATCTGCCTGTACTTCTCAGCATTGAGGAGACCATTAATTCTGACCAAATCCCCAACTCCATTTGCAGAAATGCAGCCCCAAACTTGCAAGGAACCTCCACCATACTTCACTGTTGCCTGCAGACACTCATTTGTGTACCGCTCTCCAGCCCTTCGGCGAACAAACTGCCTTCTGCTACAGCCAAATATTTCAAATTTTGACTCATCAGTCCAGAGCACCTGCTGCCATTTTTCTGCACCCCAGTTCCTGTGTTTTCGTGCATAGTTGAGTCGCTTGGCCTTGTTTCCACGTCGGAGGTATGGCTTTTTGGCCGCAAGTCTTCCATGAAGGCCACTTCTGACCAGACTTCTCCGGACAGTAGATGGGTGTACCAGGGTCCCACTGTTTTCTGCCAATTCTGAGCTGATGGCACTGCTGGACATCTTCCGATTGCAAAGGGAACTAAGCATGATGTGTCTTTCATCTGCTGCAGTAAGTTTCCTTGGCCAACCACTGCGTCTACGGTCCTCAACGTTGCCCGTTTCTTTGTGCTTCTTCAAAAGAGCTTGGACAGCACATCTGGAAACCCCTGTCTGCATTGAAATTTCTGCCTGGGAGAGACTTTGTTGATGCAGTATAACTACCTTGTGTCTTGTTGCTGTGCTCAGTCTTGCCATGGTGTATGACTTTTGACAGTAAACTGTCTTCAGCAACCTCACCTTGTTAGCTGAGTTTGGCTGTTCCTCACCCAGTTTTATTCCTCCTACACAGCTGTTTCTGTTTCAGTTAATGATTGTGTTTCAACCTACATATTGAATTGATGATCATTAGCACCTGTTTGGTATAATTGTTTAATCATACACCTGACTATATGCCTACAAAATCCCTGACTTTGTGCAAGTGTACCTAGAAGAATTGATGCTGTTTTGAAGGCAAAGGGTGGTCACACCAAATATGGATTTGATTTAGATTTTTCTTCTGTTCACTCACTTTGCATTTAGTTAATTGATAAATATAATCTATTAACATGTCTATTTTTGAAAACATTCTTACTTTACAGCATTTTTTCACACCTGCCTAAAACTTTTGCACAGTACTGTGTGTATATATATATATATATATATATATATATATATATATATATATATACATCCGTCGTGTATCCGCCCGTCACATATCCGACTTAACCGTTTATCCATTTATTCGTCATAATCAAGCTCTTCAGCACAGTGTGTGTGTGTGTGTGTCTGTGTGTGTGAGTGAATGAGTGAGAACCAGAACCAGGGATGGATACCAAAGAGTGAGTAAGCAAGTTGAAACCACTGACAGCTGGGCGAGTAGCCAGAGTTCGTTTATTATTGAACAGAGAAGATTAGTTCAGAGATTGTAGATCCCACCGAAGTTTTCACACACTGTGGTGTATGAACTCGCTATCACTGCTGGTAGTGTCACGTGAGCTGTTCAGTGTGTTGATATGTAAATAAATCCTGTTCGACTGCGGGGCGTATCAACTTCAAACCTCTATCTCGATCTCCTGCCTGTCACAAGCATTAATACCCTGTATCTTGCTAAACAATGGATTTAGGGGAGCTCCCTCATAAAAGCTGAAATCAAAACAAAAATTGTGTGAAAATTGTAATTGTTTCAGCTGAGTATAATGGTATTTAAAACAGGATTCATTGATCTGACTTTTTACATAGCCGCCCTTACTCTGGTCCCCATGCAGTCAGATACGCAACGGACTACTGTATAATTTATATATTATATATATATATATATATATATATATATATATATATATATATATATAACAATAATGCTCGTAGAGACGAAGTTGGTCGACAACTAATATTATACATCAGATTCCTTACATTTTATTATTTATTGAAACAAAACAAGAAAAACATTCTACACATTAGTGAGTCTTCATCAGTACAGTAAACAAAACAAACAAGCGTGTATGCGGTCTGTTTCAGGCAAAGCATAGTGGTCACCAAGGTGACACAGCTGATTGAATTCTTCCTCTGACATCCCGTCTGGTGTTGTCAGAGTGTAAGTTTCGTTAAGTTTCGTGTAAGGTTCGTATTTTCATTAGCACTCTCCTCTCCAACTACAGAAAACCCAGCTTTCTTGAAGCAAAGGTGGATTGTTTGCTGACTGACGGGGTCTCAAGGTACAGTACACAGGTAATCACTCAGTAACAAGGTGCAAACAGCTGATTGATCGATCTGTCAGTGTTTACTACAGTATAAGCAGTGTCTATGTTATTTAAATCTATGTGTATGGCACGTAAAGAGATCCAAACAGCTGAGTTTGCCCGAAATATCCGAAGTGCTTAACACAGTATAAACTACGCCTTTGTTATTGAAATTAATGGGAATAGCACATGTCAAATGTTACTTGCCCAATACAAACAGCTGCCCACAGTAACCCTGGACAGTGTAAGTGGTGGATACTGTGACACATAACATTAAATGTTACACTGTATTTTAAAACTACACACTTTCATTACAAAATTAGACTAGAAAACTTCACTAATTTCTTTTTTTTTTTTTTGTAGCTGAAAAAATATAACCTTGTGCTGACTAGCAGGCCCGCTGCCATTCTCCTCTGAGCATATATTTAAAGGTGTTTTTGTGTTGGTGTTTCAGTAATTTTTTTCCTTGTTGGTTTATTTGATATCTGGTGTGTTATTTAATACTGCACAGTAATACACACAACACCTAATAAGTTTGTAAAATAACTAATAGGGCTAAGCCCCCCCAAACTCTCCTCGTCTTGGACACGCATGCAATCCCCAATAATAATAATAATAATAATAATAAAAATTATAAATGAGAAAGGCCTCCCAGCCACAAATCCTGACTGCTGTGTTTGTGCATGTGCTGGAAGTGAACCCGAGTGAACCGTGGATCAAAGGAGCATATGTGCGAGACGTGATAAACCAGAAGCAGGAAGTAGAAATAGCTACTGCAGTATTTTTCTAATGGGCAAATAATAATAAGTGTACAAATAACATGTATATATTAAATGCTAAACCATAGTTTTCAGGGAAGATGGAATGGGTGGAGGGGAGCAGAGGCTGGGAGAGAAGGGGAGCATTCAAGCAAAAACGCATAAATACATTTTGAAAATTATGGGAGATGTCTCACTAGCAGGTGGACAATATCCCCAGCAGATGAGAGGCCTGAGAAAAGACCAGTTTGATGATTTTGATCCGAAACCGGGGAAGTTAGCTGTAACTATTAAGACTTAACTATTATCATTTGGTTAATCTCCATATTCCAATCCACTATTTATTTTGTTTATAGAACGGTACATTACATTATTGATATCTTAAGAGGAAAATCACACATCCCTGTTTGAACTGTAGTGTAATTTATTATTATTATTATTATTATTATTTATTTCTTAGCAGACGCCCTTATCCAGGGCGACTTACAATCGTAAGCAAATACATTTCAAGTGTTACAATACAAGTAATACAATAAGAGCAAGATGAAGAAAAAGAGCAATTTATGCATCCAAATATGAAGTTGCTGTAATTGAATATATTTTAATATATTGCATACTGGTACACATTGGCTGCGATCAGTTTTTAATATTTTATTCATTACCATACTTATTTTGGACAGATTTGTTCTTGATTTTAGTAGTTTAGTAATAATTCAGATTTGTGTTGATGCAACAATGAAAAAAACCAAAACAAAAAAAGCTGTACCCATTTGAAAATTGTAAGCATGCTCAGCTGTAAAGCAAGTTAAAACACAAACACACACACTATGGGGAAATGCTATAAAATGTGGTAAAATTATTGCCCAGCTGGTTTATCATTTCAGCTGCATACACCCTTGCAAAGAAGCAGTTCTGAAACAACCGCTGTATAAATATAGGCAAGTTAGAACTGTTGTGTTAGAGCAGGAAGAATGAACTAAAAACTGCTGACCTGTCTCTCCAGAATAGGCAATACACATTTTCTGCATTTCTGTACAGCATGCTGTTAATAAAGATGTGTTTACTCAATTATTTTAGTGAGCAGATATATTGGATTCAATCTACAAAATAACACTTGCATAAGTGAGACGGTTAACAATAGGTACCATTACATTAAAAGTAATATAACTATTTTTTCTTTTACTCTTGCACAGATCTTCCTTGCCTGTTCATGAATTTAATGTTGTCTCCTTCCTAAGGCAAACAATATTGAGATACTGAAGTCTGCACTATAACCAGATATTTTTGTGGGTGGCATTTCCTACATTCACTTCCTTATCCTCCTGCAACGGCCATCTGACGTTGTGCTAGAATCAGCATATGCATCACCTGCAAACAATCAAACTTCCCCCATTGCTAAAGTAAACAAGACATAGAAAGCGACATATAATATTAATGCATAATATTCTAAGTAATAAGTAACATGCGTTGTTCTTTTCTTTTTACTGTTTAACATACCGATGTTAAAATGTTCAAAATGAATTAGTTTATTCCTTCCAAAGGTTGCAACCTAGTTTTTTTCTCAGTTTGATTAGTGGTTTTGTAGGTCAGGGGTTTGCAACCGGGGGTACGCTCAGAAACGCATATATATATATATATATATATATATATATATATATATATATATATATATATATATATATATATATATTTTAACTATATTATATATTAGCACTAAACCACTGTGCATAAATATTTCATTTTTGTTTAGCAGCTCAAAGGTTACAGTCATTACAGTCAAAATTATCATCCACCTATACGTATGCATGATTTCAATTGAGCAGATTTCCACTCTGATATTAGGGTGGGTGAAGCAGACATCTGGCGACTGCCTATGGAGAGCTCTGCTCAGAGTGCTATATTACTCATGAACCTTGCAGTTTGCAACTAATTGTATAACTGAACACTAATCAGTGAAGCACAATCTGTCTGCATTTCATAGAAGTATAAATGCTCCAGTAAACATAAATAATAATCACAATACTCAGACTTTAATGGGTTTTTTTTATTATGGTTATTTATTAGGCGTGGTTACATTTGTTTTTGGTGTTTGGTAGACTACTGTACTTCCAGATTATCCTGTGTATCATTTAGAGTCAAAAATTGATACATTTCTTGCAAAAGAAAAACAAAGAAAAAGAACACAAACGAGTTTACAGAAAGTGTAATGCCACGGAAAGTTATACCTAGTCCCTTTGGATAATTGTTTATGTTGGCTTCAGAAAATGTTTGTTAGTTATTGCAGACTATTTTGGATTATAATAAATTTTACAGAAAAGAAAGTGAATACCTGTTTTCTAAAGAGATTCCCAAATACTGTCTTTTGATTTTGTGCTTCCAAAGACTTGTAATTAAAGTTTTAAATTACTGTTTGGTATTCTGTCCTAAACCACCAGTTTGTCAGTCCCAAACCGTTGTGACATAAATTATATATTTAAAAAAAACGGGAAGATGTGGTTTGTTAATCAGATTATTTTGTGGTACCATTGTAAAGGTTGAAAAACACTGCTCCAGGTAACTAATAAAGTAAAAAATATAAGGGTGACATGTATGTTTGTAAAGACTGGAGGACAGGCACGTATAACAGAAGTGCATTAAAGACAGGCAAACAGACACCAGATTCTGACACACTCAGGCTTAATCACAATTGGATAAGTGTCTCACTAAATATATATACCTTGAATGTGTGACACACAAACACTATGAATCTCCAGCAAGGGGACAATCAAACCTGGAGTGGCTATGTAACGTGTGGGCTTTTTCAATTCTCGCATTATATTTAAGGATCTTGGCGATGTTATCATGGCCCTGGTATCTTGGCTTTAGTGTAACTGTCAAAGGCAGGGGGGAACCTGCTTGCACCCACAGGATTCCCACAAGTGTTCTACAGCCTTTAGCAGGACAGCTTATTTTGACCCATACACAACCCAGTTCTTAAAGCAATATGTAGTTATGGTGGTAGCGGGTGACACATAGGTCCGTTATTGATAAGGTAGCTGTAGAGAGCTAGAGAACTGACCACCAAGACCAACTGTGCAGTACCTTAAAATAAACCATGATAACTAACACAAATACATTAATAATAATAATAATAATAATAATAATAATAATAATAATAATAATAATAATAAACCCTCTATCATGTGTCTTTATTGACATGATATCATGGCAACTATTTGGGAAGAACCTCTCCTCTGTTGTATCCCTGGTTCCATACTTACCAAATCAGTTTTCAATTCAATTTCAATTGCAAACTACTGGAAATTACCTCACTCGCCTCATTATTCATTCTCAAAACTGAGAAAATTAAGCAATGCACAATCAGAAATAAGACAAAAAAATAAATATTTTAGTGTTCTGTGATCTAAACTTAGGTTGTCAGAAAGATCAATGACATTCTTTTTTCGTGTATGTAGCAGTTAACACAGACTTTACAAAAAAAAACTGTAATAAATGACAGATGAAGCAGCTTGCTGAAAAAAATAAAATGGAAAGTATGTAACAAATTTCACTAATTAAATTTAGAGCACTACTGCAAAAGAAACAAAAAGTAAAAAAAAAAAAAAAAAAAAAAAAAAAAAAAGCCACACACCACAATACTGAACAGAACTGTGTTTAGAACCAAGGGGACTGTTTCAACATAGGGTAGATAATCCACAAACAAAAAGCAGGTAACATAATGAGGTTCATTTAACCATAATGTACTCTGCCCACGTAATTTACACTATGGACTACATTTTTGATAACCTATTTCTACAGTAAAGTCCCAAGGTTTAGAGCCTGATGAAACAAGAGAATTGAGAGGACATTTTCTAGAAAAGGCAGGCTGAGCAGAGGGGAAGTGAACAATCACGCCTCTCACGACGTTGTCATCGCATGAAAATATAGACACCTGCACTGGGTTAAGAATGATCTCGAATATTCTCTGAAACTGACATAATGACACAAGTAGTCTTGAATAAATACATGAACATTTTTTTTAAAGTATCCTTGTTTTAAATGTCACACACCGTACAATAAACCAGTACATTCCACGTTTACATATATCCTTGCAATAAGGTATGTGTTTCTTTTTAGTTGAAACTGCAGTACCGTAGCAAAATCGAGGATATTTTCATTATTGTTATGGTTATTTAAATATTGAACCTCGTGGATGCATTGTATCAAGATTTCAAAATGCAAAGCATATCCTCCTTGCTCCAGCTGCTGCGACTAGTTCCTTCCTATTATCTGAATACAATTAAAGATCCATTGCATCTTCACAAAATGCAATAACAGAACTGTATTCAGTGCCAAGTTAGTGATTGTATCTCGGTACTACGAACGACATGCAATGCAAAATATGTTTGAATGTACAAACCACGGCTAGCTAAACAGAATTCGTGTTAAGTATGCTGACAGTGCTACAGTGTTGCTTGATTTTTTTTAAGCGCTCTGTTTTCCATTTTCATTCATTTATATCGGCAAATGGTTGCTAAAAAGTGCAAGAAGTATCCTTTTGGGCCTCATTAAAATTGTCCTTCCTACTTCGCATTACTCAGAGTACAGTAAAGTGTACTGCGTAGCCACTTAAATTATACAATTCATCAAGACTTTCATTTTTCGAGGTCTTCAAAATTCTAGATGCGACATGTCTGTAGAAGAAAACGCTAAATGTAATAAGTTTAAAATAAAACAGATCTGTTTAATAGAAAATTGAAAGAAATAGGTACCTTCATTTTGACCTCTGACGGATCCCAACTGGGTCTCAGTTCCTTGATCAGTTTGATTGCTCCTGCACTGATATCTTTATCATCTACGGTAATATCTAATTTGGGAACAGCAGGGGCACAGGCGGGTACGTGGATATAGTTAGCCATTCTAGAAGACAGAACTTGGTTTCACTATGCGTTTCTATGTGCTCTGTCTGGATGCTTAAGCAGTACCGCCTACTTCGGGTATTTATGCCTCTTGGAAAATTCCACCCCTCCCTCTATGCAAATTAAGCGCATTGCATTGTGGTATTGGGGGTGTTATAGCATTATGAACCAAGGATTCACAGGGGGTTGGCTTTGACATCAACAGCTGGTAGCGAGATTTCTTTTTTACTGTATGATATTCTTGTTACTTAATTTCTTGTACATTGTTCTTAAACAATATTAGTTTTCAAATTCAAAATTATTCTTAAAAAAGCATTTCTATTAAATTAACCCATGTTTATAATTTCAACTTTGTGTTTTAACCTGAACCAGTTAGATTGAATTAACTTTTTAGCTGCAAAACGTGGCTTTTTGGGAGGAAATATAAATGTAACGCATGCTGTAGCTCGGTTGGCAGGTGTTCCAATGTACTGCAGTAGGCTTCTCATGCCTTCACCTCAAAAAAATAAAAAAAAACGTTGCAGACAAACTTCTAATTTAAATGTTCAATACGAACAAAAAAAAGTATTGCCTTTTTCCACTATGTGTAAATTCTAAAAATGTTGTTAAATGTGAAAAAGAATAATACCACGTTTAAAGATTGTTATACAAAGCTACTGTTAAGCATATTATTCAGATACAGTATGTCCCTTACTATAGGTGGGACTTGGGTCCAAAATGTGTGTGGGGATGGGGGGTATTGAAATTACCTATAAAAATGCTTTCCAGTCACTAAAAAAGTGTTATTGTCTATGTTGTGAAGCTACTCGACCATTGCCCAATTCAAAGTTAACCTGTGTTCCAAAAATGTATCAGTAACTATTTTTCTTTTGGCATAATTCCTGAAGTGGCGTGACCATGACTAAACCTCAACTTTAACCTGTAACCAGGGGTACTGTGAAGGTTTACCAATTTGCTGCGTTTTTCTATACCAGTTGTTTGGTCTACAGTTTTGTTGAGAGATACATTATTCCAGTTTATTAGAAAGCTGACTTTGTTGCTGTCCCAGCTTTTACACATTCACTGAAGGTTGAGCTGTATGTTTAAAATCATACAGTGGGATATGTGGAAAAGTTTAAGTTTGTAAATAGTTACTGGTTCATTTAACTAGAAGTCAATGAAAACATACTCGTCAGCTCTTAATTTAATATTCATGGTTTGTAAAAATGATTTCAATACTAACATCTACATACATTTGATATACATATACATTGTTATCTGTAGGCCCTATAAAACAAGCAGCATGTAGAAAAAAATAGTTTTTTGCCTCACAATTAACTTCACAACAAAGTTTGCAATGACATTCAAAAGCACCTGTTTTACCTCTTTAGTTTGAATGACTGTGTCAAAAATACTTTTTTTTTTTTTATCTGCAGCAAAATTTATCGGAAATATATCCAAACTGGAACTGCAGCATTGTTTTGTATACAATTGTGTGGTCTGATGCTTTAATTCAAAGACGTAATCCTGTTAACGTCCGTCCCCCTTATCAACAGAGCTACAAGCAGCTGGGACAGTTTATCTGTCAACATCAACAATTCAGTCTGAAATGTACAGTCCAGTGTCAGATTTCAAGGCAATACACTTTTTTTACGGTAAGTCAATAATAATAATAATACAAAGTTGTAACTTTTTGGATTTATAGGAAACACTTTATTTTGCTGCAAAGGTGTTCGCACAAATACTACAATTCAAACATTAAAGTAGTGTGAACAAGATTTCTGTTTTTTCTAAGCCCACTAATGACTGAACATAAAAAACATACAGGCGGCGTCTAATCTACTGGGATTAGAAAAATAAACCGTAGCAAGGTCGTACTGGCGGACAAATTTGCAAATCAGAGCGAAGAGATTGTCTATCCGGAGGCGGGATGCAGAGCAAGAGCTCTGGCAATAGGTCAGTGATTGCTATCCTGGCAGATGTTATACTAACCAACGTATGGTAAAAATTCAGTATTTAAAAAACAATAATATGTCGAATCAGTTACCAAAGAACAAGTCGGGTTGTGCAAAGCGTAAAGAGCAAAAAAGATGGCTACAGCTTGTCACAAAGAAGCAGAAAATGCAAAAAAATATATCTTGTAAATGGTTTAAGAGTGGGACGTTTGTTTTGCTTCCATGCTTTTGGGTTATTTAAATTGTTGTATCTTTTTAGTATCTCTACAGTTTAGAGAAATAACCTTGCTTGCTCATCTCTTACCGTACGGAAGAGCACTAGGGCCATGCAAGAAAAATAAAAACTAGACATTTCGAGTTAAAAAATGTTTTCTCACATGGCCTTAGAGCTCTTCCGTACTTACCTGATGATGTGAAGTCTCCGTTTCAAGTGGTAGAGTACCTGGTTCAGAAAGACCTGAGCAGAGGATTCCCCAACACCCAAATTGGACTGCAAGCACTGCTTACAATTCCAAAGTTGCTAGTGCTGAGCGATCCTTCAGTAAACCATCTTTGATAAAGAATTATGGTAACTGCGGCCAACAATGCCACAGGAGATACTGACTGCATTGGCTGTAATGTCAATTGAAAATAGACTTGCAAGACAAGTAAACCTTTTTGATGTAATCAAACTATTTTCATCATTATTTTACATTATTTACAAAGAAGAAATGTATTGGAGCATTGCATGGGAATTAAGGCAGGCTCACACAGATCTTTCAGGTTCTCGAATGCAGCGGTTTATCAAGCCGGGACTCTTCACTTGACAGGTAAAACGTGCTGCTTTAAATTGTTGGCCATGTGAACTTCTTGTAACAACCGGTTCCTACTCTTGCTGCAAGCCAAGCTCCTGATTGGTGGCAATGCTCCCGTCTCTGACATCCCTGAACACCTGCTGCAGTAAACCTTTGACTCTGGGTCACAGAACATTCCCGAATGCGGTTACAGCAGACCCAGGGTTGTTACACAGCTCTCCCGTTAAAGTTCCTTGTCCCCAAGGGGACCAACAAAGTCCCGGAAACAATGTGGGTGTCTGCGTTGGGGTAGGGCTCTTGGCTGCCCAGGTGACCCAGGCGTCTGCAGGTGGCGGTCTGTCGGGTCCAGGTGAAGGGCAACTGTCAGGCTGGGCAGGGCCGGGGCTGAAGTGTGGCAGAGTAGGACTTGCAGGTAAGGGGAAGGCAGGTGCTACTGGGCCGGGCTGCACAGGGTCCCGTCCCTGGTAGGGATGGAGCTGATCATGGTGAAGCACCACCCACCGTCCTCTGGGTGGTAACTAAATTCGGTATATGACCTTCCCGATGCGCACCAAAACCTGGCAAGGTCTTAGCCAGTGGCTGTCCAGCTTTAAAAAGCAGCCCTGCTTCCGTTGGGGGCTGTATACCCAGACCAGCTCCCCCCTGTCAAGTGCCTCCCTTGTGCCCTGGTGTCGTAGTTTCTTTTCTGCCGACAGCCCTCAGTCTGTAACTAGTTCCTGGCGAAGCTGTAGGCCAACTCCAGACGGTCATGTTGTAGCCTAGCATACTCCAGTCCAGCGGAGGGGCCGAACACCATCCCGGCCCAACATCAACAGCAGGAAGTGGTCCTGTACTGCGAAGCGGCAGGCCAGTAGGACAAGGAACAGTCCCAGTCGTGTTGGTGAGTGGCGGTGGTAATGACCAGCTGGACCGTTCGACTAAGCCATCGCTCTGAGGGTGAAGGGCGGTCATCCGTGTCTTGCAGATACCCAGCAGTCGACACATCTCTGCGAACACCCTCGACTCAAAGTTCCACCCCTGGTCACTGTGGAGCTCCTGAGTGGAGGGGGGCGTGCGACGGATAGCACCGTCCCCAGTAAAACCCCTGTCAAACCCGGCGCAGGGTTTTTTTGTTTTGTTTTGTTTTTTTTTTCGTTTTTTTTTAATAATTTAGTCGTCGCCAATTATTTTTACCCCGGTTTTCACCCCAATTTAGCATGCCCAATTATTATCTGTATCCCCGGCTCACCGCTCGCAACCCCCCCGCCGACTCAGGAAACGGAGGCTGAAACACGCGTCCTCCGAAACGTGCTCCTTCCAAGCCGTCATTTTTCGCACTGCAGATCCACAGCAATGCTACCAGACCTATAGTGCCGGAGGACAACACAGATCTGGCGGCTCCGCTGCAGAGCCACAGGCGCCCTATCGCGGTGAGCCGTGGATTCCCCTGCCGACCTAAGCCCTCCCTACCTGGGCAGCGCTCAGCCAATTGTGCGCCGCCCCCTAGGAACTCTCGGTCACGGTCAGCTGTGACATAGCCTGGATTCGAACCAGCGATCTCCAGGCTATAGGGCACATCCTGCGAGGAGCGCCTTTACTGGATGCGCCACTCGGGAGCCTCCCGGCGCAGGGTTTTAGTGACCCCGAAGTGCCTGGGGTGCCCTAGTGGGCCGTCAGCACATCCTCCCACATTGCCTGGGAGACCACCACCTGCAACCTCACATCTACTGTAGCTGGCTCCTTCCATTGGCGCTGCAGAACCCCAGCACGAATGTCCAGTCCAGTCTACTGTGACCACAGGCCCTTCATTGCATGGCGGTGGGACAGGGCGTCTGCGTGTGTGGCGAGCCCCAGCCTGGTGCAGGATCTTGTAGTGGAAAGGATGGAGTGGCTCAATCCTCCGGCTCCTTGAAGGTTAGGAACCACTGCAGTGCCGTGTGGTCTGTCCAGATGGTGAAGGGAAGGTAACACAGATAGTGCTGGAAGTGCCGCTAGTAGGTCCCTCCAGGTCCCTTCACTACCACGCTGTAATAGGCTACCACCCTCTCACCGTCGGGTTCCTCCTAGGACAGCACAGTTCCGATCCCCTCATTGCTGGCGTATGTGTCCAGGAGGAATGGTAGGGAGGAGTCCAGGGGGGAGAGCACCGGGAACTGTCAGTGCCTCCCTGAGGGTGTTAAACGCAGCCTGCCGTTCCTCCGTCCATTAAAAGGGTTCTCCCTTGCGCAGCAGCTGGTGCAGGGGAGCAGCAATGCTGGTGAAGTCCCGGACAAAGCAGCGATAGTAGGAGGCCAGACCCAGGAACCCTCAGAGTCGCCGTTGTTCAGTGGGGGTGGGGCCACTCCCGAACAGCAGTCACCTTGTCTGGCTGTGTACTGATTCCCTGTCCTCCGACCCGGTGGCCCAGGAATGTGACCTCTTGTTGCAGGAAGCGGCACTTGTCCGGGTACAGTTCGAGTCCAGCCGCGGTCACTCTGTGAAGCACTCTCTGCACGGCGTTGAGGGCGGTCTTGAAGGATCATGTACCAGCAGGTCGTCCAGGTAGATGAGGTTTTCTCCATGAGACGTTCAAAGGCCGCTGGGGACCTTGCATCTCTTGTAACTGCCAGAGTCCTCTGCCCATCGAAAAGGTCTTGGGTCTTGCCGCTGGTGCAAGGGCTGCCTGCCAGTAGCCACTCTTGAGGTCCAGGGATGAGAACCATGTAGATCCTGCTACCAGGTTCAGAGACTCATCGATGCGGGGGAGGGGGTAGTCCTTCGTAGTTACCTCATTCAGGCATCTGTAGTCAACACAGAAGCGCCACTCTCCGTCCTTCTTGGGAACCATCACAACTGGCGAAGTCCAGGGGCTGTCTTATGGCCTAATCAGGCCCGCTTCCCACATCTCTCAGTACCTGTCTGTCCAGGGGTAGGCGACGAGGTCGGAGCTCGATGGATGTGGCCTCCCCCATCTTGATGTGATGCTGTACCACGCGAGTCCGGCCTGCTCCTTCTAAGCTGGAGGCGAAGCTGTCGTAGTACTTCCACAGCAGCTCCCTGCTACTCTACTCTCACAGCTGCTAGAGTAGTGTCCTCTCCCGTGAGTGGTGCCAGCTGGGCTGGGCTGGCTGGTGAGTGTCTGCTCAGCCCGGACTGATGAAACCCTGGTTGAAGGGGGTGGTGGTTTAGGGCTCCAGTGCATTGGTTGGGTCACGGGTTGGGGTCCAAGTTGTGCTGGCTGGGTCCTGGTCTTGGCTCAGATTTATTGGGACCCCTCGGGAGAAGTCCCAATTAAACAAGGCCACATCACCTTATGATTAAATACGAGTCAATTTTTTTTATTTTTATTCCTAAACAAAATTAATCGCTGTTTTTTATTTCTACGTGAAATGAAAAATATTGAAATCACATCTTATCACAATGCGAGTCACCTGCGATGCTGACACACCAACTTTCTTTGCAACAGCAGCCTGATAAACCACAGGAGACTCCAGCTCCTTCAAAAGACCCAAGTCACAGCGTAATCATGTACTCACTACACTGTGTTACGCAAACTTGTCTTGATCTGAAAAGCGATCTTTGTTCATCATTTGAAAATACTGTATCCCAATTAAACAAAGTGACTTCCCAATTAAACGACATAAGTACCATTGGGAAGAACCGTCTCCTAGAGTTGTATCACATTTAAGCAGAAATCCTGATTACCAGTGTCCTGATTAGGCTGTGCCGACTGTATTTATTTTGCACACACGACAGTTGGCGGAATCCCTCAACAGCGGGGTTACAGCAAGGCCTAGCCCCGGTGAAGGAACTGCGTTCTCCCCAAGAGTGTAGGCCAGAAAAGACACACACACACACACTCCTTTAAATCAATAATGCACAGGCAGTCACTCACTTACGACAGACAGTGAGAAAAGGCAGCCTGCAACGCAAGCGAGGCAGCTAAGAAAGGAGAAAAAGAGGCTTTATTTTAGAGCCGCTGATTCCACTAAAGCGGCAAGCCAGCTTTCAGCACGAATGCAGGGGAACTGCAGTCGACTCAGAAAAGCTCTTTTGAAATACGCTCAGTTTCAACACAGACGTCTTATTTAACCGTCTTGAGAAGAAAAAAGAGAACATGGCTTCCGTGTGCTGACTGTGTAATCCCTCTGTAGGCAGGATCGAGGACGTCACCCCAGGAAGGGGCCTATTGGCAGCT
Organism: Acipenser ruthenus; assembly: GCF_902713425.1. Lineage (NCBI taxonomy): Eukaryota > Metazoa > Chordata > Actinopteri > Acipenseriformes > Acipenseridae > Acipenser > Acipenser ruthenus. Next base: position 23,121,709 of record NC_081202.1, on the reverse strand, counting down.
CTTATATAAAGAGCTCAGTAAATACCTACCAATAGGAGGCATAGCCCATAAGTAATGTTTTGGTTGTCGTCTTCGAATTGAAAGGGAACTATTACTATTAAAAGGTAATGAAATGTGTTAAAGATCCTCTTTTGACTGTGTGCAATAAATGAAGCACACTAATCAGTTTTACAGAAACAGGAATTTCCTTCTAAAGTAGTTAAGTATGGTAAGTAATAATACAAATAGGCAAACCCTTTAAGTTTCTCAGAATAGTTGCATTTCCATATCCCCCCTTTAATATGTTGTAAGCTGAAGGGCATCGCTTAAAACGGAAAGGAACCTGTTAAAAACGTGACTTTTTTTGTAATTGTTTTAAACTAGTTGTATCATATACAATACTCAACTATCAATTGTAAATATATATTTTTTAAGAAATTAAATTGACTTGTATTTTACTACTGCTAAAAACAACATAACATGTATACTTAAAGAAATTAAAAAAAAAACAATATTAATTTCACAAATGAAAATAACTAGTTCATAAATTATTTTGTATTATTCACAAACATACGTTTCTTAGAGGGTACCCGTGGTGAACTGAAAGTGAATATAGACTTATTTCAATAGAAAATATGTTTACTTTTGTCGTGTTTTACAGCCCCTCCTATTGTTGTGATGGGCTATTTTGATGCACAAATGTTCAAACCAGGACAAGCTTCAGTGCACTGCGTTGTAAACATGGCACCGTGATGTGACGTGATAATTTCCGCAATTGTCGCCTATAGCTAGTCGTTTGCACGCAGATATACAAATATACCTGGATGAAGAGAATAATTGCAGCACAATACAATAGTACCTGTATAAGCCGTTATTGTCAGACTACAGTAGTCTAACCTCTTCACACAGCGAGAGTGATGATTCAGACGAGGATAACCACCAGTTCGTTAAGCAACACTCAGTGGATAAACTCACCCGCAATTCTGATTGGTTGCAAAGATGAACATTGACTGTTCAGTAATTCACCAGATTTGCACGGCGCTGTACAGACGCTTTTTAATTCTGTACTGGGCGTTAAACCTTATTTAATCACATCAGATGTTGTACTGTAATAAATTAGATATGATAGTAACACAGCAGCCTGCATGAAAATACAATATTCTGTTACCGGCGTGACGATGGTCTGAGAAAAAAAAAAACGGGACGAAATGAGCGTCCCAAGAAAGGTTTCTGGGGACACTGGGGCCGGTGTTCCAAAAGTGGGACTATCCCGTCCAAAAACGAAACGTTTGGTCAACTTAAATGACACTGATTATACAAGAAGATCCATTTACTGCTAACTGCTAACAGGTGCAGAACTAAATAGGCGACTGTAACAATTTAAAGAACGAGGTGTGAACTGTACATGCACATACAATATCAAACCAGAGAGAGTCCTTCCACACACCGCTCTCACCCGCAGCACTTACCCGGAAGTGTTTGTTGCTCCCTACTGGAAGTGAATTTCCTGTGCAGTGGGTGACTTTCACCGTGTGACAAGTGGATTGGTAAACTGTTTGCAGAAGATACATAAACATAGACGTGTTTGTAAAATAACGAGGCGTTGTGTGGTTCATAAAGTCATGTAAAACGAAATAGACGCGTTGCTT